>NC_137930.1:13624427-14074427 GCF_963969265.1 Rhamphochromis sp. 'chilingali'
CACAACTCTTGTGCTTTTGGGGGGGAGAAGCAAATATGCTTCTCTGTGATAATCACATTACATGATTTTAGAGTTGATAGAATTAAAAAAAAGACCATATCGGTTTGGGTACGCATGTCCATCTACTAGATATTATAAATCATTCTACAACTGCGTTATCACATTGAAATAGCTTAATCACGCCAGACGTCAAATGTCATTTCCTCTAGAAGAGGGCAGATACTACCAATCTCCAAACTAGCATGACTATGTAACTATTCTTTTCATCATGGCTATATTTAGCTCTAGCCTGATGTGTGCAATGTGTGCAAAATGAACAGTACATGCATTTTTTAGATCACTTGTCTGACTATGGGGTTGCTTGGAGGGGGCACAAACCAATAAAGACAAAAAACCCCATTCACAGTCACCTCCAAACCTACGGCCAGTATGGAATCACCAATTAGATTAGCAAATTTAAACCTAGAGTACATTTGCTGAGAGGAAACAGTGCTCATCCCTGCACTGCTTCCCTGCCCTTATAATGAATAACAGAAAAATTCAATTATATTTTCTTAATCTGGATTGGACATTTGTACATTAGTCTGGGGTTGCTTGGGGCAATATCATACACTCTGTATAGAAGATGGACATAGCCACTGTGACGCTTTTAGATTGTGAAGCCTCAAGTTTAGCATTTTAGCTATTGCTTGAGTGGATGACTGAGTGGGTTCACTGCTGCTATCATGATGCTTTGAAAACAAAGGTGAAGGAAGGGGGATTTCACTGCATGCTCATTGGTTAAAGAAAAGCAAATAAAGCAAAAAGTAAATTCTGTATCGTTCTCTTCTCTGATTCTAATAATGACCATAATTAACAAAATGAACTTCATGTTTTATTCATTCAGTATGACCAGGAAGTAGTTAGTGTGCTCATAAATTCATCAGAAAAGTGTTTATGGAGGTCAAAGAGCTGTTTACGGTTTATTTTTCCACAAACAACCTAGTCTTTTTGCAACTACATGTGCTGCCCCTATAGGCAATCAAAAACAATACATGTTTAAAGCATTCTGACTCATTTTCAGACTCTGGAGTTACATCCATCTTCTGAACAGTCTGTGGTTAGAAGCAATGGCTGACTAATGGCTGACTAACCATGGTGCATTCGTATGAATCTGTAATTTTAAATGAAATGATCATTTGTTTAATGAGAAACATGCTTAAAAGGTGTTTTTATCCAAGTCGGTCTATGTTAGCATAACCAATCAGCTTTAAAGCTGGGGATTTTAACATTAGTGTCTGTGGAGACCCACTCTGATTCTTATTTGAGAAACTGCAGTTTTGTACTTAACTGTGGATTTCTTTTTTTCTTCTGCCACTTGGGCACTCAGCTTCCATTTGATTGGAAAGTGGGTCAGTCCAACTCACCCACTGTCATGCCTGCTTTTAAAGATTATATCTTCTTTTCTGACATGCGCTTTGAGCCTAGTTCTCAATTCACACACAGGCTCATAAGGTAAAAGCCAAAGCAGCTAGGCTATTGTGGTTGTTAAAAACAAGATGTTACATGATTCAATAGCTGATGATGAACGCTAAAGGCTCTGTCTCCCATTCTACTTTAAAATACTCTAAGAATCACAAGTAAGCCCCCAATCTGAGAGTGAAGTGCTCTATTGGGGTAATGTAGTGCCATGAAGTCTTTAAGATAAGATGGGGCCTGATTATTCAAGACCTTGTATGTGAGGATTTTAAATTCGAGAAGCCAATATGGGAGAAATCTACTCTCTCTTTCTAGTCCCTGTCAGTACTCTCTGTGCAGCCTTCTGGATCAACTAGAGGCTTTTCAGGGAGCTTTTAGAATAACCTGATAAAAATTAGTTTCAGTAGTCCAGCCTAGAAGTAATAATTACAGAAACTAGTATATTCAGCATCACTCTGAGACAAGATGCTTCTAAATTTGGAGATATTGCAATGCAAGAAAGCAGTCCCAATATTTGTCTAATATATGCATTATGATAAGGAAAGTGACTAAAGAAAACATGTGACCAGAGTGTCAGTTATATTATTATATAGAGATTAGAGAATGAGTAAACTAAGACTCCCAGAAACTGTATAAGCCACACAGCATCGAAGACATAATAATTAAGTTATTATTCTAGTGTCTTTACGTTACCATTTAAAGCGCCTTGAGGTGACTGGTATTGTGATTTGGTATATAAATAAAACTGAATTGAATTGAATGCACACACATATTGTTATTGCACCTATTATTAAAACCAGCAACAATTATGGATGTTGTTAAACAACTGTAACAACATAATTTCATGTCTGTAAAGCCAAACTAGCCAAATTAAGGGTGTGTTTTCCTTTATATGTCATGCTTTCAGTAAGGTCCAGCAGAGAGGCAGCGATCCAGAAAGCACACCACATCATTAGTCCATATGAAAATGCAAATGCGTTATCTAATCTCTAATCTAATCAAGGTAATCTCAAGGCTTTTTCACTTACCAGCAGAAACAGTAAAGCTGGTATTGTTTTTACACTGAGCCTGTGTGTGCATGTGTGTCTGTGGACAGATTTTGTCACCATGAAATCCTTCTAATCATGCCAGATTAAAACTATTATAACCAAGATCAGATGGAAAGTAGAGATGGAATGCGTCTGATCCATAAAGAGTATACTAAGGATGGACTCTACCAACCAATTTATGGACTCCTGTTTTGAAGCCTTGAGTTGTTTTTAATCTTTGCTGTCTTACCTTTCTAAAAGCAATAATAAAGCAACAATCTGAGGCAGATGTGACCTACAATCTAATGATGCTATGCATGCCCAAGGAGTAGCAAGTAGAAATGGAGAAGTTCATAGATTCAAAACTCATCATATATACTCACTGGCCACTTTATTGGGTGCATATTTCAAGTACCAGCTTTACCATCAGAATTATCTTAATTCTTTATGGCATAGATTGCTGGAAACATTCCACAAAGCTTTTGATTACATTGACAGGATAGTATTGAGCAATTGCTGCAGATTTGCAGACTGCACATCCATGATGGGAATCTCCCTTTCTGCCACATCCCAAAGGTGCTCTGTTCGGTTGAGATCAGGTGACTGAGGAGGCCATTTGAGTACAGTGAGCTCACTCGTTCAAGGAAGCAGTTTGAGATGAGTTGAGCTTTGTGACATGGCTGGAAGCAGCCATCAGAAGATGTGTGTACTGTGGTCATAAAAGGATGAACATGGTCAGCCACAATACTCAGGTAGGCTATGGCATTTGAACAATGCACAATTGGTGCTGTTCTTACCTGAGAGGAGTGACCCAGTGTGATCATCTGCTGGTTCATCTGCTGTGCCTTTCCATTAGCTGTGTGGTCATTCTCCTCTGACCACTGATGGCCACTCACTGAATATTTTCTCTTTTTCAGTTTATTCTCACTAATCAGAGATCAGCATTTTCTGAAATATTCAGACCAGCCTGTTTGGCACCAAGAATCATGCCACATTCAGTCTTTTAAATCACCTTTCACCCATTTTGATTTTCAGTTTAAGCTTCAGCTGGTCATCTTGACCATGTCTAGATACCTGCATTGACTCGCTGATTTGATATTTGTTTTAAAATGCAGTTGAACAACTATACATATTAAAGTATATGGCATATGTAAATACAATCAAAACCTTCCTGCAATCAGATTATTGCTCCCCTGCTGGCCATTTGAAAGATTGCTGGTTCTTAAACCTTTATTCATCAGTATTTTGTTTTTTTTCCAGTGTCCTTTTCTATAAATTGATATAATGAAAATCTAAAGAATATGTCTAATGGTGTATGTATATGATGTGATTAAAGCCAATAATGATGAAGATTACCTTTAATAAACCTTTTTTAATAAAGCTTTATGGCCAGTATGGCGAATAGGACTAGTCACGATGATCAAAACCTAATCTTAAGCAGATATGGGCACCTTTTGAATTGTTTGGAAAATCTTGAACCTGTCATTTAACAGGATATAAGATCAGCTTTCTATCTGAATATATCTGAGGTAAAAATAGAGGCAACCAACAGTCCAACGAATGCTAAAAGAATAAGGCAAAATGTAGAAATGCTTGCCCACTAAAAAATATTAAAACAAAAGCCAAAAGGTAAAGGTTTTCATATGTCAGTCTTACCTAAGTATGGAGAATGCAATGAGAACTGCTAATTTCACTTTATTTTGCTGAATGTAGATTACTGCCGCAAAAAAAATAAATAAATAAAAATCCAAGCAATTTTCATGTGATCTAACAGTATCGTCATTCTTTGTAGTTCATACAGTAAATGTCAACTGGTGATCCTGCTGTGGGCAGTCCAGATAGCTTTCTGACCCTCGTGATCCTTCCTCAGGGTGACTCAAATGAGGTTAAAGGTCCATGTCTCTCTCTGTCTCACACATACACATGCACACACCTCACTCCCACTACCTTGGAGGTGCAAACCATTCTCCAAGTCAGCTGCTTCCCACTCTTTATTTCCTCCAGTTTTTTTTCTCTTCACAGGAAATGCCAACCCTCTCTCCTCTCCTCTCTGCTCCTCTCTTCTCTCCTCTCCTCTCCTGGTCACTACCCAGAGCTCTTTAACTAAAAGCACCTTCAATGCATCGCTTGGTCCATTAGTGTTGCCAGATAGGGGAGGTTGGATCCTGGCGGCTATGTGTGACCCTACTCTGATTAATAGAGTAGGTGAGGGCAAAGGTGCAATGCACACCCCCATTCATTACTTCATTAGGATGGCCCACAGTGAAAGGTGATCTCCCTCATTATATCTCAATGAAGGGGACTGAACTCGGCACAGTGTGAGCCATCCAGTCAGGCTTTTACTCTCTGCAAATGCCCAGAACCAGCCACCTGTCTTTTTACTCTGTTCCGCATAAAGTCACACCACTTTACACCATGGTTGACTGCGGGAAAGAAATTCAACCTGATGAACAGTTGCACACATCAACTTGTGACTCCTGCTCACCTGGAGCTGAATAATGCCCTAATTATCCATTCACAAGAGCCACGTAGCATTCCGCGTCAAGTTTGTGCATATTGTTTGTCTGTATGCAGAAACACGGGTGATTTAGTGCCCACGGGGTGAAAGGTGAATCTGTTTGTTTGAATTACTCCTTTATTCCGAGTAATAGAGAAGGTTATATTTGTGGGCTGTGTTTGTTTTCCTTGATGATACTTTCCAATTATTGCCTGTCCTTTCAAACAGAGCACATCCATTCATACAGTATGAGTGCAGATTCCTGCTGAGCACAAAAACACACAAAACTAATTCCAAGTGCTTCTTTCAAAACAAATTCTTTGCAGTTTTAATTGAACAGAAAATTTGAAAGGTGTATGAGGGGAAAATATAACGATCGTATTTAGGGACTAAAAAACACCAAACAGCAAAACAGCAAAATGAAGCCATGCGAAATTCACAGGGGGGAAGATTTTTCTGACTCTAAATGTTAATTCTGTACTGCCTGGTCTGAGTTCTGAGGCTTCGAATAATGCGCATGTTCATTTTTCAATCTTTTTAAATAGTTCAAAAAAGGCATATTATAAAGATGTATTGTGTCCTACTTGTATTATCTATGCCTCAAAGCCCGGCGTAGCTTCTTACTTAGAGCATAGTCCTCATTTTCTCGGAGAAAAAAATGGCTAAATTACACGAATAACTGACTTTACTCCAGAATTATGTGTTCTTTCATTTTAATGAAAAGGATCACTGGATTTTACAACGAGCCAACCCTATATATGCCATCGTTCTGCCAGAAATACTCACTAGACCTATAAATATGTATGAATACAGTCCTCGGCATTTATTGTCTTTTTGCAAAAAGCAAACAAACAAAAAAACTACTATCGAGCTTTTATTAAGCAATTTAAAATAGTAATTCAACTGAAATTACACACAGCCTGTGCTACACATACACACACAAATACATAAATATACATGTGGTAGTTTAATGGATCTTAATGGTTTATTTCTCAGTTGGAGGAAAATACATGTGTATGACATACATGCAGACAATTTTCACAACAAATTAACCACGTGGAAGTGGAAACTTTGAATTTCAGATTTTGAGAGTTTTTTTTTTTTTTTTTCCAGTTGAGATTGTTGGCCAAACCAAAGCCATATCTTTTTAATAAGGACTCAAAGACTTATACATGCTCTTATTATGACAAGGCTGGATTACTGTAATTGTTTGTATATAGGTTGCTGGTACAAAACGCTGCTGCTCGCCTTTTAACTGGGATGAGAAAACATGAACTCCAGCTTTAGCATCACTTTAACTGGCTTCCTGTCAATTTTATGATTCATTTTAAGATTTTATTGATTGTTTTTAAGACCTGATCTTATTCATGTCCACACTCTTGTCAGAGGTGGCTGAACTTTTTCAATTGCTGCCAAAGTCTCGGGAATGCCTTACCATTTCATAATCGAATTGCTCAAACTGTTTCTACTTTTAACTATTTGCTCAAGACTTATTTCTACTCTCTGGCCTTTAATTCGAGCTAAACCTTGACATATGTGTGTGTTTTTTTAAGACCTGTGAAACGCTTTGCTTGTTGTTTTAAATGTGCTATACAAAAAAACTATACAATACTCTACAAATAAGCATGACCTTTTCCACACAACAACTTAAACGAATGCCCTGAAAGAGAAACTTTTCAAAGGTATGCTAAGAAATATGACAAGTAGCCCTTAAAACACAGAATGTACATGAAAGATTGACAGAGCATCTGGGTCTGATATTATTTACTTTACCTTTATGATTTGAATATCTCAATTAGTATTTTCAAATCATAGTTAATATAACATGATGTATGTTATATAAATTATATTCGCTATTAGATGAATAGCGCACAGTATTTTTTTTAGGGTGGGCCTACTGTAGGATTGACAAGTCACTGTTAAATGAGTGTTTGGTGTCCTTGATTTCTTTGTTAGATCTACTCGTTACTTCTGAGATCTGGTTTCCCAAAAACAAGATGGTGACAGACAAATTGCTCAAGTAGAGGCTTCACAAACCAGTGGATGACATTACATCCACTGGTTTGTACATCTATCTTTTATATAGTCTATATTTAACACTGTCAAACATCACATATGATGGAGTCAAACTGACTCAGTAATGTCAGTTATACAGCAGTATCTAAAGTTGGCTAACATTAGCCACCACAATTTAAACTAAAAAAAACAAAAACAAGTAAGGCTTTGGCAGCAAATCCTGCGGGAAAGAATTCAGACTATGAATGAATTCAAGGTGGCTTTTCTGAGAGACTGAATGTGATGTTCTTTTTCTTATTCTCGTACTTATTTTTAAATAATTGATTGTGTTAATTTATTTAAGAACCAAGACCGAGTGGTAGATTTAAAAATAACAATGCCCCCGGTGATGCGTGTCAAGCACGTGTGCATTCAATTATGCAATCTTATATGCACATAGGTGCATACATGCTTGAATATGAATTTATCTGTGAGGGCAGGGTTGGCTGCCTCCAGTGGGATAGAGGTGTTGGTGGTGCCGAGCAGGAGGAGACAGGAGCAGGGAAGATAGAGGGGAGCGAGAGAGTCCCTCAGGCGTGTCCGGGCTCTGATGGCTCCCCTGACAACCTCCTCTGTAATGGTCTCCCTCTCTCTCTCTGAGTGCTGTGAAATTGCAGGCCGGCGCTCTACAGCTGAGGACTCAGAGGAGACAAACGGCCTTTTAATTCAGAGCGCAGAGAGGTGACGGAGAGGGAGGCCCTAAGGGAGGGCTACCAATCAGACATCCATCATACTAACCTCTCCCCTGGGACTGGCCCTGCCAAAGAGGGGCCCTGGAGGTGGTCTTGAGCGTACATGTGCGCGCGCCTTTGGGGTTGGGGTGACACCGCATGCATAGGAGGGAGGTAGGAGAGGGGAGGAAGCGGTCTGCTCAGGTGTCTGGGCTGCGATGGTGCAGAGTGGAGGGGAGTGGAGCATTGAAGATGAGGTCTGAATTTGGGTGTGAGGGCTGAATTTCTTTCCCCCTCCCCATGTCTCCCATTTATTTATGTACCTGTTCTAGATTTATATTCCCATCCACCACTTCTTCCCTTCAATTTAAGACTTCATTTCAGCTCGCAGTGCAAAGCAAGCACCTAAAAAATGATCCAGCTGCTTCAACCTGATGGGGTGTTTGCCTGTTTTTAAGAACATTTTCATAAATTTAATCAGCACAAACACGTAGATTCTTCAGTGCTGTAGGAACCGAGACTGAAGAAAATCCCAGGTTCAGGGTTTGTGGACATTACTTGTGTTGTTTAAATTATCGCCTTTATTCCTCCTGCATTATGAATAAAACAACGGAGAGGGAGAGACCTGGATGCTGCACGGCAGAGATATTTTATGAAGACCTCTCAGTAAAGAAAGGTGACTGATGTTCAAACCACTTCAGATGTTGGTCCTTGAAAAATATGTGTTGTGATGGTCTGTCAGCCTGCATAAACAGTTGCAACGCGCAAACAAACCCCACCCTGTCCTTTAAAAACAAACTAATAATTTCAGAAGTAAACATGTTATTATTAAACGCTTCATCCAAATTTCTATTTAATTATTCTCGTCTGATTTTGAAAGGTATTCCAATCTTTTTTATGCGCTGAATGACAAAAATCAGTCCTTCAGCACTTTACCATGCACAAAGCCTTTTTTTATGCAGGCAAAAAGACAAAAAGGGGGATTTTATTGCTAAACTTTGTATGTGATGAAAATAAATTCCAGGGTGCAGGTAAGTGAACTTTACTTTGTCTTTCATTTTTTTCATTCAAAGTTAATGTTTTATTAGGACATTTTTGCTGCTCTGTTGGTGGGCTGCTTTTTAAGTTACTTTATAAAAGACAAATGTGTGTTTTGCCATTAGCTAAATGAGGTGATATGACTGCTGTCTGCACGACAGTGGAGAAGGAAGCAATTAAGGATCACAAAGAATGCGTCCTTAAATTTGATGCCACGTGATTGTTAGTAAGGTCAGCTGATTCTCACTGGGGGAAAAAAGGGAAGCCTGCTGCTGTCCTTGGTGCTTGCTGCCTTTGGTACCATGGACAGCTCCCTCATTTTTCTCCACAGGTGAGTGTCTCACTCTTTGGGTGGTGTTTAGCGTGCACAGAAGAGCAGAACAAAGCAAAAGCAAACAGAGCTTCTTTATACCCTTGCACAGCTGCATTCAAACTAGAGGTTTTCCTCACATGCTCTTTTCCCCACTGTGGGCTTTTTGTCTGTACCTCCCTGACCCCCCCCCCCCCCCCCACACACACACACACACACACACACACACTCCATCTCAGTTTGTGGGCTAAAGGTCATTGAAGCTTGAGTAATTCGGGAAACTTATTCAGCCTCATCTCTACAAAAACCAGATCTGGCCAGGTTAAACCACAGATACCTGTAGAGTAAATCCACACTTGGATGTGTGGCATCATTATGATAAGAAAAACACTAATTTTTGCTTAGAACACTAACACTAATTATACCTCGTGTCATAGCTGAAAGGCCGGAGGTTCCTTTAAACGCTCTACACACCATCAGTGTACCAATTTAGGAAGACAGTAAAAAGAGAAACTGAAGTAAGGAAAAAAACAAATAGGGTAGATAAGGAGAAAGAAAGAAAGAAAGAAAGAAAGAAAGAAAGAAAGAAAGAAAGAAAGAAAGAAAGAAAGAAAGCATTTTTTATACATAGCTTCTGCCATCATGATGCCTGTTTGGTAAAATGAAATAAAAAATATTGTGACCTATTTTTAAAAAAAATATTATCAATACTCTTTTAAATTTTATGCAATCAGTAAATATTCGTTATCTTAAAGCTAACACCTTCTTAGAACCTTTCATAGTAAAAGCACCTAAATGTTGATACAAGTATATTTCATAGATAGATCCTAACAGTTTCCCTTTCTTCCTCTGTTAAAACTAACAACCTTGTTGTTTGTCTGTTCCTCTAAATGTTATCTTGAATGGCCTTCAGTCGTGTAAAATGAGCCAAAATTCACACCTAATTTCATTCAAATGAGGCCCCATTATGCTTAAAACAGTCTCACCCAACACGAATTAGCGCATCGCATGTTTGCTTAACTGCAACTAACAAAACGAGGCTGTTGGTAAATATTGAAATTCCCTTCGATTGGTGGCCACTCTGTTAAAGCGCCGGGTGACCACGCTCTCCCTATTGATGAGCTCCTGCTAATCCATCGCATTTCCCTGCAAATAGCTTTCTGCATGAGAAAAGGCCCGCGTCCCCCCTCCTCCTCCTGTCTTCGCCCAGCACAGCCTTGTTCGGCTACTCCCTCTCCCAACAAGCTACTTCTAGTCCGATTCATTTCAGAGGCGTGCCCGTTGTACCTATGCACTGACATTTTCACGTTCATCGCCAGTAAAATGTTCTGACGTTCATAGTCTAACCTGCAACTGATGCATTCCCTTCTAAAGCCAGTGCCGTCTCCGTGACCCACCGTGAAACTTCCTCATGCCTGTTGGCCTCTATCAGCGCCACTACAAACACCCTGCATCCACGGCCTAGGTGTTTTCTGCTCAGGGTCCGCTCGGAGGCTACAGCTATGAACGTGTAACCATAACAACTGCGCTCTGATTGGCTCTTCTGGCACGGGAATTAACAAGGGCGTCATCCAATCTCAGCGCAGGAAGCGCGTCGCGCTGGCAAAACCTCGTGATAACCAAGGCACAGGGACGTGCAAGTGGCGACGTGAGGTGAGCCTGAAGGAAATTACTGGACCCCAAACAAAGCGTGAGCAAAAGGGATAAATTATTTAGAAGTAAACACGTTTAAAAAATAATGTTTTAACATTGAATTGGCGAGAAAACATGTCTGGTTTGGCCATTACGCAGTCCATCAGCTGGCGCAGCTGAATTTTTTCTCCCCTCTTCTCCTCTGGATTTGTGGATTGTGACAAGTAGCAGGACAGCGACCAAACAGGACCAGGACTACAGCAGTTCTCGGGGATTGTCACTCCGCTGCCTTTGAACGACAGGTCCCTCCAGTTTTCGCCTGACAGCACACCTCTCTGAGCCAAGACGTTGTTCCGCGTAAACTCGGAGTGCCCAAGTCCGAGCAGCGCAGTCCGCGTGGGTAGGTCGGCACTCGGCGTCCTGCAGGCCGGCGATATGATGGTCCAGTGTGCCGGGTGCGAACGGCCCATCTTGGACCGGTTCCTCCTCAACGTGCTGGACAGAGCCTGGCACGCCAAGTGCGTCCAGTGCTGTGAGTGCAACTGCAACCTCACCGAGAAGTGCTTCTCCAGAGACGGAAAGCTCTATTGCAAAATTGACTTTTTCAGGTAACTGAATTTGGAATCAAGAGGTCTTCAAAAAAAAAAAAGAGAGGGAGAGAGAGAGAAAGAAAGAAATCACGCTTTGATTCAAGCATTCGTCAACACCTTTACAATAAGGGAAATTATTTTGGGGTTAAAGATTGATAAAAAAAATAATAATAGAAGAACAGGATGAAGAAAAATACAAATTAAAGCCTGGCACATAAAGTCGAGCTCGGTGCGCTGGACTCAGGTCATAGGCCACGTTAACCCGTACTTGGATTTTTTTTTATGGTTAAAGGAATTTAAGATAAATCTAAAAGTATACATTTTCCCTTATTTGTTAATAATATCCGTAATTTTTAAAATGCATGATTTTTACCTATCTCTGTGTGGTGACATTTTTAGGAAATGATATGAACCGTGTGGCGTCAAAAGGGGCCTCTATTATAAAAGAATGGACATATAAATATATTGATTCTGTATCCTCGTGTATTCTGTGCTTATTTTTTTTTCTTTTCTTTAAAAAAAATCTATTTCCAGCTCCAGACAACACTTTTATTTCAAACACCCATTAGGCTATTAACCGGTTCACAATTTCCAAAAAGTGTTCCAGGTAATTGAGTGATAAGTGAAGCCCTTGTTTGTCACTCTCTTAGCATCATTTTCATTTGTATGTGTCAGTTATTTTCTCCCAAATTGTCTAATGACATGTAAGACACATCAGCCTTTGTTGGGACGGGGCTATTATTGGCCTCGCGCGGCCTTGGCCGTCATATTACCACAGGTCCCATCAAGCGGTGGATTTAAATGGCCAGCCATTAGCTAGGCGAAACAGTAATCACCCTAATGTGTCCATTTGTTGTGTAAGTAGAGTTGTGCCCTTTCGCTGGGGGAGGCTTGGTCACGCATGTGAAAAGCGGATAGTGATGCGATACCATTGTAAGTGAATGGAAAGGCAAGCACAGTGTTAAAACAATGCTCCACAACAAGGGTGTCTGCAGTCACCCAAAGGCTTAACCAGCCCCCGACAGGCGGACTTAAAATCCAGCTACAGCAGGCCCAAAGTGAGCCTTAAGCATCTGTTCAAACTCTTTCCATCAGTAAAGACATCTGGGCAGGCGAGAAATACTGTAAGCGTCACTCAGTCAAATGTGCTTTATCGCACTTCTTTTGAGAGTAATTAAAAAGAGAGAAAGGGGAAAAAACGGACTCACCCCGGCAAATGAGGAGGGGGAATTTTAGTGAATTTATTTTTGGGCTATTTGTGTATCAAATCGATGAGTCTTCCCACCCAGTGCTATTTAAGCGCGGGTGAATATGGATTAAGAGAAGATTTGCACGCTAAGATGCTCCTACTCTGCCTAATCCTATAATATATCCACGAGTACAATGTGTTGATTGTCACTAATACGTTTTGCGTGGGGTTATTGTCAGAGCACCTCAATCAAAATTAGGAAGGTTTTTTTTAAAAAAAAAACCTTTCTCTAAAGTCTTTTTCTAAATGATTTTAATGGCTATGTTATCAACACTCTCATAGAGAGAGGTGCTCTGGTTGAGTAATTACCTGTTACGTTTTATTTACTAAAAACGTTACAGTGGATTATTATTATTATTATTATTATTATTATTATTATTATTATTATTATTATTATTATTATTATTATGTGTTAGTGACATTTATATCACTTGCTAAACTAAAGGCGTTAAACCTGTTTATTCCTTCTAAATTAATATTATTTTAATACCAGCTTCTTTTTAGTATTAATGATTATATGATGGATGTGGGTAATTTCTAACAGACCCCTTCACGCGCTGCCGTCATAAAAAAAAAAAAATCTCAATCTCACCTTCATTTTTCGTTTTCCGTGCAGGCGATTTGGCACTAAATGCGCTGGCTGTCTGCAGGGAATCTCGCCGAACGACTTGGTCCGCAAAGCTCGAAGCAAAGTGTTTCACCTAAACTGCTTCACCTGCATGGTGTGTAACAAACAGCTGTCCACGGGAGAAGAACTCTATGTGATAGACGAGAACAAGTTTGTGTGCAAAGATGATTATCTGAGCTCCGGGGCCATAAAGGAAGTCAACTTGAACTCAGGTAAGCGAAGCGACACCAGGCCTGCGCTGCGTTTTTGTCTCCCATTCAACAATAAGCAATGATAACAATAAGAGGGCTGCTGAGGGCGTTGTTTATTTTAATAACCGTGGAACCGATTTAAAAAGAAAGAAAGAAAGAAAGAAAGAAAGAAAGAAAGAAAGAAAGAAAGAAAGAAAGAAAGAAAGAAAGAAAGAAAGAAATCGGATGAATAAATTGGCAATCAGCATTTTAATAGACAAAAGAAAAGCAGAAGTGGCGGCTTTAAATATAAGTTGATGCTGAGCTTTTGCAGCATTCCGCGGAGAGCATCTCACAGTAACCTTATGAGATGAATACTTTCATTATTTACCCCCAAAGAACAATAGCTTTCTGTTATTATACGTCAGGGTCCACTGGGGATGAGTCTGTTGGTCTGGCCGTGTGTGCTGCTCCTCATTCCACTCTATTTATCCTTATAAAAAGCTCAGGAGGGCAGCAACTCCACTCCACACCCTATTTACTAAAGGTGTCACGCGTCCCTTTTTCATAAACCCTTTGTTTTGATCTCCAATATAAATCTCTTCATTTGCTCGCAAATGTAATATGGCTGCATGCCCGTATGTCATCTTTTTTTGTGTGCGTAAATTGGAGATGTTAGCAACTGTGGATTTTTATTTTTATTTTTGGTATTATTTTGCGCATTTGTTTTTTGCGTTTTGTTTGATACTTCAGATATTATTTAAGAAAAATAAATATACAAATAAAGAAAGAAGGGAAAACAGAAACTGGGAGACAAAAATTCACCGAGGGGCGTAAAAACGCATTTCATTTACCATTAGGTCAAGTTTCGGATGCGTAATAGTCAGCAACGCTTGTGTGCATCTCCAAGGCTGATTAAAACAGCCCCCCACCACCACCCACCGCACCCCGCCACCCCCCACCTTGACATTTCGGATCGTGACCTGACCTTCCTTCTTGTTTGTCCCCCCACCCATCCGCCCCGTCCCCCAGTGTCGTCGTGCACAGATAGGAGTTTATCGCCGGATCTGCAGGACCCAATACAGGACGACATAAAAGAGACGGACAATTCAACGTCCTCAGATAAGGAAACGAACAATATTGAGAACGAGGAGCAGAACTCTGGGGCCAAAAGGCGGGGGCCCCGGACCACCATCAAGGCCAAGCAGCTGGAAACGTTAAAGGCTGCTTTTGTTGCCACGCCGAAACCGACCCGGCACATTCGAGAACAGCTGGCACAGGAAACAGGGCTGAACATGCGCGTCATCCAGGTAAGATCAGCTGTGTTGTTTGTGGATCGCTGGAACTTTTTTTTCTTCGATTCAGATGAGGGAGGGATCTGCGGCGACACGGACAGATTAGAGACAGATGACACATTATAAATCAAAGGAATTACTTTTTAATTTTACTGAAATGTGCAGACATTTAATTGAAAGCCTCATCATCTATTAGTGAAATGCCAAAACACGATGCGGACTATTAGATGAATATATGCCACATTTAAACGAACCCCACCACCTGCTGTATGTAAACTGTCTTCCTTGTTTGTTTATTTTGGCTTTATTTTTGTGTTGTGGAAGTATTTCATGAAATATATGGATTTGGTTGATTTTATTTTGTACTGTAGCATTTTTTTTCCTAGCTTGTAAAACCCCCCAAAAAACAGTCCAACATATGGAACTGCAGGCAGCATGGTGCCTAAAATGAGAGTTTCATGTTTGCATTAACAGTAGATTCACAATATGCAGAAAAGCATTGTTTTTAATGTTCACACTTACTTATTTTATTATTTATTTATGATTGACTTTTATAGAAATATGGTTACAACATTTGATACTTTTATTTAAACGCAAGTTGTTTTTTTTAAATTACTGCATTCAAAATCATAAATCACACTTTATTTTTTCTATAAAAAAGAGTCTCCTACTTGCTTGTAATTTCAGCATAAAAACATCAAAGCACACTTTGAACTTACACTAATACATTTTATTGATGCATGAGAAATACATTATTTGTAAAAGAATTTCCTTTTTTGGGGTGCAGACTGTGTTTGTTTCAGCAATAACATGTGATGCACAGCCATGAAATTAGTGAAAGGTTAGCTTTGTTTTTGCCAAAGGTAAGAGGAAACCCACATACAAACATGTTGTGCAATACAACACAAGCGTACACTGTTTTTGGACCTCTCTGCCATCCTCAAAACACACACACAGACACACATGCAAGCACACATGCTTGATGCCTGGGTGCAGACTGTGTTAGGATGATTAGCACCATCTCTGCCAACTGTGATGTGGCTTTTTGTGCACTCACTGTAATTATCGCTGATTTCACAGATTTACATACCACCCTCCCCTTTCCCACCTCTCCGCTCTTACTCACTTACAGCCCGTGCCTCTCCACCGCTTCATCTATATCATAAACTGCAGCCAGCATGTGCGAGTGTGCAGCAACAGAGCTCAATCGCTCAATGAATCAATCAATCATTCAATGAACCAGCAAACCAGTCGATATATCAGTCAGTCAGTCTGGGCTGCGATAAGCCCCCCCCCCCTCCCCATTCCACCTCTGCACCCTCCGCCTGTGTGTGTTGCTCGGAGCCAAAATGGAGGCTGCGTTTCGTCATCTTCCTCCCTGTTCAGTGTGTGTTAAATACCATTGCTCTCAACGCAGGGAGCCCTGTGAGCCACGCTGCTTCTCCAGCATGCGTATGTAATCCCTAAGCAACGCTCTCTCAAGGGAAGCGAGAGCATTTCCATGAAAATGTACCCTACAGTTAGATGATTGTTCTCAATAAGCAGGTGTTGCGTTTGCCGCTGGAGCACAGAGTGCAGAGCCTAAGTAGTTTTAGGTGTATGTGTGGAAGGGGATATGTGTGTGTGTGTGTGTGTGTGTGTGTGTGTGTGTGTGTGTGTGTGTGTGTGTGTGTGTGTGTGTGTGTGTGTGTGTGTGTGTGTGTGTGTGTGTGTGTGTGTTTTTCTTTTTTTTTGTGAGTGTGTTTTTGTTAATCTGTAGCACAGTGGGATTCTCCCTCTGGCATAGCCTAGCTGGTGTGAACATAGATCATTATGCAGCAGTGAAGCAAAGGCGAAACGAGATGTGTTATGTGCTTATAATTCAAAGACATTCTTCCATATGATGCACCGTTTTGCAATTTTGAAACCCTCCTTTGTTTGTCTTTGAAAGACAGTTTATTTAATCTCAGTGGTTTAACTTCATATGGCTTTGTATTTGGGGCCGTTGATATTACTTTGCTATTCATCTGAAATTTGCAACAGGAAACTGCCATCATCACTGGAAAAATGGAGCAGAAATTGTTCCTTTCTTGTTATTATTCAGTCATCGCTGGCTTTCCTAATTTTTCATTTTGATCCTTTTGTGCTTTTTTGACATGAACTCTAACACTGTAGCACAAAACGCCTCCCGATTCATTATGTGCAAACAACGATTTGATTATACCTATGTAATTCTTGTGTCGCACTGCAGAATGTTCATATGAGATTGAGTTCTTTGACTTTTTCTGTTAATGGCATTTTTATGGGTTTTTATACTTTAAAAACCCATAGAACCCATCAAGTCATTTTTGAAGCTGAATTTCAAGCATTTACACCTCAATTAATACAAATGAAAACAGGCCACAGCTAATTGTGGTATAGTAAATACAGTTCAAAATGGGTGCAGAGGTGCCAGATAATTGGGAGGCAAGTACGTTGTGTCATTTCTGGGAAATAGTTTGCAGCTTCTGAATAAAAGCTCTTTAAAGGAATCAATTCATTTGAATTTAATTGTGAAATTTGAAAGTGGTGCAAACTTTGCAACATTGAGCATTAACAGTAAGAAAAACCCTTAAAACGATTAGTTGGTCCATATGTAATTGTTTTAGCTTTTCAATTGTGGTTCACAGATTTTTTTTTTTTGTTTTGTTTTTGATCACACCCCAGTGTTACTCTCACATCGACATCATTTGTGCGTTTTTACAAGCTCTGCAAGGTTTACTACAGTTTGAGTGAATGGTGATTTGAAAAAGGATGACAATAAACTACAAATTTGTAAAAAAAAAAAAAAAAAAGAAAGAAAAAAGATGAGATCGGCTGATAACTCAGACCCTGGTTTGTTTCAGGTCTGGTTCCAGAACAGAAGATCCAAAGAACGGAGAATGAAGCAGCTGAGTGCTCTGGGCGCCCGACGGCATGCCTTCTTCAGGGGCCCGAGGAGGATGAGGCCGCTGGGAGGCAGGCTGGAAGACCCAGACATCTTAGGACCTGGAGCCTACGGTTACTATGGAGGTAAGAAATGAACGCTGTGACAACAGATGCAGTGCTAGCACAAATTTAGTGCACACTTCTTGCTGTGTCTTTAAATACACTCAGATACCACACCTGCAGGTTCTTTACCTCTTGCAATATTAATGCGCAATATGGAGCAAGTGCAATAGCAAATATAATCTGTATCCCTGGTTTCACACTCAAAAAAAGGTGATATTGTGTAAGCAAACTGCAGTTCTGAGGAAAGCAGGTGCCTGGAGGATGTTTTTCACATTGCAAGTATATCACATAAATCTGCTATATATTAGAATACAGGTGGAGCCCCAGTGTACTTTATTGGATCATTTGCTTTCACATTACTTTCTTGAATCCACTCATCTTTTGTTCAGAGATGAAATGATCAGGACTTGAGTCTAAGTCTAATCTCGTGCACGCTGCACTCAGTTTGTGTGGTACACAATAACCAGCTAAGAAGCTTTTAACTGTTAACTGTTCCGAGCACAGCTCTGTAGTCTGGTTATCTCAGCGCGCCCAGAGGAATGTAAATAAAGTTTCAATCCTGTTGAACTGTCACATTTGTTACATAGCTAGGAGAGAAAATGCTAGATAGGAGCACATATGTTCCAGTGGGACACTTTGCAAACAAAGCTTGCAGCATGGGTGGCATGACTGAAGTGTGATTTTTTTATTTATTTATTTATTTATTTTGGCCTTTCAGAATGGTGAACTTCAAAAATGGCACCTGTAATGGCTCCACTATATTTGTGAGAATTGATTTCTGTGCCATTCAGCAATAGAAACACGTCTCCCTTCTTGTCTCTCTTAACTTTTATTCAGCATGAAGTTGCACCTAATAACCCTTTCCAAGATCACAACTTGTGAGTGTCATTCACTTTCTGAAAAGTAGCTAGCTTCCGTCTTAAAAACACAGCTGTGAGAGAAGAATACTTGTTCAAAGAAAGAAAGGGTGAGTTCGATAAGGACGTAAAAATGAATAGAAGATTTATTCATTTTAAAGAGAGATGCATTCATTTTAACCAAAGCCAGACACATACCTCCATACAGGAATATATTTAGCTATTGCTATATAAGATAAGCTAGACTTATTAGTGCACTAATATACTGACCATTCTAATGCAAATAACTACAACGAACAACACCCTGATGAAATATTTCTGCTGCCACAAGGGGAAAACAAGGCATGCATTTGCACTTATAGTCCAAAGGTTTCATAAAAAAAGGAGTTGGTTTGTTGCTGAAATAGATTCTCCAGTTGGTGTAGAGATTGTCAAAAAAACATTGCTTTTTAAAGGTCATAAAAAAATAAAGAGAAAAAAGACCCTTTGCTTCAAAAGAAAATAATCTCAAGACAAAAGAGCGAGATAACAACACAGCGCTAACGCAACAGCCGCCCCACACTGTACTGCAGGAATAAAGCCGATGCACCTGTCATGCATATCAGCAGTTTGTTTTTGATGGACAGTCTGTGAGCTGCTGTTTCCATACAGCACCTCCTGCACCTCTACCTGAAGGGCCCTGGCATTGAGGATACAATAAACCGGAGCCATCAAGGCTGCAACACAGGGAGTGGGAGGGGAAAAGAGAGGACAAAAAACCTCCATCCCTCGCTCTCATGTCTCTCGCTTTCTTTGCACTCTGCTTTTCACACCCTTTTGTCCCACGGCAGCGCAGGCCAGCCTGCTTGCCTTTATCTAAGCTCGCTGCCTCCTCGTGTTCCTCTGCTGCTGTTCAGAGCGAGCGATGCCTGTGTGTGTGGTATGATGCATCTGCATGTATGAGTGTAATTATAGTTTGCAGAGCTGACACTCCCCTCAGCACCTACCCTGGTCTCTCTCTCTCTCTTTCATCCGCACACACATGAACACACCACAAGACAAGCTTTTTGCTTATCCCCAAGGTCAGCTGAACTAGCAGGAGCCTGTTTGGGAAATCTAACAATTAGCTTGTTTGCAAAACCTTTGATTATACCTCCTGATAATTTATAACAAATAAATAAAACAAAATTACACACTACGACAAATAAATGCAGATTTTACAATTAGGCCGAATGTTTCTTGAGGTATAACCTGTTAGTTCTCGAGCCTCCCCGTTTCGACTGAAATAGCAGCGAGAAGAACATATGGTAGGAGTGGAGAAATGTTAGTGTAGCATCTGGGGCACGGGGATAAAACCTGTCATCGATCTCGGTTCACGGCGGTGCTGAAACCGAATAGATTTAATGCAACTCTGGGAGTTTGGAATGAGAAACAGGAGGCAGTTGAAGGTTTGTAGTAATTGTTGATTAGTAGATGCAAAGAGTGTATAAAGTAACAGGCTATTTGTTAAGCCAATCAATTCTTTCTAAACTGTTTTGGTCATTGCTTATGATGAACAACACACGAAATAGAAAATCACTTAATATTTAATCATTTTAAAAATCACCTTCCAGACTTTTTGCAGTGCAAGCACTGCCTGTGGCTACTTGTCATCTGAGTCCACTGTGCTGGCTGTAGTGGAAGAATAATTGCAGTGCCTGTTTGAAAGCATAGCTGTGTTGATTTAAGATCGATTCATTTTGTTTTTTCTAATAATAGGGGCACATATTCATATAATTTAAGTTTCTTGTATGTAAGGAACAGGTTAGCTTAAAGCTCAATATACAACCTTGGGAACAGCTATAGTCTGTCTTAGTTATTAGATTAAATCTTCCTGTCTGCAACATTAAATCTCAAAAAGTACAAATACAAACCCTTTTTCAGGTCGACTGCTGTATATAGGATATGAGCTCCCCTGAAAACACGATTTGCAACATTTTGGGTGGTCTCTAAAATACTGACAATATACTACTGTTGCGATTCTGCATGTAGAATTAAGCTATTATATTGCATGACTACGTGCAATCACAGTTTAATGTGAATTCTTATGGGTGGATTTGTTTCCTTCAGTCAGAGCTAGCATTTTCTTTTCCACTGTTTGTGCTGAGCTGGTCAAAAGAAGTCTTTGTGCTAAGCTAAGCTGAGTGGAACTGCCCTTTGGTGATTGCATTACATCTATGAGACAACCTCAAGAGTAGCATGGGCTGCCCTTAATAATAGCCTTGGCAAGACGAGTGTTCATCTTAAAGACCATAGTTGTTGCCAGTTTAAAACACTAAATGCACCATACACACTACATGCAAAGAAGTTACAGGGAGTTTGCAGGGTTGATTCAGTAAATGGTTGCCGGCTTCATATCTGCTACATTATTTGATATGTTTAAATTTAGTATAGGTTTCTCATTTGTAGCCGAGACCAGAAGGTCATATTTTGTGTTTTGACTGGCAGATTTCCAGGTACTCTGGATCAAAAGACCATCTTATAAGCGATGATAATCCCTTAGAAAGTTGTTTTAATTATGCAGTCAACAGGGATAGTCTTTGGGGATGTCACTGTTTATTTTTGACACTCAAAACTCTTCTTCTACTATGGGAACCAGAAACAAAATTGTGCTGTAGAAGTACGAGCGAGGAAACAAAGAGATGTCTGAAACCTCTAAGAGGCATAAGCATGCCAGTCAGTGTCATAGGTTAACCAGGAAATATTTATTTATCCAAGTATGCAATGAAGAACATCTTTGAAAGCAACAAAATCTGTTATTAATGTGTCAGTTGTTTGCTCTTTGTTCGCTTTGAAGTGAACGCCAGGAGAAGGTGCAGACATTTTCGGCAAGACGAACCACGACCTGGCTCAGAGTGTTATAGAGGAAGCATTTTAAACATGAAGGTTCTGCAACAGATATATTTTTAGCCATTCTGTATGATGCATCTAGTTTGCACTTTCTGCACTATAAGAGTAAATCTACTCTTATAGGTGTAACAACATGTTGCACAAAAATCTGTGCAATCAAAAGATTAATTCTATTGATGACAAAATATTTGGCTTTTTTTAATAATGTGACTAACGGTCCAAAAAGTCACAATGACCTGCTTTCATTTCATGATTATCACAGTAATGAAAAATTCACTTGTAACCATAAGCTAATCTATAACTTTGCTGTTTGTTGTATTTTATTTATTGGGAATTAATTAGCCTTCAAGTGGCTGAATAGGGTCATGACTGAAATCTTTCCCACCACATATTGTTGATCTATTTACAACTTGTTGTAGTTTATGTATAAAATATTTTTTAATAATATATTTTTTTCTGTTAATTATGGATTCCTGGCTAACAGAGCTAGAGTAGAAAGATTAACTACTGCAGAAGCATTAAGGCGAATACTCAATGCCCAAAGTGCTGATGGAGATGAATGGGTTAATGCTGTTAATTCATAAAAATGACTGAAACCCATAATTATTTACATTAGAAATTCTGAGAATGTCAAATAAATGAAAGAGTACAGGTATGCTGAATGACCTCACTCGGTCATTTTCATAATTAGGTAGTTTGGTTGCATGAGGGTTGAAGTCCAAAAGCAAATTCAAGGTTGTGGCGAGAGATTTGGGAAATAAATGTGTACAAAAACATACAGAATGAGCAGTTATACAGTTATTTATGATACTAATCTAATACAATATTAACATAACATTGATAATAAACCTTTAAATATCATGGTTGTCATCGGGGCTTAGCTATCGTGACACTGGATACAAACACAGTGGGAACATGGCAAGATGGAGTCACGCTGACACGATGCTGAAAGCACGATGTAGTGGACAAAACAGTGGAGAGAGGTATAAATAAAAAGGAGAAATAGCATGAAAAAAAGATTTCTAACGACATTTTAATGCCATTCTCCTTTTCTAACTTTTAACATCTGAGCTGTTCTTGCTAATTTTGCTTTTTTATTTTTTACTTTTTCAAAATTGATTTTGTGTCGTGAAGTGTTGGTCAGATGAAATGAATAAAAAGATGTCAAACTGTGTGGGACATCTGGTGTTGACCTCTGACATTTCTTTTGGACTGGTTGAATAATAATAAAAATAGCCATCAAATAATTCTTTGCTGAGTGATCAACACTAAAGTAGAGAAACCACCCGTAGTTCAGCAAATAACCACAACCCAGTAATGTAGAAGCAAGCGACAGCGCTGGTGTTTGTCATCAGACCTGACAGAGAGAAGCAGCCGACAGGACATGGCAGGGCTGCAGGGAAGCTGGAATCTCATTTTGGAATTTCTCATCCAAATCCAGAAGTTTCTGTAGGGGAATCCATCGAGGTACACGCATGGCTGCGAGCTGAATGAGGGAGAGGGAGATGAATGCACTGTGTAAGAGGCGAGAGAACTGAGGTGGAGAGGTGTGGAGTTGTTTATACACTCAAATGAGGCTGTTGGAGACCGGTTGGTTGGGAATTGGACATGATCAATTTCACCACTTAGGTAGGGGTGGAGCCGTGTGTATAAATGTAGACTGCTTGGGGGAACTGTAAGTGTTTTATGTATCTGATAGAAAGTCTAACCACATGTGTTCTCTTCTTACACCACAGAATACCAAGGTGACTATTATGGACCAGGGAGCAACTACGACTTCTTTCCCCATGGCCCTCCATCATCACAGGCTCAATCTCCAGCTGACTCCCCCTACATCCTGGGCTCTGGTCCCGGAGCGATGGAGGGTTCAGGCCACCACCCGTCAGATGACCAAAGGTTCACGGACATGATCTCCCATGCGGAAACTCCCAGTCCAGAGCCGGGCTTACCAAACTCACTTCAGCCTGTCCCGGGGGAGGCATTCGGGGGTGGGCCCAGTCCTCCTTTCTCCTTGGCCAGTAATTCCAGTTACAGCGCTCCAATGTCCCACCAAGGCCAGGAGATGGGAGAAACCACCGCTTGGTAAAGGACAAAAACACAGGGACCATTGCCTAGGCTGAATGTCAGCCTAGTTAATTCAGGAGATGAATTAAAAAAACAAACAAAACAAACAAAAAAAACCCATTGTGGGGTGAAAATTACAGCTCAGATTTTTATGGACTGATTTTCACAACTGATGAACTGATGGACAGAATCAAGAATGGGATAGCTTGTAGGAGAACGTAATATTTGCTGCCCAGTAGACACTCCAAAGCATATCCCTTCCTGGATTACTGGACTTGAAATATATATATTTAAAAAGAAAAAAAAATGCGATTCCACCCAGCAAAAATGCTTCTCGCCTTCCCCTTGACGTTAACGACGGTATCATCTAATAGGGAGAAATGCCAAAGGGGACATGTTTAGTTCTCTTAGTTTCTCACCACCTTCTTTAAGACATTGCTTCAAAGCAGTATTAGTTTCCATTCTGTTGCTCTTCAATGCCACTTCACGCTCAGCATAACAAAGGAGCCGGTTTTGATACATGCTTTAATGTTCATCTACAAACACGCCTGTTTCAATCGAGGCAGCTTATTTTAAACATTCGCCAACATGTCAAATCAAAAGCTGCCACTTGATAGACACGCTGACACCTCCAGCACGGCACTGACATTCTCTAGCCCACGTCTCAGCTATAAGTCCCTTAATGCACACAAAGCGTTCTTGATCATAGCTCAAAAGAAGGATGTCTATACCATTATTCAAAACACGAACACAATTATACAGACACTTGTACCCACACACACACACATACACACACACGGACAAATCTCACACCCATCGAAGCGGCCCTGATAGTTCTGCTCTGCACACTGCTTCACCTGACCTTCCTTTTGTTACTGTCCCTTTTAAAAAACATGTTTTAATGGAATTGATTTTCAAAAGAACATTGAACCCATAATGGAGAATGTCCTTCAACAGCTGAGGTCTCCTTCCTCTAAAGAGAGAAAACAAAAGAGGGGGCAGACAACATCTGTGACATTACCGCTGTCTGCTCCGAAGCACTCATTGCCATCTAGTGGCCACATTTTTAAGGCACAGAGAATTAAAATAAGCTCAAAAGCGGCAGACTCGGGTTGTGTGTGTGTGTTTGTGTCTATCACTGTGTGTGTGAACATCTTTGTGCTTCAAAGGACAAATTCTCTGCATTTTATTTCAGACCGATCAGGGCCAAGTGTCACCACAGCTGCTATTTGAAAAGTCCGCCTTTGTGAAAACATATTAAAAGAAAGAATGATTATTTTTTGTCTCTCAATTCCTAATTTCAACTCCATGTCATTCTTTACTCTCTCAGCTCAATCTCATCTCTACACAAAATGTCTCAAACAGACCACATCTAACACGAGGAATGCTGTTTTTTTCTGCAATGAGTTAGCTCTACTTGAAATTTTGTTTTCAGATCGTCTGTATTTCCTTTCAACATTGTTTCAGATGTAGGAAGAATGTGTCTTTTTTTCTGTTGTATGGAGATATTCTTGGATACAGGACTGAGTGGGAGCTTGTCTGTGTCTTTCTGAACGCTTGCGAGTGTGTATGCTTGTTCGTGTGTGTGTGTGTGTGTGTGTGTGTGTGTGTGTGTGTGTGTGTGTGTGTGTGTGTGTGTGTGTGTGTGTGTGTGTGTGTAGATTTATGGGGGGGAATTGGGGCAAGGCTGTATTATTTCTATGTAAATAGCACTGGTAATAAAACCTTCTCTTATAACTTGAAGATCTGGTTTCTTGTTTAGTGTCGTCACACATCTTTTCTTTAATTTGCTGTAAAGCAAAGTAGTACTAGCATGATTTCAAAGCAGCCATAATTTGCTTTAGCTACTCATTAAGTTTGAGAGAACAATATCGCACTCTTAACTCAGCTACACCTGTTTAGCATTTACTGTGCTGATAATGATTACAATAAGAAAAATGATTAGCTTGTTAAAATTATGCATTACAGTAAAACTAACAGCCCAATAAAATACAAAGCAGTTCATATTAGCTTGATCCCAATCAGCTATAACACATATATCTTTGTTAGGACATTTTATAAAAAATTAATCAGTTGTAACACTTTTGATGTTACTGATACTGCTGAAGACACTTATGGATAAATTCAATTTTAGGGTGGTTGCCAGCCTCAACACATGCAAGAATTCACTGCAATGCAGTGGCGAGCACTTTGACTACTTGTTTTACCAATTGTGTTTATCGTGTGTGGATTAAATGCACATTTATTTACTTTTTCAACTATGAGGTTAGAAACACAACATTAGCATTTGATTAGCTTACAAAAATTGCCGTGATGAATATCTTACCCATATGGAAACGATATATATAAATCTTATAAAGTTTGTATCTGTCTTGTGTGAAACTTGTATGAAAAGCATACAAGAGTGAAAATAGATATAAGATCCCTTGAAAAGTTATATAAATGAAACTTGTATGTTTTGGATACTTACTAAAACAATATATGAAAGTAATGAGAAAGTGGCCACTTTCATGAGTAAATGAAGTAGGCCACATCTTATGCAAGTCTTTTGTAAGTTTTTACTATTTCTTTTCCATACTGGTAGCTACCAGCGGCAGAGGCAAAGTGACATTATCCTTAATCTGGGGTCATGTTTAATGGTTAATTTTGATTAAGCTGAATATTGTCTGTCCTTCAATACTATTTTTGCTCTTCGCCTCCACTCATGGGTGGAATGTCTGGCTCTCTGTTTGCTAAATGCTCAATAACCAGCTAGTTGGTAACTTGACTCTCTCTGATATCTGCTGTTCCAGTGGGTTTGTGAGGGGTTGTTCACTGCTAGCTAGGGGTGCAACGATACTCGTATCGATATTGAACTGTTCGATACAGTGTTTTCGGTTCGGTACGCATATGCATCGAACAATACAAAATTTTAATTTATTTTATCAACTTTTCTTCTGACGATGCTGTCCGTGTTGAGAGCTCAGTGGATCTGCATTCGACTACTCCGCCTAGGCTGCACTGTCGAGCGCAGATCCACTAAGGGCAGCGCAAGCTAGCAAGACAGAAGCTAAGCACGTTGCAACATGGCAAATTGAACCTCCCCCACCCTCATTCAGATCTGGCCTTTGGAACTATTTTGGTCTTCATGTGAAGTATGACCCTGAAGGTAAGCACGTCATGGACTAAAGTAAAACAGTATGTTGGATGTGCCACGCAATGCTCAATTACATGGGTGGAAACTACTGCGTTAGCGTAGTTAGCTCGTTAACGTGTTGACGCCGTCCAGCCCCTCGCACGGGGCGATCCGCGGTAGCTCGTTAACGGAGATTTGCCGTGTTGTGGCGTTAATGTCATTTCAGATTAACGCTGACAGCACTAGTGGGAACACAACGAATATGACTGCACATTTACGCCGACATCATCCTAGTGCAAAGACAAGTGGACGCAGACAAAAACAACAAGCACGCATGCTACAAACTTTACCCGAGTCATTTAGACCGTTAGCACATGATTCTCCTTATGGGGACTTGATATGTTTAATATGCTTGTGTCGCATTGGACAGTTACACCTCCACTGTCTTGGACTACATCTGTTTCTGTGTGGACAATGTAACAACTTAGAAACGATTCCGTGTGTTCCCTAATAATCCACCCTGGATGACACACGGAGTTCAACAACTTATTCGAACAAGGAACAACGCTTTCAAATCCGGGGACCAGGAGGCATACAGTGCTGCCAGGGCCAACCTGAGAAGAGGCATCAAGACTGCCAAGCAGCAGCACAGGAGGCGTATCGAGGCCAGGTTTGAGAACAACACAAACCCAAGGCAGGTCTGGGAGGGCATCAGGGCTATCACGGACTACAAAAGAAGAACACCATCACCCTCAGCCGACAGTTCTACTCTGGCTAAGGATCTAAATCTCTTTTATGCCCGTTTTGATAGGGAGAACACCGACCCTGTCCTGTTCCCTCTCCCCTCAACCGACCCTGCTCCGGTCCTGAGCACTCATGAGCTGAGGCGTGTGTTCCGGAGCATTAACACCAGGAAGGCGGCCGGGCCGGATGGAGTGCTGGGCCGGGTGCTAAAAGACTGTGCTGCGGACCTGGCGGACGTCTTCACCTCTATATATAACACCTCGTTGTCCTGTTCACTGGTACCATCCTGTTTCAAAGCAGCAACCATCGTTCCCATCCCAAAACAGTCAAATGTCACATGTCTGAACGATTTCAGACCTGTGGCACTCACCCCCATTCCCGCCAAATGCCTGGAGAGACTGGTCATTAAACACATCAGAGCTGCTTTTCCACCATCCCTGGACTCGCACCAGTTTGCACACAGGGAGAACCGGTCAACCGAGGATGCGATCGCCACAGTGCTGCACACATTACTGAAGCACTTGGAACACAGGAACACCTATGCACGGCTCCTCTTTGTAGACTACAGCTCGGCTTTTAATACCATCCGGCCATACAAACTCCGTCCCAAACTCCACCAACTGGGACTTAACTCCTCTCTGTGCAACTGGATTGTGGACTTCCTCACTAACCGTAGACAGAGTGTCAGAGTGGGTAAGAACACCTCTTCCACCCTTGTGGTCAACACCGGTGCCCCTCAGGGGTGTGTTCTGAGCCCTCTGCTATACACTCTCTTCACCCATGACTGTATTTCCTCCTGCGCGTCCAATCTCATTGTTAAGTTTGCAGATGACACTACAGTGCTCGGACTTATATCCAACAATGATGAGACAAACTATAGGACAGAGGTGCAACAACTAGAGTCATGGTGCCACGACAATAACTTGGTCTTAAACACCAAAAAGACCAAGGAGATCATTGTAGATTTCCGGAAGAGGGGTCATAACAACCATCTGCCTCTCTTCATTGGCAGTGAGGCGGTGGAGAGGGTGAGCAGTTTTAAATTCTTGGGGGTAACTGTGACCGAGGACCTGTCCTGGGGCAACCATATCACCTCAGTTGTATGGAAGGCCCAACAGCGCCTCTACTACCTGAGGAGACTGCGGAGCGCACACATTCCCAGATCTCTGATGCTGAACTTCTACAACTGTGCCATCAGCAGTGTTCTGACGTATGGATTTCTAGTGTGGTTCCCCAGCTGCACCAAGGCCGATCAGCAAGCACTCCAGCGGGTGGTGAAAGAAGCTGGCAGAATTATTGGAACAAGTCTGCCAGAGATCAGTAATATCTTCCCCACTCGCTGTCTGAGGAGGGTGCACAGTATCCTGCGGGACCAACATCACCCTGCGCGCCACCTTTTCCATCTGCTGCCCTCAGGGAGAAGGTACAGGTCTATACAGGCCAGAACATCCAGACTGGCCAACAGCCTGTATCCACAGGCTGTGAGGCTCCTGAACTCTCTGCCCCCCTCTCACGGACAATAACCATATCCAACTTCTTAATAGCAATGAACTGGTCTGCATTGGTGCATCATATCTTTATTCTCTTCCCCCTCCTGCCCCCCCCCCCTCTTTCTTAAATAGATAACTATCATATCTGATATCATATCTCACAGTACAATAATATTGAATGGGTTGCATTGTTGTATTTTGTCATGTTTCTCAGGTCTTTGTCTGAATTTCTACGAACATTATTGCTAAGGATTGTCTTATTGCATTGGAGTCACACTGGGTTAAATATGTACACTTGGGTTTTAAAGGGTATTTATTATTTTCTTCTTTTTTTTGGGTTGTATGGAAGCCCCAAACGCAATTTCATTGTTCTTGACAATGACAATAAATAAATAAATACTAAATACTAAAATGCTGCTGAGAATATAGCCCAGAAGAAGCGTATAGTATAGCTTTTATTTTGGAAAGAGCCATTTCTCTGTAATAAACTCTTTTTTCCAAAGATGAGTGATTTCTCGATCAGATAGATTAATTTTTTTATTACTTTGTTGTTTCAGCAACATTAAATTTAAAAACTGTACTTTTGCGTTAAAATATATATTTATAATTTTAATAAATGGCAAATTAAAAAAGCATGAACATTTTTTGTATCGAAAAAATATCGAACCGTGACACCAAAGTATTGAACCGAACCGAACCGTGAATTTTGTGTATCGTTGCACCCCTACTGCTAGCAGCAGGGACTAAACCACATAACGACTTGTAGTATTGAAAAATAGTCAACATGTAAGTGCTAAAATGTATTACTCCTAATGTTTTTTTTTTTGTTTGTTTTGTTTGTTTTTTTTGCCTGTCCCGTTTGGCTCTTTTGCCATCAGAATTGTTGTCTAAAGGCAAAGAAAGATGCCCAACGGATTTACTTTACCAAATTGACCATCCCAGCCTTGCCGTAATGGTCCATTTGATTCACCTTTTATTGTTTATTTTATTTTCACTTACTGAATACGGGACAGACTTGACTGGGGGAAAGAAGGGGAGAAAGAAAGAGGGAAAGAGAAACAGCTGAGAAGAGGGACGGGGGAGAAGGGCAAAAGACAAAAACCAACAGAATGAGCAGTAAAAAAAAAAAAAAAAATGCATATATCAATCACCTGGATCACCTGCTGAGAAAGAAAAAAGAAAACAAGCAGAAGAGAACAAGAGTAATAGAATAAACAACATCACAATGATATATGGGAATATGACAGTAAATACTAAATATTAAACATTATTGTGCAGCACATAAGATCAACAGAACACAGTGTGCTTTGAGGTAGGAGCCAAAAAGGGTGTAGTTTGTGGGTGTGATCACCCGTGTGTACACCTGTCAGCATGGACGCGCTTGTTTTTTGTTTTTTAAAAGGTTCCTTCATGTAATGATCTGCTAGAGGGTGTGTGGGGGGGGGGGGGGGGCACAGCCCCGTCCTCCAGGGCATGAAGCAGGTATGGAGGAGATCAAAACTCCAGACATCCAGAGGCGCCCAGAACACAAGAGACCAAGGAAGACCAACAGAGGGGCAGCCGCGCCACTGTCCCAGAAAGAGCTGAGGAGAGTCCCAGATGAGGGCTCACTCAGCAGCCGCGGAGCAGAAGCCAGGGGGGGTTGCAGTGACACGCCCGTGAGCTCCGCCGGCAGCCAGCCGTGCCTGAGTGACCGAGCCCCAGGCCGAGAGGCCAGGGGCACCCAACCTCCGAAGTGGCCCGAGCGAGCCCCAGGCTCCAGGCCCCGATAAGCGGCCGCCAAGGAGTGAGCCGGTGTGTACCTGGACGCCCATCCCCGGACACAAAGAACCACCAACGCACCGATGTCTGAGGGAGTCCGCCACTGGCAGGGGAAGTGCTAATGATGACTTGCACCCTTACTCCAGCAGTGGAGTAAGGGTGCAAGTACCGATGAGGTCCTGCATTAAAATGATCAGCCTCTCCTTCTCTCTCTTTCGCTATGGTCGGCAGCAGATCACATGACATGGACTAGCAGCCAGCATTGATGGGGGGCAGTCGGCTCGAGTCACTTTGCTGTGCAGAAGTGGATCAGTGAACTCACCACACACTAGGACAGTTTACTGTGTGCGCAACACATTTTTTGTTGCAATTTTCAAGTAGGGTCATGCTTTCAAACTAGCTCCAAGCTAGCAAATGACCTTTTTTTAGTTTCAAAGAGACGTGAGGGTACCTCCCAAAGTTTGACCTGCACAGGCCCATCCACTCACTGTCCTCTTCAGGTCATGCTGTTACCACCTTTGCTGCAGAAGCACTAAAATGTATAATCCAGGAAGGGATGGGTGCTGTTCATTGTTTTTAAATTCCTTAACAAATGATGTGGCTTGTTGTGTGAATAACTGCACTAACAGTTTGTGCTGTGACAGTAACATTTTATTTTATTTTACAGTGGTCCCTCACTATAATGCGGTTCACCTTTTTTTTTCTTTTTTTTTTCTTACAGCATTTTGTGTTCTGCGTCCTGATCGGCTGTAGACCATTGTCAATCAATCTCCTCCGTGCCGTGTCTCCTGTACAGTACAGAATGCATTCAGCTTGTCAAATTTACATAAATCTTCGATCGCTAGCAGCGCAACTCTGAAGTGCTGGACCGTATGGTTGTAGGTTTTCTCCCCAACAAACACAACAATGTTGACGAAATGTTTTGCACCGTCAAAGCCGCCTGCGATAGCACCCAAAAGGCGGAGGAAGATGCTAACCATCGCACAAAAAGTTGGACTTCTGGACATGCTAAAGGAAGGTAGAAGTTACCATATTTTTCGGATAATAAGGCTAATTAAGCAAAACAAAACAGTCAGATAAGTCAAACTTTACTCAACTCATTCTTCTTGCTTCCTCTACTTCCATACTATTAATTCATTAATGTTGAATTCTTTCGCAACTTTTCTATTCCCGTGTTTTGGACCTGTAAACAGGGTTTGATCTTGAACTTTGAGAGTGTTTAAACAAGAGAGAAAAATGTGAAAATGTTCATGCCTGTCTGAGAAAAGTGTATAAAGTGTGTAGTGAGGGGCTTTACAGTCTTAAAACATCAATAATAATTGTAAAAAATGAAGTTGGCTACTTCGCAGATTTCACCTATTGCAGGTTATTTTTAGAACGTAACTCCCACGATAAACGAGGGACCGCTGTATAATGTTTGTGTGTTGATGCATCTTGCTAATCAATCTATTGGTCTCATCTAAATATGAACTCTTTTGGCAATAATAAACAAATAAATAAATAAATAACTACACAATGAAAGAAAGGGATGCTGGTAGCTGAAATCTTGAACTTGAGGATCCAAATTAGTAGTCCACAAACCAATGAATGACATCGCGTGTGTCATGTCCATCTTTTATATACAGTCTATAAACTGGAAAAACAAAGCAGTTAAAGACTACGGTGACTGTGGTGACAATACTCTGTGGATTTGCTATTGAGACCCTGCACATTGCAAATAGTGATTTGAGTTCCTGCTATTATAAAACAAATATTGGTTACTGTAGTGCAGTCATTTAACTTGCAATAACACACTTGAGTTAAATTGACTGACAAAAAACTAAAATGCACCATGAACAGCAAGATGAAGAAAGCATAAATCAAATTCTTTTCTCCATCCCCTTAAAACTGGCTCTGGAGTCAAGATTTGTCTAAAGCCCTCAGGCACAAACCCAACACCAGAAATCCCCTTCTTGTATGAAACTGACTTCAGACCAGTGCCCCTTGGCAGCCTTGTCCCTCTCCAGGTCCCTTGAACCCCCCCCCCCCTCCCCCCACCCCCCAACCTCCTCATCCCCTTATCCCCCTCTTTATCCTCTCCTCTCTCTCTGTGGGGCCAGGTGGACAGACGGTGGCCAGGTCTGCAGTAATTTTCCCCCTGACTGGTTTTAATGTAAAGGGTAATGTGAGAGGAGACAGGCAGACACTGTGTGTGTGTGTGTGTGTGTGTGTGTGTGTGTGTGTGTGTGTGTGTGTGTGTGTGTGTGTGTGTGTGTGTGTGTGTGTGAGATTCTTATATATGTTAACACACTTTCTCACACACTTGCGCACACACAGAGGTGGATGTGGTCCTCAGCATCTACCAGTCCATTACCAAAAAGCTCTACATCCTCTTTATTTATTTCTTCCTTGCCCCCTTTGTTTACTCTCTGGAGTATTTTCCTCAATTCAGGTTTTTATCACTCCAACTTCTCCAGCAGAGCAAGATACACACTCTCTTTTAGACCCTCACACACACACATAGGAGAGAGAGAAAAATTCTGGCAATGTATTGGTAGTTGCCCAAAACAAGTCAGGTCTCTGTGTATATGCATACACCTGCAAACATGTATATGCACAAATAGAATAGCACAAATGGCACACATATGCACAGAAACTTGTACCAAGGCCTAAACACCTCTGGTAACCTTCACCTTCCTTTCACCCAGTAGCATCTGGTTATCATTCTCTCTCTCTCTCTCTCTCTCTCTCTCTCTCTCTCTCTCTCTCTCTCTCTCTCTCTCTCTCTCTCTCTCTCTCTCTCTCTCTCTCTCTCTCTCTCTCTCTCTCACACACACACACACACACACACACACACACACACTCTCTCTCTTTAAGGTGCACATTCACAATTGTGCAGCCTCTGGATCATGCACACACATATATGAGAATGCATACACACACACACACACACACACACACACACACACACACACACACACACACACACACACACACACACACACACACACACAGGCAACAATCCCATTAACATCAGTACGTTTGTAATGGATGTGTTTGCAGTGCTGCTGTGGGAGAGAGGAGAGACCTGAAGTAGCTGTTATAAATCACTCGCTTGTTCCCCCCTCCCCCTATCACGTACAAACATGCACACACACACACACACACACACACACACACACGCACGCACGCACGCACGCACGCACACACACACACACACACACACACACACAGAGAAGAGTCCTCTATGGCATCACTACATGGGGCTCCCATTCACTAACTCTGCAGCAAACACACTCTCACATACATATGTGCATAGCCGTTCCCCCCTTCTCCTTTCTATCCTTACCGCCCGGGGTGGGGAAATCCTATTACCCTATGAAGAGGAGGAACACATCATTAATTACATTCACATGCTTTTTTACACACACAAACATGTATGTATGCCAGATTTCCTTGCAGCACAGGCTTCGTCACTTAGATCACAGCTACTCGCGCTGCCACCAAACTCAAAAAATAAGCTGTATCATGCAGCTATATTTTGTAAATTTATCTGCCAACTGCTCTTGACAAGTGACATTAAAGCTGAGCCACTTTATCTGATGGTGTGTACGCACGCACGCACGCATGCACTCACTCACACACACACACACACACACACACACACACACACACACACACACACACACACACACACACATTCAAACATAGGGCCCCTGCCTTCACAAGAGGAATATGTCATGACGTGGAAAACCAAAGTTACGATAGCTGAGAGAGATTTCAGGGAACATGGACAGGCAGATCAGGGACTGTCAGAGTGTCTTCCCCAGATTTATTCAGAGCCTCAGCAGCCTTTTCAAGGTTTGCAGGATAGATGGGTGCCATAAAGTGATACATGCTCACTATAACATGAGTAGAAGAGGAGGAAGCCATGCACAGCTAGGGTGTCAGGGCTGTACAAGCCAAACTAGAACTAGAACTTGACTTTAATCGGGTTTATCTTGAACAATAACTGTTAATATTTGAGTTTTGGTCTCTGCCATAAACCATAGCTACATTTAAAGAACAAATTAGAGCAAAGGATGGAGTCCTGAAAAGAATTTTTAAAAACATAATTACTTAAATTTGGCACAGAAGTTCACAAACACAATTTCACAGCATATATGTCATATGTGAAGATGATAGATGGATAGAGTCACTCACTTCCTGATACATAACGAAATAATACCATGGGATACTTATAACTGAGAAAAATCTCTTTAAAAATATAATACGAATATAAAGGTCTGGCCACCCTGTTAAAAAGGAAGTTAGGAATATGTGTTTGAAACATACTACATTCATAGGTGTAGTAAGATAACTCTATAAGATAAGATAAAATAACTCTTTATTGTCATTGTACAGTCATACATATACAGTACAGTACAATAGTTCAATGAAATTGGAAAACTGTCCCACGTCAGCACTACGTACAACACAACACGACACGGCACATCACAACACAACAAATAAAATTAAGAATAAGTGTATGTGTATTGCACATTGTTATTATTGCACCTTGTTATAAATATAAATATTATTATTGTTATGGTTGTCCCCCCCCACCACCAAAAAAAAAGTCCAGGAGGTAGCCAATCAGGTCAGTCTTTTACTCTTCAGCAATAACATGTCGGTTTTCACTTCTCATCATTGTTATCATTTTGTTCACATTTAACGTTTTGAGATTTTAAACTTGGAAACGGGCCCGTTTTTGTCTGAAATAAGAAAAAACGGAGAGCAAGGCCTACAGTATGTGCAGAGCCTCTTCCTCTATCACACAACCACAGCACCACCAAGTGGATCCAGACTTCCACTGCAAAGACGCAGATCACGGCTGACCTCATAGTTTTTGTGTTAGAGCAGGATAACTGAAGAAGATGCAGATTTGAATAGAAAAACACAGAGAAGCACAGGCACTGCCTGTATAATGACTTTGCAAGTCAAATATAACGGAAGCACTTCTTGTATCCAGCAGAGCCAAATAAAGTGGTAAGAATGCACGTATTTTGTCATCAAGGTCAGGAAATTTTTAGAAAAGAAAAAAAGAGATTAAAAAAAAAGAAGAAGCTTTTTAAAAAAAACAAAACAAACAAACTCTGTGATGAGCAGAGACCTTGGTGTTCTTTCTTTGTAGTTAAATTTTTGTACAAGCAGAACATTGCCTCATTTTTCTTTTCAGTCTTTTCTGCTCTTTGTGCATATCATAAACAGCTAAATTCAGCAGATCTTCTAAATTTAATTTAAAAGATAATTTATTTAGCCTCCAGCTCTATGTCACAAACTCTGCCATATTTTCACATAAATTTAGGCAAGGAGTAAAATGTAAAATGCTATTTAATTTCTATCATATACTCAATCAGTTGTAATAATTTCACAAAGAAAATTATTAAGTGACACATTACCATCACTGAATATAAGAGTTCAACATTCAGGGAAAGATACATATTTGCTTCATAGCAGAACACAGACCCAAATCTCAGGTAAATTTGCAGCTTAGGCCAATAGATGTGAGATCCAACACAATGTGCACTTCATGGGATGTAAGATCTCCAAGCTCTCTAGTCAAAAATAGCACTAACAAACAACTCTGTTTTTTAGTGATAAATGTTATATGTCATGTTACATGTTACATGTTAGTGCTATACAATATTATTTACTATATACCATGATTTATTCTAGGTTTACTGAAAGGAGGTTTCATTGCACAGCCTAATGAAATCACTGCATATACACACTGACTGCCACCACACTGTTACTCCCTGTAAAATTTTCAATTTCTCAAAAGATACAAATCTTTTTTTTTTTTATAAATGCAATGTTTTAAAAAAGTTGATTATACTTTCTAAACTTTACATTTTTCCAAAATACAGTCAGTTCAGTTTAGTTTTTCATATCTCACCTTAGAGACGGAAAGCAAAGAGAAAACTCTTACATAGGCAAATACACTCACTGGCCACTTCATTAGATACTGCCTTGGTTCAGGCCCTTAGTTAATCATCAAACAAGCTGTTTTACCTCCCTTCATTATGTAGTCATGGTTTATATGAGCAGACATTGCTGTAACAAAATGTAAACACTCTCTGGAAAATTTATTGGGTATAATTGTTCAGCTGGTTGTTAATAATTTAATCAGTTACATGGCCGCACCTCAGTGCATTTATGTTTACAGACGTGGTCAAGGTGACCAGCTGAAGTTTACACCTCCAGCAGAATCAGGCTCAGTGAGGGGTGACCATATGCCATGACCAGTTGGGGTGAAAGGAGGAAGACAGGATAAAAACACATTGTGGAAGAGAACCATAAATTAATAATGACTAATAATCAAATACAAAGAGGTGTATACACACATAGTGAGTGAAAAAAGATGAAAAATTGAACAACAGAAATAAAAACAAAATTTTTAAAAAGTGAAGTGGTCTGATTAGTCTTGATTTGTGTCTGAATTTAAAGTAAACAATATAAAAACATGGATCCATCCCACCTTGTATCAGTAGATGCTGGTTCATGCTGGTGTCGGTGGTGTAATGATGTAGGGGATGTTTTCATGGCACAGTATCAACTCTTTAAAATCAATATGAACAGTAGATAAATGCCACAGCCTACCTGAGTATTGCTGTTGGCCATGTCCATCCCTTTACAACCACCCATCTCCCATCTTTAGTGTATCAATCAGAAGCTAAAATCATCACAAACCCATTTCTTTAACATGACATTGAATTCATTGCACTCAAATGACCTCCACAGTCATCAGATCTCAATGCAAATGAGCATCTCTGGGATGTGGTGGAACAGGATCACAAATATGTGCAGCCAGCAAATCTGCAGCAACTGTGTGACTCTGTCATGTCAACATGGACCCAAATTTCTCAGGAGCATTACCAGTACCTTGTTGAATCTGTGCCATGAAGAAACTAAAAGCTGCTCTAAAGTTAAAGTCTTTGACTTGAAAACTTTTACAAGGGTACATTCACATTTGAATTTACATTGTGTGTAAAGGTAATACAAGCACTCTAAGACAAAAAGCACGGCCTCAGGTAAATAGCAATGTCATGTTTTAAGGTAATGCTGGTCATTTAATCAGTATCTTTGCTTAAGAGACTGGAGTGGCTAAACAATGGGGACGATAAACATTAACACGCAGTACTTTAGTGTCGAAAGAGTGATTACTGAAACGGTTTACTGTGAACATTTATAAGGTTTTCTGTGTTCTGTATGAACATTATGCAACCTGGAACGTGTTCATTCGAAATGTTTCCTTATTATGGTATTTCTGTATTACATAGTTGTAACTGTAATGCTGTATATTATGTGAATAATAAAACATAAAATAAAATATTCCAAAAGATCTTTAATCTTGTTTACCAGAGCAAATTAGGATATACATAACAAGTCTTAACTCCAATGTCTTGAACATATTAGGAAATTTAAGAAGCAATAATTAATCAGGCCTCTACGTGTAAATGAAGTGATATAACACATAAAAGAAAGATCAAAGCATACAGTGGGGCAAAAAAGTATTTAGTCAGCCACCGATTGTGCAAGTTCCCCCACCTAAAATGATGACAGAGGTCAGTAATTTGCACCAGAGGTACACTTCAACTGTGAGAGACAGAATGTGAAAAAAAAATCCATGAATCCACATGGTAGGATTTGTAAAGAATTTATTCGTAAATCAGGGTGGAAAATAAGTATTTGGTCAATAACAAAAATACAACTCAATACTTTGTAACATAACCTTTGTTGGCAATAACAGAGGTCAAACGTTTACTATAGGTCTTTACCAGGTTTGCACACACAGTAGCTGGTATTTTGGCCCATTCCTCCATGCAGATCTTCTCGAGAGCAGTGATGTTTTGGGGCTGTCGCCGAGCAACACGGACTTTCAACTCCCGCCACAGATTTTCTATGAGGTTGAGGTCTGGAGACTGGCTAGGCCACTCCAGGACTTTCAAATGCTTCTTACGGAGCCACTCCTTTGTTGCCCGGGCGGTGTGTTTTGGATCATTGTCATGTTGGAAGACCCAGCCTCGTTTCATCTTCAAAGTTCTCACATATGGAAGGAGGTTTTGGCTCAAAATCTCACGATACATGGCCCCATTCATTCTGTCCTTAACACGGATCAGTCGTCCTGTCCCCTTGGCAGAAAAACAGCCCCATAGCATGATGTTTCCACCCCCATGCTTCACAGTAGGTATGGTGTTCTTGGGATGCAACTCAGTATTCTTCTTCCTCCAAACACGACGAGTTGAGTTTATACCAAAAAGTTCTACTTTGGTTTCATCTGACCACATGACATTCTCCCAATCCTCTGCTGTATCATCCATGTGCTCTCTGGCAAACTTCAGACGGGCCTGGACATGCACTGGCTTCAGCAGCGGAACACGTCTGGCACTGCGGGATTTGATTCCCTGCCGTTGTAGTGTGTTACTGATGGTGACCTTTGTTACTTTGGTCCCAGCTCTCTGCAGGTCATTCACCAGGTCCCCCCGTGTGGTTCTGGGATCTTTGCTCACCGTTCTCATGATCATTTTGACCCCATGGGATGAGATCTTGCGTGGAGCCCCAGATCGAGGGAGATTATCAGTGGTCTTGTATGTCTTCCATTTTCTGATGATTGCTCCCACAGTTGATTTTTTCACACCAAGCTGCTTGCCTATTGTAGATTCACTCTTCCCAGTCTGGTGCAGGTCTACAATACTTTTCCTGGTGTCCTTCCAAAGCTCTTTGGTCTTGGCCATGGCGGAGTTTGGAGTCTGACTGTTTGAGGCTGTGGACAGGTGTCTTTTATACAGATGATGAGTTCAAACAGGTGCCATTCATACAGGTAACGAGTGGGGGACAGAAAAGCTTCTTACAGAAGACGTTACAGGTCTGTGAGAGCCAGAGATTTTCCTTGTTTGAGGTGACCAAATACTTATTTTCCACCCTAATTTACGAATAAATTCTTTACAAATCCTACCATGTGAATTCATGGATTTTTTTTTCCACATTCTGTCTCTCACAGTTGAAGTGTACCTCTGGTGCAAATTACTGACCTCTGTCATCATTTTAAGTGGGGGAACTTGCACAATCGGTGGCTGACTAAATACTTTTTTGCCCCACTGTACTTGCCCAAAGTGCTGACTTTAAGTAATTGAAGCAGTCAAATGAAATAGTCTTAATTGGTTTCTCTCTATATCAAGCTCATTTTTATTTAAATATTAAGTATTTGAATAAATATAGATTTGATTTTATATATTTTTGTTTCATTTTACTCAAAATTGCTTCATGTTCATGATGGTGAGAACTATTTGTTTAGTGCAAGCACAAGGCGAAATGTGTGAAAAGGGGGAAATGGGAGGAGCTGGTGTTTGTTTCCTTTCCTATTTTTGATTCTGGCGAGCTCATAAAGTCTGCTACCTGGTTCTGCTTTCTCTTAGCTCATCCTGTTGGTCCATACAACTGTAGCTACTAATTGTTTCTTCATGGGAACCTGGTACATTAATTTTAAGATACCAATCATTGTTGCTACACAACAGCTAACAAGTGATGCAAGAATAACCGGTATTTCAGAAATTTCAGAAAATCAGAAACATACAAAAGTATGTCAGGAGTGCTTCCCTGTGGAGGTTTAGTCCCCTTCACCTTAAAGTTGACATGTGATCACTGTGAGACACCATTTATTCAAATGTTGCTTCTGCTCTAACACACTTTCACTTTGCTACATCCTATTCTGACACCAATTGCTACAGCCTTTCAATTTTTGAACATTTTACTGTAAAATCTTTTCTCAAAGCCCAAATGTGACTCAAATATAATAAAATAAAAATACCAGATTCACTGATTCTCTAGAATCTAAAATGCTTTTGGAGTCCAACATTTCTGACCCTGAAAATCTTCAAGGACTCTTCGGAAAAACTTTTTTTCTTTATTTTGTTTTTACATTTTGGAATTTACTTTTTAATGCAGGAATCAAACGTAGAGCATATAAACTAAACTGATGAATTGGAGAAACAGCGCTCATATTCTATTTCATATCATTCACGCGCCACAATCCAAACTTCTAACAGTGAATCCCAAACCTATGAAACACCATTGGATTATTTAATGTCCTTGCAATTACAATAAGAACAAGCATGCATCTCTAGATGTCAGCAACATGACAAAGTAGACAGATGTGATCAGAAAGGAAAAAAAGTGAAAAGAAATTATTGGAATATTTAGAACTACGTGACTGTTCGGTTTGTTCTCTACACATGTCTCACAGGAATACCATATCTTTTAATAGTGAGCAGCTAACATTACAAAACCAAGTTTCAAAGTTTGTTAAAAGGGAGGAAAAACAAATTCAAAACTCAGTTTTTTTCCTTTCCCTTTAAGCAAGAATTGAAACTCTTGAGCTCTAGAGACTGATGTCTTGAATAACAGAAATAGAAAGCTTAACAGAAAAAGGAATCTCCTGGTGTGAGTAACAAGATCATTGGCATTTTGTTTGACTAAAATAATTAATTAACTACATTCTACGCAATCTACCACATTCTAAAACATAAGACATTATAAATTGCTCTTATAATGTCAATTAGTGCACTGACCACTGTTTAGATAACTGATCCTAGTGGGACTAGTCTGAGCCAGATGTGTTGAAATGAGTTTCCAAATATGCACAGTTTATTCTTTTGCTACTCCTGAACTAGCTTATCAAACATGTGGGTGGTGGGTCTATAAAGACACATTAAAGCCACTCTACACGTTTCTTTTTTAGGAGGTGAGATAACTAAAGCCTATCAACACAAACAGCAAAATCTCACAACTAAAGCCAAGATAAATAGTTTTAAAGTGCTATAATGAATATGTAAGGCACTATTTAAGGCCTCAAAGTTTAATCTAACAAACTACAACTGAAAAAAAGTCTGCTCTTTGCTGGAATAAATGATTCAAATACAAAGGCATGTCACATTAAGGGACCAGTGAAACCAAACTGAAACTCACTGTGAGTGTAATTTTGAGTCAAAACATGATTTAATATGAGCACTGGTCTACTGTAGAATTTGTTTTAAAAGTTAAAATAGATTCAAAGAACTCATGAAATGAAGTCGGTAGTGTGAGAGTGGGCTTCAATACGGTAATGTCTCTTGTGCTGTTCTGTCAATACCAAACTTTACCAATAAGTTATCTATGTTAACCAGAAACTTCAGGCTCCTCCCAATGTTCTTTTTTAGACCGTTTTCTTTAGCTCATTATGATGTCAGAAAGAGGAAGTATTCTTAATATAGTAATGCCTGGCACACAGTTATGGCTGTTAGCCCAGAAGCCCCACCTTCCTGCTGCATAAAGCTTCTACTTTGCTCACCAAGGCCCAGTAAGAGACAAAAACTGTTTCACAATCGTTCAAAACTTAAGTTCAAGAATAAATAAGTGGAGCTGGAAATGTGCAGAATAGGTACCCTTTCAACACTGGTGAGCCTTTTTTTTAAAAAGTTTATTATCATTTTGTGCTTTTAGACCAGCAACGTCTAAGGCTAAAGTTAATACTTACAGATGTGTATAAGTAAAAACAGTGTGAAAATGATTTCAAATAAATTCATAGGGGGTTCAAAACCATAAAATGAACAACGAGAAATACCTTAAATACTCAGTGGATCAAATCTCCTCTAATCCCCCACCTGTTCCCTGTGTAAGGTGATTCTCATGCTTCCTTTAGGGAAGTGCAGCTCTTAGAGCGATGCCTGTGACCAACCTAGCGTGTAGGCAGATGTCTTCTCTGGCTGTATGCCTGGTCAGGTCCTGTAGGCATTAAAGCAAGAAGCAGATGACAAAGGACACCTCAGTGAAGAGTCAACAACTCTGTCCTTAATGAGGACATAATAATGAAGTAATGCTTATATGTTTAGTCATCCTTGTGATGAAGAGTGGATAATAAATAAATAATAATAGTAATACATTTTCTTGGGCAAGGGAAGGAAACTAAAACAGCTTGTTTCAGACAAAGTATGACATGGCAGGCTGCACCAAAGACCAGTACGTGAAATAAACAAGGATTATTTTAACTGTTAATCGTGTAAAGCTACTCTAGTAAAATCCAGTAATATAAACACTGAGCTGGCGATTACGATGATAAGCTGAGGAATAAGTGATGCCAGTCAATGTTCATTTGCAAAAGCCTCATTGCTGTTTGATACTGGGCAGGTGTTGTACTGGGGGGGTTTACAAAGATTTAGTCAGTGAAAACAGCCTTCTGCATCTCATGTGAGTGAACCAAAAAAGTACATTTGCAGCCGTTATGACAAAAACAATAAGCTTAAATGTTCCGCACTACTGAGAAGTGCAGAGTAGAGATAATTCTCAGTGAGTTTGCCTCTTATTATGATACTTTTCACTTTAATGTGGTATTTTTGTCCTCCTCCACAATGATATAAAGATTTTTGCTGCAAAACAATCAAACTTTCAAAACAAAAATTAATTTACCTACGTTTTGAAAATAGTACTTTTTTTTCTGTGACAAATAACCTTTTAATTGCAATTAAAGTCAACTTACTGACCTCTTAAATAGCCCCTTAATGAACTCTACTAGAAACCTTCTGTCTAAAATAGGCTTGTAATGTACTCTGACATCTACTTTGCTTCACAAGGCTGCTCTACAAATGCTTTTACACAACCACACCTTGAGTAACTGCTTTTGTAGATCGCATGAGCAAATATTTTCCACTAATAGATTCGAGAGTTTCACTTAACGAAAGAGTTTTGCTCACCTCGTGAACTTTTAATGCAGCCTTGTGTAAACTGGAGTCAAAACCTCAAAGCAGAAACATATTTAACAAAAGGTTCATCAGAATACTTGATTAGGAAATTATGTATGTTATATGTTTACTTGTTTTATTAGTTTTATTATTATTAAGTTGAGAACATTACAACCCTATTTAAATAAGAAAAGAAAACTAAACAAAAAGAAAACCCCAAAAGGAATCCATTCAAGCATCAGTCCATCCATTCATCCATCCATGACCACATTAGGGTCACCAGTTAATGCACAGGGAGAGCATGTGTGCATGTGTCCACAATAAAAAATTGTAGCCTGGATGTGAACCCAGGACTTTCTTGTTTACAGTGATGGTGGGATGCAGCCAATGTCAAATTCAGATTTGATTATCTCCTCAATCCTATAATCACACCTTCTATGATGAGTCTGGTACTGATAGCACCGACTGCACTGACTGGATGTTGTAGGGTTGTCCTGACTGACCTGTCTCTGCAATGTTGCCTGGACATCTGGGCGGTGCCTTGGGTGTGGAGAAGGTGTACTGCAACCATAGGTGTATCACACTTCTCAGCCCGGGACAATCTACACTTCGGTACTAGTGATGTGAGTCCATCTGTTAGTTAAACCTTCACTTTAAGAGGAACAATGCAGTTTTTGACCTGGCCATGGAACAATGGGCCACGGCTTTATCCTCTCAAAGATGTTCAAGGGTGTAGGGGGGTTTGCCCAACCTGTAAAAAAGTCTACATATGTTTTGTGGACTTGGAGAAGTAGTTTTACCGGGTTCATGTGGGTATACTGTGGAGGTTAGACTTGTTTTCCAGTTAATGCTAGACTCCACCAGGGCTGCCCTTGGTCACTGACTCTGTTCATAGGTTTTGTGAACAGAATATCTAGATGTAGCCAGATGTAACCAGGTGGAGGGTCTCCACTTTAGTGGCTACAGGATTTTACCTTTGCTTTTTGCAGATTATGTTGTTCTGTTTGGTTCTTCAAGTGGTGTGTGCGTGTGCAATTAAGGTTCAAATCTAAAGGTTTGTCAGGGGTAGACATTTGTTCAAACACAAGTAAGAGAAATGAGACAACTGCAGACCGACTCAGAGTGTAATTAGAAAACGTGCGCACGGGTGAATGTCTCTGAGAAGACAAAACACACCGAGCACAGGCTCGCTTGCTTTATTTATAAGGCAAAAATGGGTTACATAGTACTTCCTCTTTTAACTGTCAGGGAAGAGGTTAAACATTAAATCAGCTTATCTGATCTTTCACACACTGGGATAAGAATACAGAAGTATATCATGCTTTATCTGACATCACAGACACTAAAGGAAAAGAATGCATCATTATATCATGCTGTCAAACATCTCAGACACTGAGGTAAGGAATGCATCAGTTTTCCTTTAACAATAGACTTGGTTAGGTGATTCTTCAACAATAGGCTTGGTTATGTGAAAATATATGAACACACAAAATATAAGGCATACTTGGTTAGAATATAAGGCTTACTTGGTTAGAATATAAGGCTTACTTGATTATATTGTATTATAGAGATTTGGTTATAATGTATAATGTAGAAAATCTCTAACAAGGTTCAAATCTAAGATCTACCCTTCTCCTGGGATCAGACATTCCATAAATCAAGTTCACTTGCTCTCAAACCAACTTTAATGGTTGACCGACTAACTGAACTGACTGGCATGAATAACTTCATTTCCTGGAACACTATACAGCAAAGCCTTGTTCAACTCTTCTGTACTGGTGCTCCAGTCAGTGACCTAGAATGCCTAAAAGGACTGTTGGCCTATCCTAATCCTCAGGGCCCTGTTGTTTAAAAGGTGTAATGCAGATAAAAATCATCTGCTTTCGGTTTTTCCTTGGTTTTCAATGGCTCACATAATCCGGCTTACTTTTGTCCTCATTATTCAAAAAAAAAAAAGAAAAAAAAAAAAAAGAAGGAAAAAAGAAAAAAAAGAAGTCTAAAATACTGAAACATTTTTTCAAATATTACAGAGAACAGTTAGAACAGTAATCACACAGTACTTTTAAGTGTGTTTATTTCAAGTGTTACAAAGAAGAGCTCTGGTGGTAACTTTCTGTGTAACATTCAGTCCACTGACTAAACAACTAATAAATATAAACAATATGGCATATGAAGGTGTTCTTTAAAAAATAAGTTACACAATTTCAAAGACTATGTTGTCACAGATGTCAGGCAGGACTCTAACACAAATCCAGGGGCAGGTCCAGGACACTCCTCTTCACACAGTCTGTGACTCAGTCACACTCACTCAGTGTCTAAGGGTCAGTACAGAGAATAGAAACGTTCATTAGGAAAACCAGGAAACATAATGAGATACGATATGATTCACAAAGCGAGTTGGCGCTACACTAACCAAGGTGGGTACAACAACCCAGCAAAAACCAGCACTCCAGTGTGGCCTTAAATAATGGCAGGAGCAATCATGAATGATGAGCAGCAGGTGAGTGATGATGAGCAGGTGTGGAGATCGAAGCGGGGACCAGGAACCAGACGCCAGCCTGACACCATGTAACATAATCATCATCATTATCTGTCTTTGACAAAGACTTCTTTAAGCCTTATTTGATACCTTCTGATGCAGTAGATGCTGGTTCTACTAGAGCTGATCCACTGTCCACAACAAGAACAAGTGTGTCCTCTTCATTAGAAAGAACTGGATCAGTTTTCTCTACATTTGTGGGCTCAGCATCCCTTACAGTACTTTGAATCCCATGCAAAGTTTGTCAGTTTGCACCTCCAATAATATTAAGGACCATATCTCTGTAGTCTGTGCTCTGGTAAGATTTGTCACCAGTTTGAGTGTTTTTGGCTTCAGCATGGTCCCTTCTTGACTTGGCCTTCTTCCATCTGAATTTAACTAACTCTGCTGTCCTCCTAACACCCCAGCCCATTGTGACTCAGTCCTACAAATACATCATAATGGTTCCTGACACCCACCAGCAGTGCCAATGCTGAATTTATAGGACCAACTTGATTAGTTGAACAAAACACTTAAGAGTAATTTTGAACAGCTGCATCTCCCTAGTCAGAGGGATTGCAGGAGGATTTTCTGGGTCCTCATAAGGCTCAGGTGCATCATAAACATTATCACAGAGGGGAACATTATGTCTTGTGACAATGCTGTGAAGCACATTACAGGCAAGTATTATTTGGCATTGTAGCCTGTGGCTCCAATAGCAAGTAGCTGAGCAAGCAAAGGGCCTTTTCCAGAGAAATAGGACATGAAAGATTTGCCCTTGTTCCCACATGTCCTAACATAGTGAACGAATCCATCTGTCCATTTATGCTCTTCCAGGGCAGCTTCCACCACAGAAAAACACAGACTTCCCTTTCCCCAATCACCTGCTTTAGTGTATCTGAGGGAACACCAAGGCGTTCTCATTCCAGCCTTAAGAAATATAATCTCTCCAAATTGTCTTGGGTCAGAGCCATTCATAAATGATTGAACTCTTCATCCTATCTCTAAGGGAGAGGCCAGACACTCTTCATAGAAACCTCTTGTTTTCCGAAAATAAATAAATACATTTCTGTTTTAAAACAGAAAGAGTGTTCTGTGTACTATTTTCAAATCATTGGAATCTCTTTTAACGTTTTTAACTTCATTGTTTTTGCATTTTGTAATGCTATTTCATCAAAATACCTCAGCGAATCTGAGAAGTAAAACTTCTTCTTCTTCGAGGCTGAACTGTGAGGCTTGTTAAGAAATGATTCACTGAGGCTTAAAAGTTATTTCCATTAGAAGACTTCACCCCCTTGAACAGGGGCCAAGGGGTTTCTTTGGCTGACTTAACAGTGTACCTAATAAGACCAAGATGCATCACCACTGCACAAACAAAACCTCTTTTATATTTTAGAATCTGAATTAAGCTGACCTCATCTGTCATACCATGTGTGGTCTTCATGATGTGCAAAATAAACATTAGTATAACTTTTATGCTCAAAACAGAGCAACGCAGCCCTGGTAGAAATCAGACACCTCTCAGACATGTGGTAAGTGAGGGGCTACAATTTCATGTGCTATTTGAGGGTTTTACTGTGACCTTTTCCTGAACACTACCACTGCCTCTGTGTGCAAAAGCCTTAGCAGCTTGAATTGAGTTAAGTTCTTCTGGGAATAAGGGATGAGTCAAAGAAACTACACTTTCTAACACATAACTCATATTTAAAAAGCAAAGAGGGAAAAGAACTAATACTCTAAAGAAAAAAGTATGTGTAGAGAACAATGACTGCTTTGTTTAAAAAGAAATTAAGAAAAACTAAGAAAAAAAGAAAAAGTACTGAAAAGTAATTGTGGGTTAAAAGGAAATGATTTCAAAGGAACTGCAGACCAGAAACATTAACACTTTTCTTACAGGAAACTAAAATGGGCACTTCACTTGTCAGCATTCGGAGTCTGAGCCCATGTAATATAGTTACTGGGAAAGTTAAAATGAGCAGTGTGCAAGTCATACAAACCTTTAACCAGAAATATGGAGAAAATTGTGACATTTCTGGGAAATACTGTTTCTGAGTTTTTATGCACTACTAGGCTATGCACTAGGAATTAGTAGTAGAGGGCTGAAGTAGTTACATGAGATGTGCCAGGTTAAGTACATTATCTCAGCAAAGCACTATGGGGATCAAATCCTCAGATGTCAGTGGGAGTGAAATATTATTACAGCTTATACAAAGGGAAGATTGTGAAAACTGTACATTTTGTCAGAGACATTCTTTCAATAGACACTCTGCATACCTTAAGATGAGTCATATTATGCACGAACTTTCTGTTTGGTAAGTATCGTTTCTGCATAATGCTCAAACAGGTTACAAGTACTGGTTTACTGGTTTACAGCTTACACAGCAGCACTGACAGCCAATCAGCATCTATAAATTGTCATTTGAAATATGTTCATAACACAGTCTGACCACAAAAAAAGAAAAGAGTAAGTGACTGTTAGACCTTTATCTAGAGTGATTAGATTAGCATGTAGGCTAAACACATTAGAACAAACAATAACAAAAAGCTTGTCCATTAGTCTTTTACGGACTCCTTTCATCTGTGTGTTTCTGGTTGGTTTGCATCGTATTAACTGCTGTTGCCAGTCTGCACAATTTTTTTGTAACTGGCATTCCTCAGCAGTATATAAGGATTTTCTCCCAGTTACCTGCTGTCAGAAACCTGTAAGATATCATGGGTTAATGCCGAAACAAGTCAGTTTCCACAGTAACATGAGGGTTGTTTTGGTGTTGTTGCTGATTGTGTCAGTGATAGATTTGCAGAAAAAAAACAAGCTTCTACTTGTCCTTACATGTGTAGTGTTCTCATACGGGTCATTTTATTCATATGCAAAACTGGAACATCCCATAAAGTCTATGATTTACTGTAATTGAATAAGCTTTCATGACTCCATCTGTGACATGCTCAATGTTCTGTAAATAAATGATGTCGTTAAAGATGAGCAAACATAGATTAGATGTCAGATTGTTTCAAAACATCAACACAAATCCAGCACAATTGCTTCAGACTTTCCATTGTTTCAGAAAGCCCTAGTTTGCCCATCTCAATTTGCAGGTAACTCAAGTCCAGCCAAGGCACTGAATCAACTCGGAGCACAAACAGGAGAACAAGGTCAGGTAACGAAGGCACTCATAAGTTGAGAACCTGATTACCACCACAAGGGTGAAGATGAGCTGGCAAGGAGTAAGGTTTCTGCTGACCCTTTTACTCCCATAAGTGATGTGATAATGGTAAGCAGGCTGGCTGAAAGTGGGTCAGCGCAATGCACCAGCGCCTGCCCAACTCCACCTAAGAATCGAAAGAACAAGAAAGAGAGACAGTGGATGCAAAAGAGAGCAGTCCTGCGAGAACCATGACAATCTGCTCTTCTCCTGTTTATGTTCTCAAGGATGAAATCTCGACAATAGGAGCCTCGTAGCTCAGTGCTAATTATAATTGTAAACAACCATGGTTGATTTATGTGAACCACATTTTTTTCAAGTTATTGTTTTGCTCAGAGTTGTGGTAGCTGCAATATGTTCCTATGTTTATCCACTGCTGACATTTGTAAACATGTAAATAGAGCTCAGATAACAATAGAGATCCTCTTGAGATAGCCTCTTTTTTTTTTACTTTCTTGTGTGCATATCGATTCATGTTGCAGTAATGCTTTAAAATGAATAACCATTTAAGGTATTTCAGTACACAATCCCAATTGTAGCAGAACTTTTTTTTGCAGTGTTCATTTCCTGTCTATCGTAAAACTCAAAACATCTGTGTGAAAGCAGTAAAGAAAAAAGAAAAGTATAAACTGTAATTAAAAGAGGCCACCCTTTATTTAGAGTCTTTTGACTATTGTGGTTTTTGTTTTTGCTGTTTTTTGTTTTGTTTTTTTTCCCCAACCAGGCATAACTTTTGGGGTGGATCTGAATGAGAAACCAAGCAACGATCCATGCTCAGTAGTACTAGCTATAAATAACAGAGTACGCCCATTCTGAATCATGTTGTCATTTTTCACTTTATTTGAGGACCATAATTTGTAAAATGAACACCTTGTTGTGTTCAACTCAATTCAAGCATCAAAGACTAGAAAATCACAAGGAACTATTTAAGGACATGTTTAAAGCAGGTCACTTGATAATGCCATATCAGATGAACATCGGGCTTATTTCCCCATCAACAGGCACATACTGCATTTGTTTCCTCCATGACCTTTACTTTTATAACCTAACAAGTTCTGTTAATCTTTTATATACAGTCTAACACTGAGAGGCTGTTTATTTTTCCAATTTACGTTATAGTTTGATGCAAACCTGCATTACATATATAGTTGGAATCAACCCTTACTAAAGCAGCTTGTATCCATCAACCAGTTGGATTGTTGCAAACAAATTAGCTCTCGATTAATTTGTGAGGAATAGATGACATAGAATAGATGACCTCTCCTCAGTTTTACACAGTATTCTGTGTAAAAACCAATCCAGTGTGTTCCATTGCATTTCATGGGAAAAGGGGCTGTCCAGATAGCATGCTGTGTGTTGAGGAAATAATATTTTGTTATTATAGTTTGCAAGAGCACCATCAGAATGATCCGAAAACTGAATCTGTAGTAAAACTTTAACACATGTATCAGAGGAAAAGGGAATCCGTCAGAAACAGGCAAGAGCATGTTAGCTTTTAAAATGTAACCAGTCATTATTGTATAATTACCTCTCATTACAGTTTCATTCAACCAATTAACAAAAACAAATATTATCCCTGTTTTCCCCATTCACAATGAGAAGCAGACGACTGTTTCTGCTAAGACATGTTCCTCGTGGGTGTGTTTTTTGTAAACTGGACTTTTCTGTGAAGACAGAAATCTAAGAAATAAATCTCTTAAAAACTGAATACATAAAAAAATACATAAAATTTATAGAGCACTTTGAGTACTCCGGGAGAGTAGAAAAGCGCTATATAAGAATCAGTCCATTTACCATTTACCATAAAACCAACATTATCTTTGTAGATAAACAAGTGACTCAAGTGAGACAGAAACACCCTGAGAAAAGAACGGAGCTCGGCAGCTTTCCTTAAACAAACGACGTTGCAACATATTAGAGCTGTAAACACCATTTTCATATCTCAACGCTGCATTTTGTCTTTCCCACTTAAACTTTTGTTTCTAAAAGACCAGAAAACAGTGATTAGTCCCCTTCGCTATTACTTATAGCTCATTATAATTAATCAATTATGTTGATTTGTAACTTCAAAGATAATGATGTATAAGAAATAGCAGTCAAATTTGAAAAATCACTGAAAGAACATAATATTTGTTCCTGATCCATTTTAGCCATCGTTTAACCTTTACGACAAGTCAGTGATACTGATTGAAATAACTTCTGCTTTTCCTTCAGCTTCTCCTCAAGGCACTGAATGAGTACAGGGTCCACTTTGGGGTCAAACTTATTGGCAAACCAGTGGCCATAGTTCAGCAACCAACGCATTTCCGCAGCACCAAATATACAAACGCTGCGAACGTGTGTCCCTGTGCACGGTGGGTACAGCTGCTCCTCCAGGTACTGCCACTTCACCAGCCTGGTTTTGCTCATCAGGTCTGTGATATCAGGCTTGGATCTAGCCACCTCTCCAGGGACACCTGGCAGTCGCACAAGTGTTGCCCAGAAGTGTTCATCTGGGGAGTAGGTGTCCTCTGACCAGGACAAAAAATCTTTCACTACACCTGAGGCATTCATATGCTCAATGAACTTCCGGGAAAGCACAAAGTAGGCATTTCCAGAGAACACCTCAATATTGTGTGGTGGTGGGTTCTTTACATACTCTGTTTTCACTGGCAGTTTTTGATATTCAAAGCTGGCATCTTTCAGCTCATAGTGAAAGGTGAACCGTTGTTTCTTAGCTGGTGTGGGTCGGCTCGTCTCTAGCATGTTTCTGCCATTCAGTTGCTTTAGTTCTGACACTAGCTCCACGTTGGACTTGAGAGGGAAGTCTTGGCCACAGAGGTTGATGACATACTTCCACTTGACTTCTGAACCCAAAAGGTCAGACAGACAGTTGAGATCAGCCTTTAATCGGCTAATGCTTGCATAATATACTGATTCTTTCTTGCTGGTAATGAAGACATTGGGCAGGCACTGGGCCAAACCCTCCATAGCTGATATGAACTGAGCAGAGGACTTTTGATCATAGTGGATACAGTAGATATTACTGGGTGAGTACAATGCATTGATGAGTCTCTCTACCATCCAGGCAGATTTATGCACAACCAAAGAATAAGCAATAGGAAAGTCTTGCTCCTCTTCTGTGGCACACACATTATCATAACCCCTGTACTTTCTGAATAAAGTACAGTTAGAGGTAAGATAAGCTAGACTTTCATCTTTAATCTCCACAACGTCTTTCTTTTTGATCAGCAGAGATTTCCCCACCTCCACTGGGTCCATGTCATAAATAGCAGAGCAATCAATATTGTACTTGGGAATTATCTGCATGTCCGTACCAATATGTGAAGGTTCAGTGATGTAGCTGTGCTTGACACAGACCAATAGCAGGATGGATATAGTCAGCAATGACAGGAGGGAAGGAAGGAACTGCTTTCGTCTTAGTCGCAGCGATAAACATCGCATGGTCATTCTGTAGTGAGAGAAAACACAACATGAAGGAACATAAACCCAACTGATAATGTTATTCTTCAGAAATACCTAACCACCTTAAAAAAATGTTCAGTTTCTTTTAGAATAGGGTTACTCCATATTTGTTTATTTTGCAATAACTTTAGCACATCCAGTGAAGCCTTGCAAAGACAAACAGATTCAATAGAAGCTTCTACCCACAGTCTGTCAAACGTACCCTACCTACACCCTGATTGAAGGTTAACTGTGCTGCTAACACTCAAGGACACTCGCACTATATTTATAAACTGTATTTATTACAGTATAACATACATAAACACACACACGTACGTACGTACGTACGTACGTAGTATGTATGTATGTATGTATGTATGTATGTATGTATGTATGTGTGTGTGTGTGTGTGTGTGTATATACAACTTGTGCATATCCTTTTTGTGTACATTCTCTGTGCTCTCCATTCTGCCAATGGAGAGATGACAACTGTGTTTCATTGTTCTGGTAACAGTGACAATAAAAATCTTTTCTTATCTTATCTTGTGTTACCTTCATAGAAATGTGACAAGTGTCCAAAAGAAAGAAAGTGTCACTTCGTAACGCCAATTGCACAAGATTTGATACATGAGTTTGTGAGACTTCATCACTTTTTCCCTAACAAAACTGATTTTAATTTATTTTTAAGCAATAAATAGATGTGGCAAAAATTATACAAATGCATACATATATATGTAAATTTACATTCAATTGATTTTTTTTAATGGTGGGAAGGTTCAATAAATTCTCTGGTTTTAAAAAAATAAAATAAATATTCTATCAAGAATTATTTACTTAAGAATTTCTGAGGAAACACAGAATCAGATTTCACCAACTCCTAAGTTCGCTTGTAATATAGTGTATTATCTTACTTTTTTTCATTGATTGTACTTATTTGTGTTTTTGTATTTCCTTCATATATCTGTACCTGAGCTGAGGTGACGCAAAAATTTCCCCGTTGTGGGATTAATAAAGTCTTATCTTATCTTATCTTAATACTTACAGTTTCTACAGTACAAAGGTAACATTTTGCATTTCTTTATTGTATATGCGGACGTTATTATTCGCGAAATAAAACAGAAAACAGGGTCTTATTCAGATCTGACATATATGATTTTTTTTCTTTATATAATGAGAAGTATACAACACACAGAGAGACATCTAATTGCTATTAAAAATACCTTTACGTTTGGAAATTTAGTTTTACAGATTTCACATGGATATAGTTGCCTCATTGTCATTTGCTTTAAAAATTCATAGGCCTAGTTTTAAAAAACAAAACAAAAAAAACCCAACATCTCCCGATTCAAAACAGGAGATATTCGTCTGAAATTTATAAGTGTGCCCTTAAAAAGAGTGACCAAAACACAAAGGTGACGTGAATATACACTAGAAAAGAAGTTAAAATGAGTTATCCAATTCAGAGTGGACGATAATAAATAAATAAATAAATAAATAAGATCAAAACAGCTTATTCCAAACTTCTAAACGTGCGATCTGTTTATTGTTGTTTGAAGACTATCATTGCAAATACCTTCAATAAAAACAACGGAACACCACAGAATATATAGCTTATATGATCTCATCTCTTTAAGCAGACAGAAAGAGACAGAAGTGAAATTGGGAGGTAGTTGCCATCTATGATATAGCAAACGGGAGAGCTAATTTAGATGTGATGGATACCTTCCATACTGTGAAAAGCCCTCACCTTGCTCTTCACGCTGGTGCCGGTCTCCCCAAAAGACCTGGCAAGCAGTTTTTAAACCTGAAAGTTGTCAAAACGTGGGTTCAATGCAAATGTTCCGTCTTCGCTGCTTCGACAGTAAAACTTCGACTCACAAAAGTGAAGAATGAAAAAAAGGAAGAATGAAAACTTACCTGTCAGAAAAAAGAGTGGGCATTCGTCTTCCCTGCCCTTCCACTTTTCCCACACTGCTGTCGCGACATCTGTGGACAACGCAAACTTGAATGTCTGATTATACGTTGTTAATCAGCGGAAACCGTGTTCAGAAGAAGCGCGACAAGCTGTCATAACCGCGCTGAGCTGAGGACCACAGGACAGAGAAATAACCCGGAAAAGAGGGAGGGGTTCAGGAAACTAATTACAGCTCAAGTAAAAAAAAAAAAAAAACCGAAAGAAAGAAACGAACTGAAAAGCAAGAAAAAGCAGAAAGACGTGTTTTGTGTGTAATCATTGGTTTGTCTCTGTAGTAGGTAAAAAAGCAAAAAAACAAAACTTTTTTTAAGAGGGGGGAAGGAGCAAATAAAAAATGGTTTCCCCTGCAAATGCGCTTTACTGAAACGACTGCTTCCTGAACAAACCTGGTTAAAATAGTTTGAATTAAAACCCCGTGTCTGGAGTCATCTGAACTCACTAAGGGAAGGGTGAGAAGGAAGAGAGCTGTACCAATCGTGGGAGCTCTCAAGACTTAAAACTTGGAGGTGGTGTGTGAGAAAACTCAACAGTGAGGTCATTTCTATGTTTTTGGGGGGTGGGGGGTGGAGAAAGAATAAAAAAAAAAAAATCAATCTACGACGGTCGTTCAGTGACTTGGCTTTGTTCTGAAATAACACAATCCTGATTATCTCTTTATGACAGAAAAGCAAACTAATTCTTCAAAAGAATTCTAAGATACTGGCTTAAACGCATTTAAACTATAATCAACCTATTAAAACACACGTGAAAATTCTATATGCTACCTACACGAGTGACTAATATGAGCCAGGTTGGAATGTAGATTGGTGATTTTGCTGGGTCATAAATGTCAACTCAAAGTCATGCAGATTGGTTATTATTATCAGTAATGCCATGAAAGTCATACTTAAATACACCATGCAAAACAAAAGTCCAGGCATTTGTTGAAAAAAAAAAAAAAAAGCATAGCGTGCAGGTGTGCAGGCATATTGGTCTGAGGTGTGTCTTTTGTTTCTTCTCTCTTCAAGTTGGTTTTATGAAGCTAACCTAAAAAAACAAAAACACAAAGAAACTGAAAGTGACACCGGAAACCACTTGCGTTTTTGTTTTTTTTTAGTTTTACATGTGACACAACTAACAGAGAGCCATTAAACCCAGTCACATGCTTTATTATACTTTAGAAACAAATATTGAAAATGAAATGCAATGCAAATGCTGTTTTTAAACCAATGAATCTATTTATAAATGAAAGAAAAATTACTTTCAAAAATTAAAAGAAGAATTAAAACCCCCACCGGGATCTGCTCACGCTCTCACCCACTCTCTGTGTGTCTTCCGAGAATAAGCCTCGCTTCACTGAGCATGTGCGAGAGGAAAACAAATACTGTTTCCATTTATTACAGTCATCACCAAACAGTGGTTGCTTAACACTACCACGATATTTTCATATAAGAAAAGCTCATAAAAGTTCTCATAAGAGTTTGACACTGTTTGTTGGAAATATAAAATTTCCACATCCAACAAGATGAAAGGACAATCATTTTTTTAACTATCTTACAGTCTTTTCTGCTCAGAAATGTTCTTTAAATACAATAAAGGTGAAAGGGAATTACGCCTAGCTGGTTTATATGATTATAATGTTGTGGCTGTGAATATGTTGTAAGATTACAGGGAGTGCAGAATTATTAGGTAAATGAGTATTTTGTCCACATCATCCTCTTCATGCATGTTGTCTTACTCCAAGCTGTATAGGCTCGAAAGCCTACTACCAATTAAGCATATTAGGTGATGTGCATCTCTGTAATGAGAAGGGGTGTGGTCTAATGACATCAACACCCTATATCAGGTGTCCTTTCCTTTGGCAAAATGGGTCAAAAGAAGGACTTGACAGGCTCAGAAAAGTCAAAAATAGTGAGATATCTTGCAGAGGGATGCAGCAGTCTCAAAATTGCAAAGCTTCTGAAGCGTGATCATCGAACAATCAAGCGTTTCATTCAAAATAGTCAAAAGGGTCGCAAGAAGTGTGTGGAAAAACCAAGGCGCAAAATAACTGCCCATGAACTGAGAAAAGTCAAGCGTGCAGCCGCTGAGGATGGAGTCAAGCTCAACTCCCAGTCCTACTGCCAGTTTCTGGAAGACACCTTCTTCAAGCAGTGGTACAGGAAGAAGTCTGCATCCTTCAAGAAAAACATGATTTTCATGCAGGACAATGCTCCATCACACGCGTCCAAGTACTCCACAGCGTGGCTGGCAAGAAGGGGTATAAAAGAAGAAAAACTAATGACATGGCCTCCTGGTTCACCTGATCTGAACTCCATTGAGAACCTGTGGTCCATCATCAAATGTGAGATTTACAAGGAGGGAAAACAGTACACCTCTCTGAACAGTGTCTGGGAGGCTGTGGTTGCTGCTGCACGCAATGTTGATGGTGAACAGATCAAAACACTGACAGAATCCATGGATGGCAGGCTTTTGAGTGTCCTTGCAAAGAAAGGTGGCTATATTGGTCGCTGATTTGTTTTGGTTTTGTTTTTGAATGTCAGAAATGTATATTTGTGAATGTGGAGATGTTATATTGGTGTCACTGGTAAAAATAAATAATTGAAATGGGTATATATTTGTTTTTTGTTAAGTTGCCTAATAATTATGCACAGTAATAGTCACCTGCACACACAGATATCCCCCTAAAATAGCTAAAACTAAAAACAAACTAAAAACTACTTCCAAAAAGATTCAGCTTTGATATTAATGAGTTTTTTGGGTTCATTGAGAACATGGTTGTTGTTCAATAATAAAATTATTCCTCAAAAATACAACTTGCCTAATAATTCTGCACTCCCTGTATACTGGATGCAAATTAATAATGAGACCTTTGGATGGAAAATATTCCTGCTAGTGTTGTATATAAGAAGAAAAGTCAGATTAGGAGCCATAACAGGAGCTGGAGGGTTGGGCCAACAAAAAAAAGAAAAAAAGAAAAAGAAAAAAATGCTGTTAGACTGCTGTAAACCTATCCAAGAGCCACCTTCTGCACACTGTGAAAGGACACTCTGTCTCTGCCAAGTTCCCAGCCTGGCTCCAGGTTTTCATACATAAGCACAGCTTTATGTAGGAGTGACCACTATGTGAGCACAATATAAACACAAATATTTCAGGTCTTGAAGCTTGATTCAAGCAGCTAGATCAAGGGCCTTATTCACAAAATATCCTTGGACTAAAAGTCGATTATGACAGATTCAGTAAGTAGGTAAGTAATTACGTAAGGAGTAATTTGATCAAAAAATGTTGAGGCAGTCTTTGTAGGCAAATGAAGGCAATGAATGAGAAAAAAAAACTCGTATTAGACAACTCGGCATCTAGCTACAGCTCTGTGAAAAAGTATTTACCTCCTTCCTGATTCCATAGCTTTGTTTTTTCATAAATGTTCGCACTCAAACCAAATTTAATATTATACAGACATAATCCAAGTAAATACAAAATGCAGTTTTTAAAATTAAATGGAGCAGTGTGGTTATTAGCACTGTTGCCTCACAGCAAGAAGGTTCTGAGTTCAATCCCACCACCTGGTTGGGGCCTTTCTGTGTGGAGTTTGCATGTTCTCTCTGTGTAAGAGTGGGTTCTCTCTGGGCACTCCAGCTCCCACACATGTCCAAAGCCATGCAGTAGTGGGGTTAGGTTAATTGGTAATTCTAATTGGTAACTCATGAATGTGAGTGCGAATGGTTGTCTGTCTCTATGTGTTAGATGTGCAACAGACTGGTGATATGGTGGCTGGGATGGGTGATCCTGACAAAGATAAGTGGAAAAGAATGAATGGATGATATTTTTTTAAATTATGATTTCATTTATTAAGGCAGAAATGCTACCCAAATGTCCTCTCTTTGGATGTTATCAGATGTTATCTGTCCATTCAATGGATGCTTGGAAAGACAGAAGAACCCAGAAAAACATTTAAAGAACTGCAGGCTACTCTCACGTATGGTCAGTGTTCATGATTCAACAATAAGACAGACACTGATCAAAAATGGCATCCATGGGAAAGTTCCAAGGAAAGTACCACTGCTGACTAAAAATAACACAAAGATTAGTCTCGCATTTACAAAAAAATGTCTTGATGATCCCCAAGACTTTTGGGAAAATATTCTGTGGACGGATGAGAAAAAGTGGTTTTTGAAAGGATGAGAAGTTTTTGAAAGGTTTGAGTCCCGTTACATCTGGGGTAAAACTAACACAGCATTTCAGAAAAAGATCATCATATCAACAGTCAAACATGGTGGTGGTAGTGTGATGGTCTGGGCATCATTTGCTGCTTAAGGACCTGGGTGAATTGATGGAACCATGAATTCTGCTCTTTACCAGAAACTGCAAAAGGAGAATGTCCAGCCATCAGTTTCTACCTTAAAGCTGAAGCACACTTGGGTTATGCAGCAGGACAAAGATCCAAAATACCGCAGTAATAAATAAATAAATAAATAAATAGAATGAAGGTTTTAAAGTGACCTAAAGAAAGTCTGGACTCAAAAACGAATGGAAATCTTTGGTGTGACATTAAACAGGTTATTTAAGCTCCAAACCCTTTAATGTAGGTGAATTTAAACAATTATACAGACCAGTGGGCTAAGATTCTTCCACATTGCCATTGTCATTGTTATCACCCAGTTATTGGGTTTAGGAAGCTTTTTTTTTTTTTTTTTACATGGGGCCAGGTAAGTTTGAATAACCCTTTTCCCATAAATAAATGAAATCATAATTTAAAAACTGCATTTTTGGTTACTTAGATTATCTTTGTCTAATATTTATTTGATTACTAAGAAATCAGGAAGCGGACAAATACTTTTTTTAAAAAAAATCTCGCTGGGCAAAAGTAGGCCACTACCTTCGTCTTTGAATGAAAAAAAGCAGAGACGTGATCCACATGAACAGCGCTGATAAAAGCCACAGATGCAGACAACGACCACTGATTATTCTTGAGGGCTTGTTTGTGTTAAATAAAATAAGATACACTGTACTACTAAACTACTAAACGGTATAACGGCAACAGCCTCTATTAACTCAGCAGGAGCTTGGAGCCGGAAGCAGGGTTCATACGTCAGGACTTCACAAGCGGATTGACGTCAGTATTTCCGGATCGCCATATTAGTTTCATTACATCAGATCAGGCAATGTAGCAGGCTAAGCGATTTGTGGGAAGGGCACTGTCGCTATGGAAAGGACTCTCTGACCACGAAGAAACTCTTTGTATGTTTACAGGTTTCCGTATAATGCAGAGTAGTACTTAAAATGTAATGAGCCAGGGGGATTAAGTTATTTTGGTGACAGGCTGTAAAATTAGTCAGCGTAGCTAATGTTGACCGATGTTACGGTAACTAGCATTAGCTAAGCTGCGCTAATATAGCCTCAGTGTGTTAACATCTAGGTAATGCTAACCAGGAGTAATGATACCTTTGTGAATCCTATTGTTTAAATCCTTTTGACAGCACTGCGGCGACCGAGTGTGTATATTAAACTTGACGATCGTCTTTCACTATATTTCGCCATCATCACACAAGCTGCATTTTGATTTTAAAGCCGTACAGAAGTCAGACTTGCTAACTACCAGTGACTGGACAATGTTCTTGTAACGCAGGTGATTCTGGGATCTTGTGTAGTAGGAAGATATCCTGAGACCATGTTGGCACGTCTATTTAGACTTCATGGGTTGCTGGTGGCCTCGCACCCATGGGAGGTAATCGTGGGGACCCTGGCTTTGACAGTATGCTTCGTGTCTATGAACAGCCTGGCAACAAGCAACCAGATGTGCAAGTGGAACCAATGCCCCAAAGTTGAGGAGGAGGTGAGGCTGGTGTGGCACTCTCTAAGAAATGTTGTCGGAGTTTTGTAAAATGGTAAATGGCCTGTATTTGTATAGCGCTTTTACTTACTCCCTATGGACCCCAAAGAACTTTACACTACATTCAGTCATTCACCCATTCACACACATTCACACACATGTGATGGCAAGCTACATTGTAGCCACAGCTGCCTTGGGGCGCACTGACAGAGGCGAGGCTGCTGGACACTGGGGCCACCGGGCCCTCTGACCACCACCAGTAGGCAACGAGTGAAGTGTCTTGCCCAACGACACAACGTCCGAGCCGGGGCTCGAACCAGCAACCTTCCAATTACAAGACCAACTGCCAACTCTTGAGCCACGATCGCCCCTGAGGGTCTACACTAATGTCTGTTTTTTTTTCTTGCAGAAAATCCAGAGCAGTGATGCAGTTATTCTGACAGTCACTCGGTGCATGGCCATTATTTATATTTATTTCCAGTTCAAGAATCTCAGACAGCTTGGATCCAAATATATTCTAGGTCAGTATCATGAGATGTTTGTTGGGTTTTTTTCCCCCAGTTTTGGACAGTAGTAAACACTTCTTCTCACATCATACAGATTTGTTTTGGCTGTATAATCACCACTCATTAGTGGCCACAGTTTTTCTTTTACTACTTTCCAGCTTCAGCTGTTTGAATTGCCATAAAATGTTGTCAGTGGATTTAATATAGAACATGATTTTAATGTATTACATTTTTAACCCCAAACTACTTGGGTTGGTTTGTTTCTTTGCTTTTCATTTAGACTGAAAAACAAATGACTGGCTAGCAAATTTATCATAAAAATACACCAACATTCCATTTCTCCTCCGTCTCCAGGTATTGCTGGATTATTTACAGTATTTTCCAGCTTTGTCTTCAGTACAGTCGTCATCCATTTCTTTGGGAAGGAGCTGACAGGTCTGAAGTAAGTGTTTCCAATGGACTCACATATACGCTAGGAGAGTGGTTCTTAAAGTGGTCTGTGACATATTGAGAGTGTACATAGGCAGTGGATTATTTTAGCAATTAAGTATTCTATTAAATTATTATTCTGTTGATTAACATAGTTAATCCAGTAAGAAACACCTTTGTGTTATTAATGAGCAATAATAAATCTAAGTAAGAAAATAAGTAAGGATAAGGATATACATGTTGTCCCTGTTCGAGGTTATGCAAAGAGTTTCAGTTAGACTGATGTTACATTACACTGTACTTCCTCCTCAGAAGAGGCTGATCTTACAGAGCTTTAACTTGCTGCCAGCTTACTTTGTTGTCAAAAGTTATTACTTTTTCTGTGTTGACTATAGGGGAGGCCTTCTTTCTGCAAATGATTGTTAGTGAGAGGGTTTTTTTAAAATCACTAATCCATGTTAAAACTAGTTGCGTAGCTAACACAGTTGGTAGTAGCAGGATAAGAGGCAGCTAATGTGCTAGTGAGATCAGGTAGACAAAATAGTTAACATTTACCAGCAGGGTGATGTACACATTGTTTCACAATTTTAGGGCAATACATTTGAAGCTCTGCAGCTCCTTTGCATTAGAGACAAGGATTTAATTCAGCTGTAAGATTAAGTTCACTGATCTGTAATTGTAAGATGACACTGAAGGAAAGTATTCCAGGTCACTCCCTGGCTGACACTTGTCTGCTCTCCCTGCAGTGAAGCGCTGCCCTTTTTCCTCCTGCTTATTGACCTGTCTAGAGCCTGTGCGTTGGCTAAATTTGCCCTCAGCTCAAACTCTCAGGTAATTTCGCACATATTTGGTCTTACCATATGTATGAAATGTGGCTTTATTCATATGGGGGACATAAGTGTAAAGCATCCTTAACTAACGAATTGGTCTTGTGTGTTGGGAATAGGAGGAGGTGAGGGAGAACATTTCTCACGGCATGGCCATCCTGGGCCCAACATTCACCCTGGATGCTGTGGTTGAGTGTCTGGTTATAGGAATCGGAACCATGTCTGGTAAGGATTACTGCTGTTTCTCCACCTATAAGCATCATCAGTGATGCTCTGTGTGTTAGAAATATTGTGGTTATGCTTGATCGAGTAGAAAAGCAGAAGTCAGCTGTGTTTCTTCCTTTTTTCTAGGTGTGCCTCAGTTGGAGATCATGTGTTGTTTTGGCTGCATGTCTGTTCTGGCCAATTACTTTGTCTTCATGACGTTCTTCCCTGCCTGTGTCTCTCTGGTGCTGGAGGTGAGATGTGCATGCAACAATTTGGAGAAATAAACACAGATAAGATAAGGAAACAAGTTGCTAGAGTTTAACTGTGATATATTTTTTTTATTAATATTTTTTGTGGTCCTGCATATTTGTGTGTAGCTGTCAAGGGAGAGTCGTGAGGGGCGCCCCATCTGGCAGCTGAGCCACTTCTCCCGTGTGCTAGCTGAGGAAGAGGATAACAAGCCCAATCCTGTGACTCAAAGGGTTAAAATCATAATGGTGAGTTCCCATCATCTATGGTGGGGATGTTTATTTAGATTAGTCTTCAACATTGTGTATTATAAAGCATTTTTAGGTCTGAACGATGATGCCTGTGTGATGTTGTCTTTCAGTCTCTGGGATTGGCTTTGGTTCATGCTCACACTCGACTGACAGCTGAACATTCAGGTCAAAACCGCACAGTGGAAGGGCCTGTAGCAAAGAGACTGGACTCTCCTAGCACCATATTGCCTCTTAAGCTCACCAGGTAAACCATGGAATATTGCAATGTTTGTATTATTGATTCCTGCGTCCACTGATATATGACTTTTTCTCTCTCCAGTATCGACCTGGAACAGGTGATAACCCTCGGTCTTGCTCTGATTCTGGCCGTAAAGTATGTATTTTTTGAGCAAGCAGAGACAGAGTCCTCGCTTTCACTCAAGAGTACCATTATAAGCTCCACTCCCAGTCCGAAGCCCTGGGTGACAGAGGACTGCTGCATGAGGTCCCTCCCAGCCCTGAAACCCCAGAAGACATCTAATAGTGTTTTGGCAACCATCCCTACCTCTTTAGCAGCTGCTTCAGACGTGAAACTTTCCTCTGAAGCTGACATATCATTTAGAGAAGAGGGTGAGACTCGTAGCGGGTGCTTCTAGCTTTGATAACGCGTGTACCCAGTGATGAAGATGATCTAACTGCTGTGTTTTTTCATGTGATTCCTCTGCTGCAGATGTGATTCAGAATGCATTTTGTGGTACATCTTCTGGGGATTCTCTTGCTCAGACACAATGTGCTCCTCCAAGTGTTTGTACGTCGGAGCCCCGAAGTCTGGAGGAATGTATGGCCATCCTCTCAGATTCTCAGGTAAGTTGTCAGGTTATACTGGAAGCACAATACAAAGCTAGATATATGATGTTCTGTGTTCCTCAGATTCTTCAAAAATATCACTGTTTTGCCCACGATTCTTTCCAGAGAGGTGCCCATTTGCTGAGTGATGCAGAGGTGATGAATCTTGTAACCCTGCGCAAGATTATGAATTATAAACTTGAAGGTGTCCTTGAGACTCCAGAGAGGGGCGTGGCCATCAGGAGAGAACTGTTATCATCCAAACTTCCTGTTCCCACTGCCTTGGCTTCTCTACCTTACAAAGACTACAACTACTCACAGGTACTGACAGTCCTTTTAAAGTGTAGTCCTGTTTATTCTTGGGAAAAATGTTTATCTTCAGTTGTCAGTTTTAAATCATATATATATATATATATATATATATATATATATATATATATATATATATATATATATATATTATTTTTTTTTTTTTTTTTTTTTTTTTTTTTTTTAAATCAAATGTTTTTATGTTCATTTTTTCCTTTACTCTGTTCTTAGTTGTGCTTAGTTTGTGTTGTCTTTGCCTTTTAGGTGATGGGTACTTGCTGTGAGAATGTCATTGGCTACATGCCAGTGCCAGTGGGAGTGGCTGGCCCTCTTCTGTTGGACAAGAAGGAGTTTTATGTTCCTTTGGCCACCACAGAAGGCTGCCTGGTAGCCAGCGCCAACCGAGGATGCAGGGCACTTTTTGTAAGTGTGTCTCGTGTGGAGCCCTGAGGGAAGAGTAACTATCTTTTCAGTAGATGCAAATAAATAAATCTACAGGGTTTGTAGATTCATGGAAAAACTGACAAGTCATAGAATTTGGCAATGGCAGTCAAGAAAGATTAATAATATAGAAGGTTATGTGGTTCAGTTAGCATGGACTTAAAAAACTCTATATGTAGTAAATAATACTTCAGTGTTTGGGCGGAGGAAACATCACTGACCAGAAAGTCATGTGTAAATTTGTGGCGTGCCAGGAATATAATGTCTGATGTCTGGCCACTTGTGAATAAGTCACAAGTCTTGATAAGCCAAAGTGCGAGGGCCTTTAATCTGCGTTCTGTCTAATGACCAGCAGGTGGCAGTGAATCTGATTGTCTAGTTGATCTGTGACCTCAGTAAAGACTTTCCTGAGGAGTTATTAGCTTCAGTTGCAGGTTTCCATTGCAGTCAAAAAAAAAAAGAGATTAAAGCAGTTTATAGGTTGTGGTGTGGCTCTCTTCTGACTGAGTCATTTCAAAACATCAAGGCAGCAATTGTGAAAGCACTCAGCATAAAACTAGATTTTTGATATCAGTGTGGCTATCGTCCATCCTCTATAAATGGTCTCAGCTGATAAGGTGAGTAATTAATTGCTAGGCTTGGGAGTTCAGTTGATGTTGTTTTTACTTAGCGAATCTGTGCATGTGAGTCATTGTGGCAAGACCCTGGAGAGGTGTTGTGCACTTTGCCCTTAATTATTGGGTCTGTGTGATGTCACTACAATGCTCAAGAAAGATGGTTATTTTAAAAACTAACCTAAATCTAAAAACATAAAGTGTGGTTTGGGTAAAAAACCCCAAACAATTTATGAACCAAAACTAAAATGGTATGGCTCATTGGCAGGTAGTGAAACTGATTTGGACTTTTATCGCCCTCCTATATGCAGCCAGTTTTAGAGGATGTAAGGTCATAAAAAAGGTCATCCTCACTGCAATGGAAAATTATTGTATCTAACTCTGGCTGCTGTTATTTCTGTGTGTGCTCCCTGCTGACAGTGTTTTCTTTCCTGTCCAGCTGAGTGGGGGTTGCATCAGCCGGATTCTAGCTGACAGCATGACCAGGGGTCCTCTGGTCAGGCTGCCCTCAGCGTGCCGGGCTGCAGAGGTCAAAGTCTGGCTTGAGACCTCGGACGGATTTAGCATGATTAAAGAGGCGTTTGATGAGACCAGCAGGTCAGTGGAAGAGCTATGACTGATTGATGACTGTGTTTTTGGTACACAGATGATAACTAGTGAGTACTCTTTGTAGGTTTGCTCGTCTGGAGAAATTGTTGGTGGGCATAGCTGGCAGAAACCTATACATTCGCTTCCAGTCTCAAACAGGCGATGCCATGGGTATGAACATGCTCTCGAAGGTATGAGAAGTCTTCTGTAATTCGGTCTTGTTATTTAAATGTTGACTTCAGTGCTGAGTGCTTTCTGTCTTTTTCTTCAGGGCACTGAGCATGCTCTGCATGTACTCCAGCAGCAGCATCCAGACGTAGAGGTGCTTTCGCTCAGTGGCAACTTTTGCACAGACAAGAAGCCTGCCGCAATCAACTGGATTCTGGGCCGAGGCAAGTCTGCTGTATGCGAGGCCACCATTCCTGCTAAAGTTGTGAGAGAGGTAAAAACAATTCAAAGCTGGATCCTGACAGAAATCTAATGACAGCGGCCACAGTTTCTTCCCCTCCAGTTTTTCTGTTTTTCTGCAGTTTGTAAAATCACCCTTTAATGTTTCCCCAGGTGCTGAAGAGCAGCACAGCTGCTCTGGTGGACCTGAACATAAACAAGAACTTGGTGGGGTCAGCCATGGCTGGCAGTATAGGTGGCTTCAATGCTCATGCTGCCAACATTGTCGCTGCTATCTACATTGCCTGTGGACAAGTAATAGAACCTTAAATTAACACAAAAAAATAAAATAAATACATTTAAAAAAAGGTTTAAATAGTGAAACATTATGTCTGTGGCATGGTATATGATCCAACAAAAAGACATATTATTAAAGAACAAGTATTTGTTTGTGTTGCGGTTAAGGACCCAGCTCAGACAGTGGGAAGCTCTAACTGCATTACTCAGATGGAGGCTGTCGGTCCAGGTGGGGAGGACCTGTACATCAGTTGCACTATGCCTTCTATAGAGCTCGGCACTGTGGGAGGAGGCACCAACCTGTCGCCACAGCAGGCCTGTCTGCAGGTAGTCTCAACTACATGTAACATAGCTGCCATTTGTTGATGCGTTTTTAGGATATTTTTTCCCCTCTAACACCAAACCTCTGTACCTGCAGATGCTTGGTGTTAGCAATCCCAACCAGCCAGGTGACAATGCCCGTCAGCTGGCCCGTGTAGTCTGTGCCACTGTTCTGGCAGGAGAGCTCTCCCTGATGGCTGCTCTCGCTGCTGGACACCTAGTCAAGAGCCACATGACCCACAACAGGTGAGATGTCTCATTCTTTTGGGTTTTTTACAGCAATGCCTGGTCAGATTTGAGAATTTGTGCCGTTTTATTTTCATGTCGTGTGTTTTTTAGGAAAATGAGTTGACATGTCTGTTCTAAGAAGCAAGCGTACCATAACCAGCATCTCCTTTCATTATATGGCTTTACTTACCCTGACTGACAGAGAGCAAAGCATTCACACGAAGGTGGTTAACCACAATCCAATTAGTCAAACCAGAGTTTCCCAATACAGCTGTGTGAATGTTATTGTGAAAGGTGTGTTGCTGTCAGCATCTGACCAATCAAAAACGTGGACAGGCTGCCCGTGTAAAGTCAACGGACTCGTCACTGTCAGAGCTTCATAGTGAAGACTGAGTGATCACAATTGTGTATTCGGCTAAATGAATACGTTGTGTAGTTTTTACAATTAGCCCTCCAGGATAAGTTATCAAAGAAATTCAGTTTACTTATTAGAAGGATATATTTTTGCCTCAAAAGGATTACAAAGGCCTCACAAATGTGTGCTCCAATCCACAAAGAAATACGAAGCAATTTGACCACAAGTAAAACTTTTTTTTTTTTAACAAATGCATCCAAACCTGGAAAAAAGGTGATTGTTTACTACACACACTTAAATTTAACATCACAAATCAGGCAATTTTTTTTCTTTCAAAAACCTTTTTGTGCATTTAAATGTCTAAAACTACATGTAACATCCCTCTCACTTACAAAACCTTAAATGTGTGTGCACAATCACCTGATATACACAGATCACATGACATGCCACATGAGGTTTTGTCATATCTTTAAAGTCTCTTGTTTTCAAATGTAAAATCCAGAGTCTCTACATTTTGTTCCTAAAAAATGTTTTGAAGTCTGGTTTTTCCAAAGTGCATCCAAAATAGCCCATACTTATAATGTATCACCGTTTAAGTTTTCCTTTGTTGATATCTGTTAGTGTTTTATTGTGTCCACTTTGAAATTCTCTTTTTTTGTCTCTTAGATCGAAAACAAACCTGTGTTCAGAGAATACGGCGTGACACTAACATCGATGGGCCGTCGTGATGCGGTTCTAAAAGCGAACCTGTGGACATCCAGATATCAGAGTGTTAATGAACAGAGCCAACATGTGCTTGCTTTGTTTTATTACCTCACTGGTTTGTGAGCTGAGGCCTTAAGTTTTGGTTGTTAATTTGTGCCATTTTTCTGCATCTGAACTTTGTAATATTGTTTGAGAGAAGTGCAAGAGACTGATGGTGTTTAGACAAGTAAAATCCATCGTGCTGCACAAGTTACAAGAGTCCTGTGCCTCTGATGGGTCGCAAAGGATGGATGGGATGTCCGAATGGCTTTTACATGAGCTGAATGAAATGAGATCCTCATGCAGTCATCATCATCGTTTTTATTTTTATTTTTTGGGACAAATGGATCTTTGCATTTATCAAAAGCTTGCTTGAGAGAGTGTAGTGGGCAGCTTGTGCTCAGGTTCTGAAAGTCAACTTTATGTGCAAATGTGTTTTTACCAGTGTTGTAGGCACCACTACGTAGATATGCTCATCCCTCCCTGAGTGAAGGTGCTACTGTATACTGTGTATACTGTAGATTGCCCGTGGGTGTTGGAATTCTCGCTTCAATGAATGAAGCTGTTGCCAGCAGAAGGATGTGTTTGGTTCAGATTCTGATCAACTACTTCTACAAGTTTTTGAGGAAAATTGGAAGCCATAATAATTAAACCTTTACGGTACACTGTCATCTGTGGAACTGAAGGACTGGGTATAAATTATCACTGACTGCAGGTCCTGCTCATTTTCAGAAAGCAGTGACACTCAGAAGTGCCCTTACATACAGTATGTTTTAGAAATTGAGCCTTGCGCTGCACACTTTAGAATAACCAATTATGATAAAAGTAAACTTAACTGTTTTATTTAAAAAAATAAATGACAAGTTTTTGTTGACAATACCGTGTTTGTCTTTCTTTAACATTAACAAAACTGGAATCAACACTTGGGGCCTTTTCCAGTTAGCAGATGAACAAACTGAGTCAAATACAGGCTTAAGAGAGAGACGAGGCACTTAAAGAAGCCTGACATGAAATCTATTCTTACACAGTAAAGAAGACTGCATTAGACTTCCAGGAGGAGAAAAGAAAAAGCTTTTTAAAAACCTAATATGGGGGTAAAGCTAAGTTATTTTAATAACTGGTGATTCTATGCACATAGTTTATTCATTTGAAATGAAAAGTAATTTTATGTTCAAATGGGCAGTTTGTTTTTTAAATGCAGTGGATGCCCTTCATCATACAACCCCGAAGGGATTTAGTGTCTCCTCCAAGAATCAAATCAGGACTCTTTCACTTGTTAGGCAAATGTGTAACCCACTACATTATGGAGCCAACAGAATTATGTTATACACATACAAAATACAAAAAATGGCAACAAATGACCCCAAACAATACAAACTGGAGGATAAACTTATTTATTCCACTTTAAAAACAGGGCAGAGCCATGTTATCACAGTACATTTATAAGTTGATCCCACAGCATAAGTATAAACAGATTTACAAAAAAAAAAAAAAAAAATCAAATTACATTCGGATTTGACAAACCTGTATTACAAATGCCTGTTTTAGGTGAATGAGCTTCAGCATGGTGTTGTTACTCTTAGCTGCGTGGCTGAGCATCATTTTATATCGCCAACATTTTTCAGCAAAGAGCTTGAAAAAAATTAAATGCTTTTGAGTGAAGCCTGAAACAGCTACAAATCTGCCAATGACACCACCCCAGAAAAACAAAGAAAAAAAAAAAAAACTCTATGCTCTCAACAGGTGAAAATGCAACTTAAAAAAAAGAAAAAAAAAAAGAAGTACCCTGGCAACAATACTGATATCTTAAATTTGAAGCTTGTAGGGAAAATAAATCTTTATCCATCCTGTGTGCTTGACAAAAAGAACTTGGCTTTTAACATTTACATTTACTTAACCTTCCTGCCTTCTTGGGACCTTTTTGTGCCACTGCTATGTGTTAAATGGCTGCCATTTCCACTGTGTTCAGTGGAATATAACCAAACTTGCCACAGGATAGTTTTTACCTGTCAATGTTAATATTCCAGTGTGAATTCCTTAAATCAGCCTAAAATGGCTGAGCAGCAGAAATCCCCACACCCATCACCCTGGGGACCATTTTCTGCCCATTGACTTCCATTATAAACGCTATTTTTCAACCCCAAATTATCATCATATGATTTTATTTTTTCTTCTTTTCTTGGATGTCAATGAAGACTCAGGGCCTTGAAGTTTTAATTTTTAAATTGCAAAAAAAATAATGGCAGGTCAAAATGTATGTTGGTGCCAATCTTTGGTCCATCTAAAGGCCTACTTATAATGACAATCACATATTACTTCAACTGGTTTTTTGTGGAAATATTTAGTTTCGTTTTTTGGTTTTTGGGGCTTATAACACAGGGCGCTCATGTAATAACACTGGGATTTGAAGGGTTAAAACAACGAAAATATAATTAAAACTTTACATGAATATTTCAGGGAGAAGTAGTTTTACAAGGTTGGCTAATTTAAAGTGGAATAAAATATGGATATATGGTCTTTTTATGGCGTGGCTGAGAATGGTCCCTAGGGTGATGGGTGTGAGTTTTTTAAAGGATGGCAGGAGGGTTAAATGTTTAGCAGTGTATTGCATGAAAACTGTTCCTAGAAAAAAACAAAACAAAACAGGGATGCACTTCTTGTGAACCAAAAACAATATGGCCAACAGCAATGGTTGGTGCCAGCAGTTTGTCTTTTTGGTTATTTATTCCCCTTCTGCCCAGGGAAACAAACAATTATAAAAAGAACCGACCCATTTTAAAGTCATGGATCTCTTCATCACACCGCGTTCTATAACGGGAAAATATCGGCAAATGACGTCACTATATCAGCCAACAAGGCCAATATCAGGAGGTACCGATATTTTGGTGCGTCACTAATAAGAAAAACTTTACTTAAGCTAAGCAGAGTCTTACTTAACTCTATAGACTTAACAGTCCTGTACATGTACAATCGACATCTTCAGACAGAAAATACATGATACAAAGACATTTTAACCGATTAATTTTGTAACAAATCCCAGAAATACTGACAGAAAAGTTGATGGCTTCTAGTAAAATTAATCCAAATTTGATTCAGAAATCTTCAGAATACTTGTGAAAACATCCTGCCAGCCTTCTGTAACATATCACATGGTTCATTCAAGCTTTAATTAAACATTAACAAGGGGAGCATAGCCATGAGGCACTTCACTAGTGATTTCAAAGGGTGCACTAAGAGCACCCTCTTTATCCAAGTCTGGATCTACAGTTTGCTGGAAAACTAAGGCATTTGGGCTCAAGTTAAAAAAAAAAATAAAAAAAAGCTTTGCAGATCTTCAGCAAAAATGCTAATGTCACTAATTACAATTCATGAAACACTTGAAATATGTTCAAAGACACTCCAACATATTAACAGTGATGTAACTATAAAGCCATACAGGTAACGTACATGATGTCCTGTCCCTCCTTCAGAACCAAAAAGAGGCGTCTTCATCAGAGAGCACAAGTCAGATCAAGTTTTAATGTCATAGGGGTCATGTGTGAATGACAGCCCTCTGGACCTCTGTAACCTTTAGAAAAGATTACAGTTGGCTCAAATCATTCATGTTGTTTTACTAGGAAATGTGAGCAGCTTAAAGGAAAGCTGTAAATGTACGAGTTAGGTATTTGAAAAAATAAACATCAAACCAGAGCTGAATATTTAATTTCAATTATCTAACATTTCTGTTTATTTTTACAACCTTACAGAACATAGATTTATATCATTTGTTCTCTCTAAACAGAGACAACCTGATAGCGTTAAAGATAGCATTAAGTGCTGCTGCAGGGACAAGAACTAACTGCCTCACAGCTGGCCGGGTATCTCTCAAGACATTTGGAAATCCTTTCTGGGTTACAATCGTTTAAGTCTGAATGACTGCAGGCCATCATTTTCTAAATGAAGTCCCATTTCAGAGATTATATTATTTGAGGTCAACATATTTTTATTTGAATTCAGAAATCAGGAAGGGTGGGAGCCCTTTAACCCCTTTTTGAGGGCAACTTTAATAAATTCTGTTGAGGACAACAGAGCAGCTGACAATTTGCTTACAGTGTGTGCTTAAAGCTTCAGGTGAAGTTCTGGCCTTGCGTTTCAACACTGAAAAAAATGGAGATGCTTTGTGTTGATTTGTTGCATTTGTATTCAACAAGTATTCAGTGGTAAAAAACACACACACAAAACATTGGAACACTTGTGTGTGATGTCTTGCCTGTGTGCTTCAGAATAAGATGGGTTTGCCAGCAGTTTTTTCCTGGACGTAAGAGGTGAAGCGTTTGAGGAACTTGGGGTACTCCCTCTTAGCCACGGCCCTGAGCACAGAGGCAGGAGCCCAGCCTCCTGGATTCACTGCACACAGACGACATAAAGATTATTTCCAGCTTCAAGCATACAGTAAAGAAAGAGCACTGAATCATGGTTAACCCCATTTTCATACATTAAACATTGATATAACCTACCATAATTAGTAAACATATGTAGGTAGCTTTCAATTTAAAGTCACTACGTTTGCATGGCTCTTTGTTTGGGCCCGCTGGCAGAAAGTCTACTTAATGCTAAAGAGGGAAAAACCTGAGCCCCAGCAGTAAGATGTTGGCATAAAAATCTGGCACGAGATGTTAAAAAATGAAAAAGGCAGATTGTTGCTCCTCCCTTAGCCACAACTCTGTTCCTGTTAAAAAAAGGAGTTCTTCCTTTCTGCTATTGCCAAGTGCTCAGCCATGTCCAGAGGCTGTAAAGTAAATGAACAAACTAACAATTTTAAATAGAGCCCGACCTATATGGGATTTTTAATGCAAATACTATATATTTTTTCTTTCAAACAAACCAAACATAAAGCGATTTCCCTCACTTTTACTATGTGCACTTACTGGACTTATTATTTTACTGTACAAGTCATGGATAACTTGTTTACACCATGCCCTTCTCTACTCAGATCTGATGATTGTTGTGTTTTGTAGCATTCTAAGCATGTATTGCCAAAAAGGGAAGACACTTTGAAGAGTGATTCTTTCATCTCTTTACTTTTTAAATTTCCATTTATTGGCTGTTTTAAATGAAGGTACCAATCACTTATTTTGGTTAAACTCAAATTCTAACTCAAATGGTGATTTTAAATGTTTGGATGAAAATGCAAAATTCATGGACACCAGATTCATAAAAATGAGACTGTTCATGCCTTTATAAGTGAGCAAACTTAAAGATTTAGCAGGGGATCAAATAATTAAACTGTATCTAATGAAGTTAAAGTTTCTGGAGATAACACCACTGAAAAGGACTGAACAATCTCTCGCGGCAGCGATGCGCAACCACAAACCAGTCTCCCCCTAATGATTGAATTGTGTTAAAAAATAATAACCAAAAAGACAGAAAGACAACAACAACAGTAACCCACTAAACAACCTAAACAGCACCCTGACTGCTAACATCAGCTGTGGCTAAAACAGTGACACACACCATTGGCGACATAGGTGATTTTACAAAGGATGTTGTCCCTGCTGATCTCTTTATCTCCGTCTGGTGGACTGACGAGTGTCTGGCAGATCATGGCAATGTTGATTTTGGCACGCACACACCTGCTGGTTGGCTGTGGAAAGCGATAGGATAGAGAATGAACAAATGTGTCAGCATTACACATTTATTTTTTTAAAAAGAAGAAGCTCTGTGTCAGATTTCAGGAGGCTTGACTGCTCACCAGTGCATTTTCATGATCCACAGAGAAATTACAGACCAGCCAGGTGTCTGGATCATTCTCATTGCTGGCCATAATTTTCCTCATGGCAGAAAGGTATAACACATCCCTCTGAGAGGCAGGCCACACCCGCTGCAACACAAATTCTTTCTTGTTGTTTCAGATGTGATAAGAATGATTCATGCTCTAATCAATGGTGAGGTATTTAAGTAGCTTAAAACAGTGTACTTCACTGCATACAGTGTTTGATACTCAGCTTGTAGCTCTCACCTTGTGTGTTTGATATACAATAACTGCATTTTCCGACAGCGTCTCCACAACATTAAAGTTTTCAATGGTAGCTAAAGGAAGCAAAAAATAAAATAAAATAAAATAAAATAGCAGTATTACATCAAACCCATTAAATATAACATTTATAAGAGGGTTTATTATACTCGTTTCCACCTCCACAGTCTACTGGACTAGTGTTGCACAATTCAGTTTAAAATAAGGATTATTTATCTCATATTTATCTGGCGCAGCCCTCAAGTTCAGCCTCAATCTCAAACAAATCATTTTCTCTCCCCCTTCCCTTTCAACCAGCTTTCTTTTGATTGGCTGCTTCTTGTAAACTGGGATCCTCTTTTCCTTGTAATATGGCGGTGTTTGTCACTGCTGATAGTGTAATGCTTCTGATACACCCACCAAATAAGAAAACACAGACCACTTAAGCACACATATCTCATATCCACTCTCTTTGTAATCACAGATCAAAGAGTATATAAAAAAATAAATAAATATGAAAGTGAACATTTAGAGTTCACTTTCATATTTACAACACACCACTACAACAGCAACAATTGTCTGAAATTAGACTTGAATTGATTTTAAGTTCACAGACTTACTCTCCCAGTCACTGCGGTAAGCAGTGTCCCAAAAGTAGTGGCACACCTCATGACCAGTCACCCCCTTTACTGAATGAGTGGCCTTCAGCGGATCCAGTACAATCCCATTTTCTTCTACCTCTCTCCTGTATACCTGGATACATAAGGCACATTTATGTGTAATCACTTTTTCTTATATAACGAGGCTTAAACACATGTCATCCAATAAACTGGTTTAGATAAATGTTACGTTAAGAACAAATTCAGTTTACAATAACCTTTTCAAAATAAGTTAACGCGCATGCGAGCACCATTTTACATTCAGATCTTCCTCATACCTTCATTTCACCTTCTTCAACGACCAGCTGCCAGTTGGCGTCTCCACCAACATCCTGCAAGGAGTAGGTCATGTGACTCTGCACCATCTCCTCCACCTACAACACAAAGCCAGGAGCGAAAAGAAAAGATGATACTGATCAGTTTGAAAAGATTGAGAGTAAATATATGGCTAATAAAAACCGAATGTGGACAAAAACTTAAAACCATGTCTTAAAAGACAAAATATTAACTTCCTACTTTTAGAACATTTATCAACATTGGAAATAATTCATTATCATTAATATGAATAGAAACTGATTACAGCTGTACAGTGCCTTCCTTCAGTCTGCAAAAACATCGACTGACTTGGGTATTGTTCAGGAAGGAGTAGCTTTTTTTTAACAATATGTGAGGGGCTACCACAACAAGTTCACCAATTATTATTAAAGGTCACTCTCAGATTCTGCCCACCATGATTTTCTTCCAATAGGAAGGGACCCAACCTCTAGAAATGCTATGTAACATTCACTAAATGTGCTCTGGTTCTCAAAAAGGTTCCAGAACAGCACCCTGTTAGTGGAAATGAAGAAAAGTGTCCTGAAACCACAAAACTGCCTTATTGATGATCGATGTTTGTAACAGGAAAACCCACACAGCCCATTTACCAGTTTCCATCCGTTCTTAAGAGGATGATTAGTTGATTTGCCTGCTGCACTAAAGAGCACAGGCTTGTTTTTCCTTTGTGTCATTTCTCTAGTAGTAATGCTGGATTGCCTACATCTACAAATCAGGCACACCTTAGCAAAATGAAGGAAATTAAATTGAAAAGTCAAACGAGAAATGTGAACAAAAATTAATCGAACCTCTAAATGCTAAAGATGATAGAATCTGGAACATTAAAGTTTTTTTTAAATTCACAGAATTTCTTTCACAAAACATTAAGAGCCCATTTGCGCTTTCTCTGCGTACTACCAAGTCTTACATTGGACACAAATAAAAATCAGAGCTAGCATTTCATGCTGCTAGTAAATCCTCAGTAAATGCAAATGCCTGTTCAAGAAGTGGGCATCTATATTTACTGAGGATTCGACAATCTATCATGGCAAACAATGAGTCCACAGATGATGACAAGTAATAACATCTGAGTGAAGGGTTTAACAACCTTGTTGGAGAATCTGTGTGTGCCGGAGCTTGAATAGGCATCTCCAAGAGAAACGGCGTCAGATCTCTGTATTCTTGTCTTCTCAGTTTGAGACTAAACACAAACAGAGTATAATTAGTGTATCTAAATAGTTGATGGTAAACTGTACTCTGATATTTAGATTACCTGTTCTTCTATTTTGTCCTGTCTGTCAAGAGCAGCTTCCACTGCATCAAAAAATTCATCCTCATTGATGAGGCTGTTTGGACCTTCCTGCCAGTAGAATGAGAACATTAACTGAAAGGCTCTCCTATAAGCCATTATTAATATTGTACTGCGAATGAAATTTACACATTACCTCATAATCTGGACCTCCAAAGTGAGACTTTTTCTTCAACTCATTGAGGGCTGATTTGTAGCTTTCCTCTATTCTTCTTCTCTTTTCCATCTCCTACACACAGAAAATAAGCCTAAATTTGAAGAAGCAAGAATTGTAGATGAAACTCATCTGGACACTGTTGAGCCAGAGATTACAAACCTTATCCAGTCTCTTTTGCCAGCTGTCCTCTCTCTTCACCATCAGGTCGATGCAGTGGGACAGAGTGGCTAAGATTCCAGCTGTTGTAGCCTTGAATGTAATGGCCTCTCCCTTAAAATCTATGCCATTGATTCCTTTGGGATTCAAGGACTGGAGCGCTGCAAATCAGAGGAGCAGAGGAAGTACAGTAAATGCTATGAAAAATAAACATAATTTTTAAGGCTTTATCGCTTTGCCCCTTAAAAAGTTGAGTGTAAATGTAACTATTTTGCAAGCTTTAGACTTCCTAAAGCCTCTTCTTACTAGAGGTTTCACAATACATGGGATCAATTAAAGCAGAGATGACCATACTAAAGCTTTCCTTTCTCAGTGACATCATACAGATCTGAAAGTAGAAACTTACAACTCACAACCTGCAGCATGCTGGCTATTGGTCTCTGGCTGCTATTACCCTTTCTCAGAGCTTTCTTATATGCAAGTTAACAGCTTTTGGTACAAGTTATTTTTTAATATTTTAACAAATAACTTTGATAACTCTAAATGACATGTGATATCACAACCTGATATTAGGTATTTTTTCAGTGATCTAGACAGAAATACATTTAAAAACAAGTTCACAGGCTCTCTGAAAGAGTGCCCGCAATACTCACATTTTTCTTTGCTGCCATTATTGTTGTGCAGAAACTCTCCATCTGTGCGGGTGTTGGGAAAGTCATCCTCATCATCTTCCACAACTGGGGAAAAAACATAAGAAAGGTTCAGGGAAACACAAGAAAACCAAACAGATTTGTGTTGCTACAGGCAAGTCTTTTCTTTCAGGACCCTGTGAGGGCTACAGAACAGGAAAGCACCTAGTGGCCCATTTGCAACTTAAGCTGCAGCACAGATAAAATCAGACTGACAGATCGCTGCTGTGCTGCACAACATGACAATGGTCCGGTTTCATCTTCAGAATGAAAACAGGGTGAGAGAGGCAAAGAGGCGCAGAGAGGGAGGTGAGGAGAACAAAAGCAGAGCTTTATTCACTGCGGTCAACGACAGTGCCCAGTGCAGGCTGCCGTGAACAAATGTTCAGCCAGCCAAGACAGTATGAGGGGTGGGTGAGTCACACCACATAAACACATTCCTTACCAGACCCAGCCCAAGTTTCTCCTAAGCAAATATTTATCATCAGTTCTAGGTAAAATATGAATGCTAAAGTTTGGGTAAAATGAAGGGAATACATTCAAGGGAAAAAAAAACTGAAATCCTCATTTTTGAGAAGCTGAAAACGAAAATGTTTGTTTTGGGGTTTTTTTGCCTGAAATGATCAACTATTTAAATCCAGCTACATAAAAAGAAAGTTGATTTAAAAAGTTTAAAACGCTCTGACCAAGTGGATTTTTTTTTCTCTTTCAAATGTTAAAAAGACAAAATATATATCCAAACTGGATCACCAAAACAATGGTTTTGTAGGTGTGTGGGTGGCTGTGGTTCTTACTTTTATCCCTCTGCAGTTCATCCTTTGACACAGCATCTGCACAGCTATCAAAGTATTTCTGGAGTGTGTCCACCTGCCTGCACAAGATATCTCTGAACGTCTCCATCTCGGCCAGCTTCTCTCTCAGGCTGTGACCCTTCTGAAGAAACAACAGATTTAGCTATAAACCTTAGTTTACATTATCAACATGCAACCAGACAAAAATGATCAGCCTGTGCATCTACAACTAACCAAACATCACAAATAGAGCCCTCATGTGTACAGATCCAAGACTGTACCCACTGACTTCCTCAGCTCGAGTAAACAGTACCAGGAAAACTCACCTTGAAGGAAGATGTGGAGGTGGCAGAGTAGCCACTGGTGGCTGAGGTGAGAGACAGCATGGAGCCATGTCTCCGCAGACTGGACTCAGAGCCATAACCAGAATCAGCCTGCAAAAATAAATACAGCAAACTGTAAACAATTTAGTTTGTTACAACACCTTTGAAAATGGATTGTAATTATTTAATAGGAGAGCTGTAAAGCAAAGCAACTATATTCCAGGAGGACAAAAAAAAAAAAAAGACCGAAAACAAACAAACAAATACATCAGACACATACAGAAAACAACAGTTAATTATAAAAGACTAAAAAAATCTGTAAAAATAAATAAATAAACTATATTGTACTAATGTGGTGTTTTCAGTGGGAGAAACGTTTCATGACTCATCTGTTTCTGTTTAGTCTCAAGTCATCCAAGTGACTTCTTCAACAACATGTTTCTCCCACTGAAAATACTACGTCCAGATGAACAGAATCAACTTTTTAGGATATGAGCATAAAGCTTGGGAATTATGTGTAAATACACTGATCAGTTTGACACTTAAGCCATGTTTAATATGAGCATATTGCAACACTAATAGGTCCCCTTTAAGCAAAATCAGAGACACTAACCAAGTTCTTTATAAAAACAAATATGTATCTTTTTAGCTTTTTCCTTATAAAGCATTCAGATGTAGTCACCATTAGTCCTACTATTCTATGACAACAATTTTAATAAAAATTAAAATTAAAATTGTTGTCAATTTTTTAATAAAAATTGTTGTCATCCTTTGAAAAACAACATACAGTAAGTAAACACTGAAATTCTTTTCACATTACATTCAAGCAGGTACAACAATTTTTCAGACACCGTGACAACAGCAGCACGTGACAAGGTTTTAGTGACCATGACAGCACAACTGAAATATCAGCTGGCTTCCTGTAAGCCAGGCTGGTTCAATTTGCCTCTTACATAATAGACTGGCCCTCAAAATAGACAGTAATGACAACACAGAGAAAAGGTTCAGCTGCACTGACGAGAAACAAGAGCTGCAGTACCTGTCCCTTTAAAAGATAGTTTCAAGTTGAGCCAGCAGAGGGCATGAAACGTAAACGCACATGACAGGCACAAGAGCTTGGGGTTACTGTCGGTCAGTGACCAGAAGTAGCTCTGCCTGTGTTCAGATGGATTTCTGTCACTGCTGCTTGCCCTTTAGCTAACATTCTGCTGCCCCACTGACTTAACCAGTACAAATGGCCCTTGCTAAATGTTTATATAAAGACATTTTAACCTGTTTGATGACAAAAAAGTAACTATCCAAGCAAGTAGAGGGTTTCTATCCATGGCAGGATAAAAATCTGAAAATACAAATTAACACAGTATAAAGTATCAGATGTTGGATGCCTTGTCAATAAGACCCACACACATGCACAGGTCATTAGGTTGCATGCTGCAGGGTAAATAATAGGTGTACAAATATTTAGTGTGCCTGGTGATTACAGCCCCACTGAATACATATAAACATGCTCTTTGGAAAAAAGAAGATGCAACATCTGGTCCTCATAGAAAGCCTTCTGCCTGAGCAGAAACAGACTTTATCATTTTCTAATAATGAATAAGTATAATAAAATAATTGTATAAGGCAGACACAATATATTAGATTACAGTACGTTAGGCCATATATCTGAACATACAGAACTTAAAACAAACATAGTTTATCTAAACACTGACAGTATCCTAGGAACAAGAGTTGCTTCATTTTAGGATGTGTCACTTTTTCAAAGTGTAAGATGACTGATCCCTGAGCTTGTAGTGTGTTGTGTCTCCCTGGAGACGCTGGTTGCTAAGTGCTGTGAGTAATGTAGTTTAGACAGGGAAGCGGGGCCTTCTAAGAAGAAGGGTTTTAGGCAATGACTCATTGTGGGTGGGAAGGCCGGGTATGCTTGTATATGCTGAAGATTCATTCTTTGTTATTCTTTGTCCGAGTCACTGGTGCTTAGATGATCGAAGACGGGGAGGAGGAGGGTAAAGAGCGGGGATTTCCTAAAATCAAGTACCATGTGTGAGCAGCATGTGTGTAAGCAGAGAGGCAGAAGGCGTGGTAAAGGAATATTGCATTTGAAATGAGTGTAGCAGGGCCCCTTTAAATAGTCACACACAAAATCTCTATTTAAAAATTAGTTTGTGTGATTTCTTGCCTTTTTTAAACACAGGCATAAATGCTAAATCACACATGCCACAAAGAATTATCTTTGTGGCAAAAAATGCAAAACATATTCACACATGTGACATACATTGAGTAATATGGATGTACATGCATAAACATAAGAGTGTCCTCAAAGCCACTACTGTCTTTTATCCATGGAATAAATATGCTGGCTACCACTGTTGCTCTCCATGCACTAAAACATGTAAATGACAAACTTCTACTCTAAAAGTGTATAAATTCACTCTGCCACTGATGCCAAAGCAAAAAAAAAAAAAAAAAAAAATACAGATTGCATAGTCATGGGTTATCTGAGATATCTGGGTAATGTCAACAAAAATGATTTAAACAAATCTTAGTTGTGCTCTTCAAACAGCTTCCTCAGCAAGTTACCTATGTGTTCAGTGTCTGTGTTTGAAAAAGGATCATGCTAAGCCTCAGCTAACTCCAGTGTTAGAATAACTGAGCTATGTATACCTACTTTGTTAAAAAGCCCTTACGCACCAGTAGAGAACTGTCTAGGATTAAAGTGCCCACACAGAGTACACAATTATGGATAAAAATAAATAAATATGAATTTGTGCAAACAGAAACACGTGCTGTAACACTACTGTGCTACAGACAAATGCACAAGAGCTCCTACACTCCTTTGGTCTTGCCAACAAACGCACCAGTGGTGGAGGGATGATTATTCTTCCCTGGACTCCTCCCTTCTCTCTCCTCCCTTCTCTGATACTCTAAGAAATACATACAAGCACACACACAAGCAAACAATAAACACACACTTACAAATCTCTGAATGAGATGACATCTCTAAATATGACAAGAATTTGATCTCTTTTGATAACACCAGTTCATGGTCTGCTGACTTACCCTGTGCAGTTCAATCGATTCAATCCACTGGTGTCTGTGCTCGGGGTCCTGAGCTCTGAGGTACCACACACTGTCGTTTACACTCATATCCAGCCGGCACTCATCAAATTCATGAGGCTGAAAAAAAAAAATATACACACAGAAAAAGAATATAGGACAAAAACTAGGTTAATCAGTGTGTGAGATTGTGGTAAATGAGGCCAGTTATGGGAACCAAGCTGACTTGATATCTGTAGTGATATAGCCATAAAATTCAGAATTTGCTTTCATGTTCTTTTCAATCCAACAGGAAAACCAGCTGACTTTCCTGTTTAGGAGAGCACAGCAAGGCATATGTGAGGGGTGGTCACCCATGAAAGTAGCTATTAAAAAGACAGTCCAAAAGCAAACTGCTGTCCCTTGTATATTACATGGTGGGCAGCAATCTGTTCCTGCTTTTCCTTTAATAATAGCCTGTCTTTAGTTTAGACCAATCTATATATAACAAAGTGATGGAAGACAAAGAAGAGTGCATGACAGGCACAGAAGTCTCAATTTTAAAATGGTGTATTACAGGTGGAGCAGTGGCAGATAACTTGTAAAGCATTTTTGCACAATGGAGCACACTCCTAATAGCTCTCCAGTATACTGTCAGAACTGCAAATCCACTGTGTTGGTGTTGCATGCAACCAGACTTTGTGTGACAGTAATGGAAGAGGTAATGATGGCATTTACGTATGTAGCATCAGACCTTGTGAAAAGACACTTCTGCAGTTAAGTCCCAAAGCTAAACTGCTTTCAACGTCTAATTGCAAAGGGTAGTATGAGTAAAAGCCTGGCTTGTTCAAAGAGTCACAGATAGAGGTTAGAGGGCACAGAGAAATGAAAATTCTTAATGAACAGAAATGCAGTTTAATAGAAGGAAAGAAAAAAAAAATCTCTACTTTCGTATGCTCGCCACAATAAATAAACACATCTGTAACCTGTATTTATTGTGTTTGCAATAAATATAACAAATTTAGTCCTTTATAATGGAGGGCTATAAGGGGATCCAACACTGCAAAGACTTCATTGCCATGATTTTTTTTCCAGGGAGAAAAAGTGACTGAAGTTAACAGTTTTAGTGTTTAATTAATGCAATTATCGATTTCCTGGGTTACTGAATCAATATCAAACATTGTAATTTTACTTAATTGATTATTCCAATCTATGAACCTCCATTTAATCTATAACACATTAACACTACTATAAAGTATTTTTTTTTAATTCTGTGAACCAAGCTACATAGAGCTACATACATTTACGAGCAATTATGAGCTCACTGTCTAATACAAGGATGAGCAATTTATTTATTTTTTTGAAATAGTTCATACTAAGGTAAAGTAAGCAAAGGGCAACACACTGGGACATATGAGTTGAAACATGTCGTCACAATGAAGAGATTACTTAAATAAAACGATTACATGGTGCATCAACTTCTAAAGTAGTTTATATCGGACTGATTGTCAAATATGTACCACTGCACACGTCATGAATGAAACTTAGTGTGCATACACTTATGTTATAAATGTGAACTCAAGGCAGACAGTTTCATTTGTTTCCAAAGAGCAGTCAAATATTTTCCAGTGAAAAAAAAAAATCAAACTTCTTTTGTCTTGATAGACTCAACCCTAATACAGCTCTGCATCAACACGTTCCTAGAATATTAATGTCCCGGGACAATCTAAGACTGGCAGTCTGGCATGTTGTGCGATACTGAAACATACAGTCCAAGGGACAGATGAACTGGATAGAATTCCTTTATTGTCCCTCTTCACAGTAAAACAAGATTTAATGTGCAACTCTTCCATATAATAACCTCTCCGTTAAAAATAACCAAAGACGGATTGATTTGTTGAAATCACCATTAACATGATTTTTGGTCTGTGGATTTCATTTTTATTTGATTTTATCACATAGCACCCCAGTCTAAGACAGTCTACTGGCCATACTTTGCTCTTGTGTGATCTAATACGCTTCGAGATGGCTTGAGCTTAACTGCAGAATGCTTGAGTCCATTGGCAGAGTAAGAAATGGCCCACTACAGGGAATTTAAGTAGATTTCATTGGAAGAGTGTGGTTTGACTATATTGCCTGGCATCTGGGCAGCACTGGGGCCAAGAGCAGATGCTCAATGTCAATACCACAGCATCTGAGTGAATACTGAATGCCCTCCTAATCAAACGCTCATTTAGGAGTTACCAGCAGCACTTACATAAAACCAACAGCTGTCACAGAGACACATGTGAAGAGGAAACAAATGCAAGGAAGGAAGTAAGCATGTGGCATCCTTGACCCTGTATCAGTTAAAAGAAACAAAGGACTGGATTCAAACCTACAGAAATCACAAGTAGCTGTTGTCTTTGCATTTTTCATATATCTAAATGAGGGAGATTAACCTCCATATAAGCAATGACCACTCTTTTTGAGAAAAATCACTTGTTAAAAGCTCCCCCACTACTACAAATATTGCTTATCTACTACAACTATACTATACTAAAACTATGGAAACACACGTGAGAGAGCTGGTTGCAGTCATGCACAAAACTTGGAAGTGTATAAATCTGGATTCTGGTGACATCTGGTTGCTGGATGTTGGCCTACTAACAGATAATCATGGCAAATAGGAACCTGCACCAAGTCTGAGAAGTTACTTGGATCCAAGGGAAACAAAAAAAAAAAATCCATTTCTGACATGCTCTTTCACAAGATGACATGGCATGCTGACAACAAACACAGCCACATGAGAAAGGCAAGCAGACGAAAAAAACAATTAAATAAAAGTGCATGGATTGTTTATTCTGTGTCAGTTTATTTGTGCAGTTTGATGAATTAACTATCAAAGTGAATATGAAGGCCTAGTGAATACATGTTGTCCAGAGTCCATTACCTTATTAGTCCCCTGTGACCATGGACAGAACAAACAGGCATTAAACAAAGGGATGGATATTTTAGATGTGACTGCAGTAAAGCTCTGAAGGTCCCCTGACAAATCGATACTTTTTTTTTTACATCTTCAAAGGCCAATATCTAATAAAGGTTGGATCAAACATGCAGTTCTCTTTGCCTCATAATGTTACTTTCACTATTTAACCTAGATATTTAGAAATCTATCTGGGAAAAATAGCAGATTGTGACCATTAGTGATGCCTTTAAGAGGGAGTGTTAGTGAGTGATTATTTCAGCGATTCTTTTGATTCTTTTTATTCAGGGTATTGTGCCGTTCTCCTTGCCTGTGTTTGCTGCCAAAGGCCTCTGGCAGCATCCCCCACAATCCCTGCCTTTATGTGAATTGCTACTGTACTTTATAATTCACGCACCTATCTCTAGCTATAGATATCCATCCATCCATCTATGTGTGTGTGTGTGTGTGTGTGTGTGTGAATTAGTATCAGAGACTATTATACAAGTGGCTGTGTCTATGAATCTTATTTGTTTGGTAGTTTTCCACCCAGCACGGTAGATAAATAACTACATTTTATGAACTTATTTACAGCTAAAATATTTATGGTTTGGTCATGAAAATGATGAGGCAAAACAGCCCCACCCTGTCTCTATTCTCTTATAAATATAAACTTCCTACAAAGCACCAAAAAGCGTCCCCTTCTGTCCTCTCCCATCTAACCTCTTTTTAGCTTGTGTACGTGTCTGCAGTCACAATCTCCCGAACTGCATGAATAGGAGTACAAGAAAAGAAGTCACAACAATTCAGTAGAAGAAAAAAAAAGGAGGAGGGAGTGAAACCACAGTAAACCCTGAAACACCCTACTAAACTTTGAAAGAGCTAAATGTAATCTAAACAATATATTAATTCTCCACCTAAATGAACTTCAGACATATAACAACACAATATAACAATATAATATGTTCTTATTCCTTCAACACTGAACTAAGACCAAGTGCCAGGAACATTTTTCTGCATCTGTCTGGGACCAAAACAGGATTCACTTACAGTCATAGTAGAGGAAGCATTGACTCACCAAGTGGTCAAAGGGAAAAGGAAAGCTAAATCAGCAAGAGTCAATGATGCCATGAACATTTTCTTAGTTACTTACACAATAAGGCACATGTTTCTTCACTGTGAAGGAAGTCACACACTATCAGGAAGAGACACACTTGCTGGCTAAAGGCACCTTGCAAAGCTTCACTGGCATTGGTCTATTTAACTTCTTCTTTTTCTCCAACTCTTTCAAGTGGTTCATTGTGACATAAATACCATTGCAGAAAGACCCAGGATATCACCATCCATTTTTGCATTTACCTCATACAGACGAAAACATCTACTGCTCACCAGTTCCAGTGAGAGAGTCTAAGTAGGCCAGTGTGCTTATTAACTGACCATGGAGCTAAAAATGGCAATGGTCATGTCAGCCTTTGTAGATACACTTATCCTACAATCACATTATAACCACAACTTGGAACAACATGACAAAACAGTTCAGGACCAAGTCAACAAACAGAAAACAGACCGACTCAGAAATAAATCTTGAGCTAATAAAAGTTAGCAGGTGATTAAAGGATAATAGAAGAACTTCCTTATCAATTCCACATTTTCCACACAATACTTTAATATCAGAGATTTAACTGTAAGCCTTTATCAGTTTCACTGCTTGAGAATTTCTCATAGTCAAAGCATTTATAACAAACTATAATTTATACACCACCAAAGAATCAATGCCAACACTACGAATGAGCTGATGAGTTATTGGAGGAGTCTTGTTTGGTTTACCCAAAACTTAATATTGATACTATGGAAACTGACCCCAAGAGAGAAATAGTCTCAAACACATGCGCACACGCACACGCACACACACGAAATGATGCATTAAGCAAAATCTCTTAACTGTCATTACCCTGAATAAAATCTATTAGGAGTGCAACATAGACTTCCGTTACTTCCCTCTGGAATAAAGATATAATATGTATGCAGTTTGCATAACTGATGACACTGAACCATTAAACAGAAGCAGCTACACTGTCTCCTAGTTTTCCCCTCCTTTTTCCCCTTCACAATAATATTAGCATTTATTCTGAATAGTAAATCTCTTCCAGCTAACATTAGGTCGTTAACTTGTGGGTTGGACCATATTTGAACACTACACCATCTGAGAAACTATGATTTACAACAAGATTTGTGACTAGTACTGATCTATTCTAATTCTGTTTTACTAGTATTAAGCACAGGTGTATAGATAAGTTTGTCCTGTAAAGAGGCTTATGCACTTCTCAAATGGCTGAAGTCATGACAGAGCATCTTTAGGGTTGTTATCAGCAGCTGGGAACATTATCTCAAAGATAAGAGCAAGCCTCACTCCAGAGCACGTCCACGGCATTCATGAATTCATGAACTGAATCATCTGGAAACTTTGGAAACTTGTTATTTTGGGCTGGAAAATAAAATCTTTTTTATTTAATTTGAAGCTTTATTTAAGCTTATTGACAGAAGCCATTTTTTTACTTTTCTATTTGCACATTATTATTTTTTAAATACTACTAGCACTGTAATTTGTATTACTTAATGTTATTTATTTCATTTTTGTTCTGATGTTCTATTGAGTAATTTTAAAAATACGTTTGATTATTTTCAAATTGGTACATTAGTCAACTACCAAAATAATCTTTAGTTGCAGCCATAGTATGCAGACATGACATTCATGTATGTTTTGTTATGTGGAACATTTTTAACCTTCAGTTTGTTTCTATTCCAATGTAAAATTTTGATTTTGAGCCCATAACAGAAATGACAAAAGGAAGAAGTCAGAAAACTGTAAACATTTGACCGGTGAGTATGGTGTGATTGTAAATATGGCTAACTGATTCAATGCAATGAAGCATGTTACTCAATAGATGACATACACTAAGTAAGTAACACGCCTGTCACTACACTGCAATAACTGTCTGTGAATGGACATCACCTGCTATTTTTCCAAAAATATGGGGTGTTTTCACTGGAGTGAGAAGCTAATTCCCTAGAGAGTGCTGAGCAAAAGTTAATTTTTAGATGTGCTGGGAATGGTTAAAGCTGAACAAACAGATCTAATAGCAAAGCGCTGCCTAGAAACGATAACTTATTCATTTCCCCTGTTACTGTTTGGAAAGAGCCTGTCAGAAAGAGCTGACCTCGAGATCCCAGTGAGAATAGATGAAAGGTGAAAGAGTGGGAACATAAATTTCTCTGACAGGATTATATGAAAGATCTGATGAGCATGGTGATCTCTGCTTCTAACAGCTTGGAGTTGTATTTTTTGGTCTATCCTAATTACAGTTGCACAAGAATGAGAGTCACATGATGTAGTTCTTAGTGAAGTGTTAGAAGAGCAGCCATTCTTGCAAGATGTTTTGTAAGAACCACATTTGCACAAGTTTCACAACTTTAGCTGGTCAGTAATCAGTCGCCTCTGGTAAATTACAAATGCAGTACTCACAGTAATAACAGCTTTGCTAAGACAGAGGGAACCCCGGCAGCCATACTCTGTCTCATCCTGAGACTTGTAGTAGCTCAGTGTGTTGTTTTTCAGCACAACCCAACGGTCCTGCCAGCCGTGGATGTAGTTTGTCCACTGAAAATAAAAATTAGCAGCGTCAATACTTTTCTATACTGGGGGACAAGAAAGTTCAAACACATGTGCAATTTAGTAATAAAATTAAATTTTTAACACCTCGGTTCCCAGTTGCCCAAGGCTCATTATGGCTGATCTATGTGAGGTTGAATTTCAGCCTTACTGAAGAGCTACTGTAGCACAAACTGCTGAAAACTTCATGGCTACTTTTCAGCCAAGTGCCCAAGCTGACCACTTTCAACCACAAAACACCCAGAACTGGACCCTAGAGCAATTGAACAAGGTGACTTGCCCTAATAGATTGTGTTTTCTTTTACTTCATGAGGACAGCCAGGTGAGCTGTTTACCTGGGGAAGAGACTGCTACCTACCGAATGCACTTAGGAAAAAGGCCTGCAAGCTGAAGAAGCATAATGCTCTCCTTGGAGACCTCAGGTCCATTAATAAGGATGTTACTTTTACAGCTACCACGTGCATTAACACTGTTGCGGACTACCTGCACAAACTGTAAAAACTGTTCAAGGATAACATTCAAATACCAAGCATCTAAGTCCAATTGTGCATGTGTGGGATGGACTGATCTGTGGATCATACCCCAAGATGGGACTGAGCTGTTCTGGCTCCATGAGGAGTGATCTAGCCAAAATGCTAGATACTGATGCTGGCAGTTGTACTGCTGTTTGGTACCATCTGAACAAGATAGTTTCTGTGGTATTAGACTGCACTAAAACAGCAAGCATTTTCACAGTAGGGGACTGAATAAATCAAAACAAACTTAAATTTTCCATGAAAAACATTCTGACACATAGAATTTAATCTAAGGTTTAGACTCATTAAACCTCAAGACCTATGACGTATGTATAGCTTAGTTCGATTTAACAGGTGAGCTCATCTGGTTACAGATCTGCTTAATCGCACAATATGCTTGGTTAGCAGGTCAGCGTGCGATCTGTTCAGAGACAGCCTGTGTACAGTGAGATTACCACATTAGCTTGTCAGCAGCTTAACAAATTAAAACCTTGCTCAATTTGCCCAAAAAAGGGTGACACACATGAGCAAAACCATATGGCAAAATAGGTTACAGAGATTAGACTTTGTCTACCAGAAGACTTAACAGTCCCTTTACTAAAGAAAATCAGGACAGTTGAACAACAATACTAGTCTAGTTATACTAAGCAAACGTTTTGTTGAATTGCTTTACAGTACAGGCTTTAAATAAATGTTACATCTAGTAGCTTGAGGGCTACAAGACCTGTGCATTACACAAGCTGGTCATCTGGTTTCACTGGGGGCTTTCCTTTTACTTCAGAGGGATTACTGGTCTGATATAGCTATAACGTTGATGGAAATGTTGTTGGGCGGATTCACTGGATAACCTTTTCCTAAAGGAGACATACCACGATTTGTCACCACATTACCCAGATTTTTTCCTGATACGTATACGGACACAGCTGTGCCACTTAGACCCACGGGACATGACAGCGAGACTGAGCGAGGAAAATAAATACATAAAAAAGGCTTTCAAACGTGACTTACCTTACTAAGGTATCCGCTGAACTCGGCGATGCCAATGGGATGTCCAGGCTCTTCTCGAGGCTCTATATCTTCCTCAGAACCGGAGGAGTTCCAACTCTGATTATCTGACATTTTCGTAACCTATCTCACTAACACCGGGGACACAAACCTGGCATATGACGTTAGGTTTGGAATGACAATATAGTAGCCCAGTTTCTTGGACCCGAAAAAACAAACAAATAAACAAAACAAAACCAAAAAAGAAAGAAAAAACGAGCAACAGTTTATAGAACCATGTTGCGCTCTTATCGACTGACTAATATCTTAGGACACACAAAATCAACAGCTAGCTCCCAGCTAGTAAACGTTAGTTAGCAAAGGAGGTTTCAACACATTTTCTGACAGAGATCAACGTTAGCTGAGTCCGGTACCTTAGCTGTCAACACCGCTCTACCGCCCTTTTCTTCAGCGTTCACTGAGTCCCAGAAATAAGAGACTCGGATGAAAAGCAGATAAACGTGTTCAAAATAGCTTCAGTATTTACGACTAATCCGCAGTAGAGTTTCAGAAAAACGCCGTGACCCTTACAGCGCTTTTTTTCCTAGGTAGGTTTTTGACAGCTATCCAGCTCAACGCCATGTTCAACTGACGTCTGGGGCTTCCTCTTGATTCGTGCTAGAGCGCCTGTTCTCAATTGTGTGGTGCGCAGGGGCGCTGGCTGAAGCACGTCATCAAATCCCCTCCTAAATTGGAAACAGGCCCCGCCCACCTTTTATAGTAGCTTACTGTAAATACATTTAGAAGGGCTAAAAAATACACTCCGGAGTTCGAGAAAAGAAAATAGCTTAAGGTGTGCTGAGGAGAAAATAGTTTTTAATAAGTTTAACAAGGTTGAGGCTTTAATCACAGATATTTTTAATATATTGTATAGTTAGCCTTTATTATCTTGTAAATCAGATGCAAATACATTATACTTTTCCTCAATTGATTAGTCTTCCTTAACAAGATAATTAGTTAATACAGCCCAATGAAGAAAATACAATTTAACATACAAAACAAAATAGTCTGGATAAAATCTTTAATGTCATAACAGAGAGAATGAGGAGCTTCTTCCCCCAGGCTATTCGGGCCCTGAGCCAGGTGTAGGACTCTCCCACACACATCACATCACTATATAACTGGACTCTCACACACATCACATCACCACACACACCTGGTTTTTCTTCATGCACACTTCCTATAATTTATAATCTCTTTCTGCTATTTTCACATTTTTTTTACTGTAAATTTCTAAGTTAAATCTGTAAATTTTGTATAACCTGTAAATTGTAAATACTGTAAAACCACTGTCATTTAATGGTCGGGCATTGCACTGCACAGCTACAAGCATTTCACCTCATGTCATACTGTGTATGGTTGTGTGTGTGACAAATAAAATTTGAATTTGAATTTGAACACTCTAATTCTAGTTGCTTATTCCACATTGAATAACACATTCATTCATAAGAAATCCCTTCCCCCTGTCTCCTGTTCTTGTTTAATATAAGCCTGTACAGACCTGTACTTATGGCAACCCTGAGTCATATGATAATCCTTAGGCAATATATCTATCTCAGACTATCAGGCCTTGTCATGTGAAATTCAAACAGCAGTTTTGTCAGTTACAGAAAGGAAAGGAAAGGAAAGGAAAGGAAAGGAAAGGAAGGGGAAGGGAAGGGAAGGAAAGAGGAGAGGAGAGGAGAAAAGAACCATGTCATGGGTGTTTTTTTTTGAGTTGGATGCATTTTCATGAAACCATGAGACTTCGAAACCACAAGACTCCTGTTGGGAGCACAATCCAACTATTTTCTTCCATTAGAGGAAAAAATCTGAGTGGCAGGAAGATTAAACTTTTAGACATATTTTCAACAGCTATTTCACTGCTGCAGTCATTACAGTAAAGTGAATTTGCTTATCAGTCTTTACTCAATAGAAATAAATTTCTGATATTGAATTATTTTATCGCAATCTTTTTAACAGAGCCATTTTAAAGCATTTATTTTCATATGTTCTGTTCGCACAATTAAATTTTTATCTGTAGTTTAACCTTGTGAGACAGAAAGAACTGAGTATTTTCATTGGAAAAAAATGTGTAAGAAAAGCAGTATTGGACTTTACAAGTGAAATCAGCTGTGGCTGAGCTTCTACAAGCCAATCCCTTCTTTTCATATTAAGTCTCTGAAAATCCAGGCAGTCGCTGGGCAACTCGGTGGTCTGGTCTGGGAAAGGGTTTGTAACATGTTGTTTTACTAGAGAGGATTTCAGCTGATGATTAAATGGGGCATACTAATTATTTCAGACTTGGAGAATCTGTGAGTCATTAAGAAGTGAGGAGTCAAGAACTAGAACCACGAGTCAGATAGGGCTGATCATGCAGTAATGTGATTAAATCACATCCTCTTTCGAGCTGAATATTCCTCGTGGGTCAGCAGCTCCAAGTGGGTAAAAAGGAAGGAAACAGCTGCTCCATCAGGTGCCACACACTTCTCTGGGGGCAGGAATATTTATTCTCAGCGAGGTGAAAGAAAGTATTAGATTTAAAAAGGCATGAGATTTTTAGCAGTTGGTTGTTTGGTAGCTCTGATTGTAGTTTTCTTCCTGTTACAACCAGTGGTTTAACTGTCACAAAGAAACTTTCTCATCCGTATACGGATGTGATTGTTGATCAGTTGCATTTCTTGCACAATAATTCGTTCAGAAGGCCGGACTATAGGCTTGGATCAGACTATGATCTGCCTTGCGTGCCCTCTGCTGGTGGTCTATGGTGTAGATAACAGATAAAATTCCCTCTCTTTATCTCTGTGTATGGGTGAGTGGATTTATCCCACACAGGTCCAACAGCTCGGACTATGTATAGTTGATATCTTGGAAAGGTTCTTCAGAGAAAATAAGAAAAAAGCATTAGTTTTTCACCAGTGAAAGCTTTCTTTTTCACATGACTGTTCATCATTCACTTTTTTCAGTTTTTTTCTGTCTAATATGAAATTACTCTTCTTATACTTGCTCTTCACATAGTTTCTCTTCATTGTTAGTATAATCGCCCAGCTCACTCTCACTGCCTGTGCACTCTGAACCTACACTTTTTTCAGAGTGTTGTTGTTGCTTGTTTAACCACAATAATGGTTAACTGCAACAGGTTTTGACATGTCTGAGTCATTATGTTTAAGGTATGACATTTGTACTGTAGTAAACTGTACTGTAGCTTTGGTGACTGTGACTGTGGCTCAGGAGGTTGAGCAGGCCATGTGCTAGTTGGAAAGTTGGTAGTTCAAACCTTGGCTGCTTCAGTCTGTATGCCAATGTTTACTTGGAGAAGATACTGAACCATGAGTTGCTCCAGACTGGTGAGATGAAAAGCAGTTAATTGTTGGGGAAAAAACAAACAAACTGGTGCATGAGATGTTGTATAAAGCATATGAAGGGAAGGTGGGGTATGTTCAAGTCCATAAAGGGCTTCCATGGTTTTTCAGATTGCTACATGCAGAAAATTAAGTTTGAGCTTTTGCAGTTTTAGGGCTTTGCATACTTTTTTAAATTACATATGTTAGGTTGTTTAAAGCACAAAGCTCTTTAAGACCAGAACTTTTCATGTACTTAGAAAATCACTTTTAAATGTCAGGTGACATCAAAGACTTATGTAAAGATACTGAAATTCATTGTTTACTTCCTGGAAGTCAGTGAGAGTTTTACCAGAAGCTGTGTGAAATCTGAATGGTGTTATTTATCAAGTCTGAAGTCTGGAGCAGTTAGTGGCCACCCTCTGCTACAGTCTGTTTCTAGTTTATGTGTCTAGTCAGAGTTCTGCCCTAACATCTGCAAGAATGGCCTCACGGGAGAGCTGAAGATCTATATGAAAACGCTCCACACTAAGTTGGCCTCCTTTGGTCAATTGGTTGTGCTTATAAGTTTAGCTGTTGCTCTACTTTTGCTATTCTCTTATTTATTCCCTCTGGCTCACAGCATTGTGTGTCTGGTCAAAGTTAGTTGGAGGGTGGCTGTTAAATGCTGTCCCATCAAAAATATTTAAATTATGGTGGGTAAAATAATTGAAACACATGCCATTATGTAGTAAAGCAGTAAATATACTGTCACAAGTGAAATAATCATAATTACTATAATTTGATGTTTATATAGCACCATTCAAATCCAGCTGTGCATTGCTTAATAGCAGTAAAACACAACTGTTTATTAGTAATAATGTTGAAGGGGCCTGCAAATGAACTTTTTATGATTTTAACTGTAACTTTAACTGGAGTTGTAAAGGATTTTTTAAAAATACAAAATTAGTATATCAAGGGTTTAAAGCATTAAAATACAACCTCATTGTTGAGCTGTTTATGAGTAAGTGTGTAAATGGACTTTTTGAAGAAGTTTATACTGAACTAAAGAAGCCAATTTCAATTGGAGGAAAGCACCTGTCTTTGCTAGGTGAGACCAGTAGAAGGCAGTGTGGTAGTTTGGTTAAGTAGGGTATATGTTCAACATCTCCTTATCAGCTCTGCCTATTTCCCCTATACTAAGGAAATACAGCACTATTGCACATATTGCACTATAAATAAGCCTTTTTTGTTTAATCTATAAATTAGATATGAAATAAAAAAAGAATACAGCGTGCATTAGAGGAAAGCAATGACGAAAGTGATTTAGTGCAGTAAATTGCTTGATCCAGATGCTGTATTTTCATAATAATTAGTGGTCTGTGCCCTCGGGCTCATTGTTTGATAATCCAACCAAAAGCCCGAGGTGGCATGACACACACATTCAGTCTTTCACACCTGCAGTCACTCATTAACGTACTTTGTCAAACCACAGTTACTAAGCCCTTTCCATAATTGATTTACAGAATCAAGCTTGACTCCTGTGAGAGGATACACTGAGCCACTGAACTGTGTGAAACCTCGCAGTGGAGACACTCTTTCACAGGTGCTGTAATAAGCATGGCAGTATCCCAGCCGTCGCGCTATTTCACGTGAGAAGCATGATTACTCATGTGAGATGGAGATGCCTATTTGCCTCCTGTTATTTACCACTTGCTGCCTACTGTTTTGCTGCTGACTAATTTACTAAGTTTAACTAAGTGTTGTTAAAGCTAAGAGAGTTTAAAGAAATGAATTAGCTACAAAAGAAGGAAAAAAATTCAAGCCAAGAATTTGATTGAATGTTTTTATATTAATGAAAGGAACAAAAGTTTGCAAAAATATTTTGATCAGTTATGACAGATGACATGTTTAAATCAAGGCCATCTTTTACTTGGTTTGTTTTAACCTACATGGGGACAGAGTTGGCATCTCTTCTTTAAATACGGAAAAGAGGCAAAGAAAGAGTGAGTTTGGATTGATTTTTTTGCTTGTGGAAGAAATAAAGCAACAAAAGATCAGAGGTTGTTCCTCAAAATCTTATTTTAGGCCCCACATACCATTTTAGTCCTGAACTGAACAGTTACATAGACCACATAAATGTAATGCTAACATTTATAAATATAAAGCATTTTACTCAAACCAGTAAGAAAAACAGTATCAAGATACAATGAAACATGTGGTTACAGACCATCTATAATGCTGAAAGTGACATAGTTCAGTTTGTTGGGTTTTTCTCTGTATGTATTATTGTAGGGTCTACCTTAAAATATAAAGCGCCTTGAGGTGACTGTTGTGATTTGGTACTGTATAAATAAATAAAATTGAACTGAATTGATGTCAAGGGAGTACTTGCGTCTCCCATAGAAGAATAATACATATATTGATCATTTTCTTGAATAAATGACAAAACATCTATGTACCGGTAACATTCCTTTTGGGGTTGTTAATGTCAATTGTGTGACTTTTATCAAAGATAAATGATAGGTTTGTAGCTTGAACCTATTCGCTGGAACGTTAAGGACAATTTGCTACGCAGCAAAAAGCAAGAGACAAGGCACCAAAGTTCTCTGGTTTACTCATGCATGAGGGAGACCTGCCTGGAGCTAAGTGTCGTCCCACCACTTGACCTCTGTCAGACTCTCAGCCAGGTTCCCCATAGCACTCCTTTTATTGTGGTTACATGAATATGCATAGGGTCATTAACATATAGCATCTTGCATACGTATACATGTGAACAAAGAATACTCTGTGTGTGTGTGTGTGTGTGTGTGTGGTACTGCTGATCAAAGGGTCATATAACATGAAAGCACAAAAGCAAACATCCTTGGTCAGGAAGAAGGTAGCCTCCCCCTCACCCTAGATGGTTCACCCTAGATAACATGGTGAAGAAGTCCAGCAGTTCATCTAAACAAAAAGCACTTAGACTAGAACAGACGTAGCTACGTTAATCCTACCATAAAACAATAAAACAAGGTACGACCTCTCTCATGCTCCTAGGATGTAGGTGTGCATTCCAGTGTGGAATACACACCAAGCCTTTGTAGCCTGCTAAAGATCACACATCCTATCACTACACAATTGATTATACACCTCTAAGCATATATGGTTAAATGTTTCCTAATACAAATGACAATAATAAAATCTAAACCCATCAATAATCAAATGTTGTCCAAAAGAAAAACATTTTCATTTGATAAACTTGTTTAATCAAATTTCATTGGTTATTTGATTTGATATGACTTAACATAAAGAGAAATATTTTTAGGTATCAATCTGCATGTTGTCTATTACGGATGCAGCATGTCTGAGTAAAGCACTGAATACCGAGAACGAGGAACATAAACAGAGTACATTTTTTACACTATGCCAGCACATGTGGGTGTGTCCCCTCCTCATGCCATTCCTATTTTAAGGACAACAGAGCAGAACGGTAGCAAGCAGTGGCCTGAAATATAGCTCATTTGTCAGTGACACAGGAATGCTTTGACCTTCCCAAGGCAGGCAGGCTTTGCCAACTCAGCAGTTTCTCTTTCTAGTCGAATTATAATTGTCATCCGCATGAGTGAAAATGGCTCCCCACTTACACGGCAGAGAAATACTGCGCACATCAAACAGACAAGCCCATAAGAGTGCCAAACTGGGGGAGTGCAGGAGGTCTGGAAAAACAGGCCATAGTTTCTGTCGGTGCTGCAGAGAAACAAAAATAACAATCATTGATGAAAACTTCAATATCCAACACATAATAGTAAGTGGACGGGTTCCTATATTGCGCTTTCTTTCAAGTATTCACACTCTGATGGATGCACGGAGAACAACGTTGGGTTAGTGTTTTGCCCACTGACATCTGTCATGCAGCCTGGATCAACCCATCAATCTTCCAATTAGTAGGTGATCTGTTCTACCTCCTGAGCTACAGCCACCCTTAATAAAGACTAGGATCACCATTTATCTTCAAGTCTTAACTGTTCTAAACTGTGGATAGCAAAAGATGCAGATTGATCACTCAAGAAGAGTGATCATATCCTTTGGAGATGATAAGTAAAATTTTATTTATATTAAATGTCTGGCCTTTCAGAACATCCTTCATTTTTTATGACAGTGAGAATGGAGAATTCTCACTGAAAACTTTCTGACCAGGCAGTCTAATCACTAAAATGGTCTGTACTAAATTTGTACAGAAAAAAACGTTATAGCCTAACCATTTGTAAACGATACACTTCATACTTAAGCATAACAGACTTGCAATGGCTTAAAATTGTCAGTTAATATTTATTTCAAAGCCAAGGTATCCTTTCTCAAATTACCAGCAGCACCATTATTATCAGGCAAAACACATGATACTCACAATAAAAGGGATGTAACTTTGACAGCTGTCTGATTTGAACTATTTTAAATATTTTTTTAATTGTACCCAATTAAAAGAATCTTCAGCTCACGGAGAGTTGTATACAGACATATATGCTATACATTTTTCACAATCCATATATGTCAGCTTTATCCAGTGTCAGATGGCATGCTTGAGATGGAGTGCTGCAGAGGTTTAACAGTTATAGCAGTTATAAAAGCAAAGAAATTTTCTGACAACTGGTATGTAGACAATCTTTATAGCTTCAAAAAAAAACAAACAAACAAACAAAAAAACCCTGAACAAAACAAAACAAACAAACAAACCCCCCACAGAGACTATGGGGTCTACAGTAGAGCATCATATTCTATAAAATTGTGTGTAGGCTTAATTAAAAAGGGGGATGAAAAAAGGTTTTGTATTAGGAAAACAGCTGGTTAAACTTATATTTGGTCAACCAAATTATTTCTGTAGATCTACTGGTATTACAAAAAGACAGAAAGAAATTATCCAGTGAGCAGTGAGTGAGCTGGGAGACAGTGCCTTGTTGAGGCCAGAGGTCAGAGGAGAATGTACTAATAGGAAAGCAACGGTAACTCAAATAATAATAAATCCGAGCAATAGTAATAAGTGTGCCTTTTGGCATAGGCACACTTAATGACCATTTATTACAACCAAGGTATGCAGAAGAGCATATCTGAAGAAAACACTTTTCACTTTGAAGCAGATGGGCTACAGCAGATGAAGAACACATCAGTGCCACTCCTCGTAACTAACAAAAGGAGCCTGGCTCAAATGGGCTCACCAAAATTGGAGAATTAAAAAAAAAAGTTGCCTGATTTGATGGATCTTGGTTCCTGCTGCGACAGCCCCTTAGTACCAAATGAGCATAAACACCACAGCCAATCTGATCCTTACTTGCTTGCTGGACTTTATTTGCTAATGCTAGCTATGTTTCCATACAGAGTACCGATCATAACAATTTGCATGTCCAAACAACCACAAAAAACTGCTGGCCCCTCAGTTTTACTATCTCCAGCCTTTGTAAATGGGCCTTGTACATGCCTATTGAAATGACAGACAGTACAGATTTCAATGGCTCTGAGTCAAGCAGAGTCAAACCCACTTAGAGACAATAGCCAGCTGTAGCCACAAGATGACTTTAATGCCTATTTATTAAATAGCAAATGTTTCAAAACAAACCACATTTAAATAAAAGAAAGGCATTCATTTTTAATCCAGGATTGACCGTGCCTGTAAATAATTAGTTTATTGGCTTACATGTTAAACAGTAAAAAGCAGATGAATCTTTAAATAATTCAAAAAGGTAAAGCATGAGTGAGCTTGAAATTATTTATGAGTCTGGTTTAATGCACCACAGCAGGAGTACCTCTTACATAAGATGGATTGCTGTTGCAAACATGAGCTAGGTGTCCTTCTCTCATTTTGTATTCAAATAGAAGGCTAGGTCTTAGAAAAACAGTGTTTGTAGCACTTGTTGTCGCAGTGACAGAGGATGGGAGTATTATTAGTATTAATATATATTAATACATATATGAAGTGTTAATATAATAATATTCATATTATGACTGAGCTGTTGATTTTACAGATCTGTGCTGACTAACTGACAAAAAGAAAGTTGCCTGAAAATTCCACCCCACCCATATTCAGTCTGAATATCTGCTAAATCGTTTACATGAGTCTATACTGAAGATGCTTCTTAACCTTCAAAAGGCTGTTGATAGCTTATGAGAAAGAGGCATCTGAGGTGGAGCTGCTGAATATGAAGTCTGCCTTTAGAGATCTTTAGTTCAGTCAGAAAAAGGGGAAAAAAGAAGAGCAATAAAGAACCATATTATCTCAACACTGCAATTTTATATGGAGTATCTGAGTATTATTTAATAGTTTCTTACTCTGTGCTGTGTTTACCAAGTAGTCTAAAAATACTGTGATCTGCAGGCTGTTATTCAGTGCAGAAGAGAGATAGTTTCAGGTTTAAATAACATAAAAGACTGAGGCAAATAGCCCAAAGGGAACCAGTCGACAGCTTCACAACACTGTGCAAGATTGTTAACAGCATAGACATGAATCTGTAAATACAGTTATTGTTTGCACCATAGATGAAGAGTAATAGTAACAATCATACAGTGAGTATCCAAGGAATGTTTGAACCCAGCCTGGTAAAAACGCTTCATCTCCTCCATTTTAAAACACTTAAATTGGGTGACAAATCAAAGGAAAATCAGATTCCCAGACCCTAGTAGTTCTTCATTCAGTTTTTAGATTTAGTGACTGTGAACGCCTTGGCACATAGTGATGTGCAAAAAAATGTTTTTCTCAGGGTTATGTTCATCCAGTGATTCAATAGCTAATAGGACCATCTTAAGTAACTTCAAGCAATAATTTTAGAACTTTATCCATCTCTCACATTTTTGTGGAAGAATTTAGAATACTTTAGCATACAGAGGACTTTGTTGTTCATTCTGACTGCAAGATGTCCGGTGTGTAAAACAAGCTCAAATCACCACCCAAAGCGGTTGTGGTCTCATCTATCTCATACATTGGTCTCATATATCCAAAAGACATTATTCCTGAAGTCTTATGATTTGATCACATGCAACTTTGCACATGTAAAACCTTTTTCACAAGATTGTATGATTCACAACATTTTTGTGCTCATCAAATAATTCAAAGAAGTCCTGCTGAAGGAGGTATTGTCATCCTGGAGGAGATCACTCACATCACTATAGAAAGTTTTCATATATTAAAAGAGATGACTCAGGGGGAAAAAAAGATGTTAAAATGCTCTGTCAAGCTCATTTGGATGCTGATAAAGTTGCTGGAATGCTAATAGAACCAGCAATTTCAAATAGTGCTCACTTTGTAGTTATATAGAGCAAGACACTGACTTCTAACCAACACTACTCATCCACACACCTGTTTCATACGGTCTCCATTACATATAGCTCCCTCCCACGTCACTCTTAGTTCATCCAAACCAGCTATTTTCCCCACTTATTTTCTGATTACTTACTAGCAGCCTATGCCAGTAGTTGCAGGGTGATAGTAGACTCTGCAATAACTGGAACTGGTACATGCTGGACAGGTCAACAGTCTATAGTCACAGAGCTAAAAAAAAAAAAAAGAGATGTCCAATTTAAAATGACCAGTTAACCTAACAGGCAAAGGTTTGGACACAGACACAGAGAGAACATGCAAGCTCCACACAAAAAGGCCTCTGCCTTCTTGCTGCTTCTGTAGCATAGATTTTTTTCTATTACCCTCTCTAAACAGTTGGCAGTCGAAGCATTAGTCATGAAATATTGTGGGCAGCATTTGTTTGCTATTTAAATAGACTCTCTCTTCAAAAATCGGACTTGAATCCAGGACTAAATGGATAAAATGTTGATTTCTTTTGTGTGAGGTCAGATATGAAATGGTTAGGTGGATAATGATTTGGAGCACTGCTGAAATTGTATGGCTGGTAACTTAAACTTTTTAGACTTTCCTACATTTAAAAGACCTCTTGGTTGTAATCCCCCCCCCCCCCCCCCCCCCCCCCCCACCACACACACACACCATCCAATCACCTGATAGTGTGCTCATTTGTGTGATTATGAAGCTAAAGGCGTGGATGATTATACTGGGACAGTAATGGCTGCAGTGGGTTCTGGAGAACATTATCTACACACTAAATACAGCAAGAGGAGTCCTAATGGTATTCCCCAACCCAGATGGAAACTAATAGGGCTACATTCTTAGCTTTTACAACTAATAGCAGTTTGTTAAGGGAGTCTATGTGTTCATGCATTTAACCTTTCAGCTGAAGAAAGTGCTGAAGTAAAGATATACAGTCACAGCCAGATTCAACACCCGAGGACTTCCCAGCTGTGAGTCATACAATGGTTTATTGATGTGTGAGGCATGCAGGAGTGGGAGGGAAAGCCGTCTTGCAGGAATCTCCAGAGTCCCTTCACAGTTCACCGGCCTCATTCTTTTTTTTTTTTTTTTAATAAAGAGGGATCCTCAGCATAGTGCAGCTCTACTTGGAAAGATGATGACATGCAACAAAACCCCCTTGCAACATTTGTCTCATTTATCTTTCTCCCATCTACTTCATGTTTTTGCACAAGCGCTCTCCAACCATATGTCCCAGTTTTTTTTTCTTTTTTTGCAAACCTCCCACAGCAATATTTGTGCATCTCTTTGAAAGGTTGACATTGTTACTAAATGAGTCAACAGTCAACATTTCCATGTATACTGCTCTTTGTGACATAAAACAATTCAAAATACCTGTCATTTTAACCAGAGTCGTTTTCAAAATAATACATCCAATTTATTCTTTGTGTATTTTTTCTGTCAACTGTAAAATGGCTAAATAGAAGATTGGAAACTGGTTCTTGGAAACTGCAAAGACAAATGAGAGAAAACTGGTATGGGAGGATGTTGCCTCAGCTGCGGAAGGCCACTGGAAATACAGACTCCTTGGGTTATTGTGAACTGACTACTAGACCATGTAGAAATTTCACTTCTGGTCTGAATAGCCCAGCTGCTACTTGTGCACATAGATCACGTATCTATTCCATTTCTAGCATGAATACACCCTTCAGCTTTTGAGGACACCCATGACTCATTGCCTTTGTGAGAACTTTCTAACTTTACCCAGTGACCCTGGCCACATGGACATCCATCTCATATTTATGAGATCGTATGTGATTATTCTTAGCAAAGCAGTGCATGACTGGACCAAGTTTGGAATATAATGTAAAATAACCTAAACTGTTATTTCCCTGGAAAAGAAAAGGTATAATAAAGATATTTTCTTCATGTTATTTTTATTGCACATCATGGCATTGAAAATTTGAATGCAGACGGTGATATTTTAGCCTAGTAACTTCGTTACAACTTCCTGTCTTATCCATAGACTGTTTTATTTTTGTGACATAGATAGCTAATATTGGCTTAAACGTGCCAGCTTTCTATAGCTGGTGTGAATCCTGCCTGTGTTTATGTCTATCTGAAACTGATTGCTTCATATAAAGCCTATTAACATGGATTTTGATTATACTTCACTATATTTTAGATGCAAAATTTTTACTTTGTACTCTGTGCCACTAAGTTTAAGATACTTAATATTTTGTAGAGCTTAAATATATAAATACACAAATAATTATGCTGTATTATAGTAACATAACGAAAAAGGTTCAGAATAAAACCTAAATGTGGTATGTTGTTTAAAGATCCATTGTGGATTAATTTTGTCACACTTTTTTAAAGTTAGCTTTTTATTTTTAATCTAATTTATTGCCTTTTAAAAGTCTATTGAGCATAAAAAGTCAGCTTTAATGTGATGCTGCTTGTGCTGTGCGTCCACAACACAAGACTAGTCTATTTTGTAATCCATTTTTAAATGCAGAGAACATTTCAGTTTTTGTTTTTAGTTTTGTATCAACCACTTTTTCTGTGTTTTATAAAGTTATATTAACCTCCACATCCACTATTATTAAATCAAAAACAATAAAATGTTTGTCCTTATTCTTTTCTTTAAATTTAACAATCTAATTAGTTCCCAGAACTCGAAAAAATTGAGGAAACTCGTTGCCTCAAAAAAATTGAGTAAAGCTTAGCTAAAAATGACTAAATTAGGACAACTTATTTATTTTGAGTACTCTGTACAAGCTCATTTGTTCCCAGAACTCAAGAAAATTGGATCAAGTTTACGTAAGATGACCAAGTTAGGGCAACTTACTCATTTTGAGTACACTGTACAGCCTTGTTAGTTCCCAGAACTCAAAAAAATTAAGGAAACTAGTTGCCTCAAAAAAAACTAAGTAAAGCTTACTTAAGATGACTGTTAGGACAACTTATACAGTGCAAGTCTGCAGTATTAAGAATAACTTGATATTTCTGACTGTACAATACTAATTGTTTACTTACTGACAAACATTTCAAGTTCAACTAAATGAAAAAACTATTTGTGGTAACCTGAATATGATTAAAAACAATTAACAACACTTTTTGTAAGGATGTTAAAATGAGCCCAACTTTTATTTTCAAACAGAACAAAGTATAACAGCCAACATACTGGACACTGTTCTGCTGAACAACAAACAGTTATATTGCCATCACTGTTATCTTACAATGAAACAAAGTCTCAGATGTAATTATTCTGAAAATAAGTTTAGGCCTACCACAAGTTTGTTTTGTACTTACTTATATAATCAAAATAAAATATTTATTGTTCACAAGTGCAGTCTCTGATTTAAACAACACATTTGCTTTGTATTCCAACACATGAGCTGGAATGTTGTAATATTTTATGGATGGCTTGTTTCGAATCCAGGCATTACTGCCTGAATGACTATCATGGATCGAGGTGATCCAAATGTAGGTGCAGAAGAAAGTCTTTAACTTCCCTTAAGTACAGTGGCAGTGGATGTGGGTTGGAGATGCAATGAGCTTGAACCTGCAGGCGACCATCTTCACTCTAAGAAATAAAATGTTGCATTTACTCCACCCAGTTATGTCAACCGGTTCCACATAACTGGGTTAGTGAAATATAAAATGTATGATACACTTAATTTGAACAGCAAATTTTAAGTACATCTGTCAAGCTTTGGCTAATTAAATGCAAATCACAAGAATGGTGTTGTATTAACTAAATATCATAATGTTGATCTAACTAACATGTTGACTTAAATTGACAACACTAAATAAAATCTACTCAACCAAAACAAGCCCTACTTACTCTATAAAATAAGATGTTGCATTTACTCCACCCAGTTATGTCAACCGGTTCCACACAACTGGGTTAGTGAAATCTAAAATGTATGACACATTTAATTTGAACAACAAATTTTAAGTACATCTGATAAATTGACTAACCCTAAACGAGCTCTACTGAAACTATAGGATTAAATTACTTACTCTATTTAAAGTAAATTGAGTCGGGTGCCCCCGGCCTCTCGGCCTGGGGCTCGGTCACTCAGGCGCGGCTGGCTGCCGGCGGAGCTCACGGGCGCATCACTGCAACCCCCCCTGGCTTCTGCTCCGCAGCTGCTGAGTGAGCCCTCATCTGGGACTCTCCTCAGCTCTTTCTGGGACAGTGGTCTGTTGGTCTTCCTTGGTCTCTTGTGTTCTGGGGGCCTCTGGATGTCTGGAGTTTTGATCTCCTCCATACCTGCTTCATGCCCTGGAGGACGGGGCTGTGGCCCCCCCCACACCCTCTAGCAGATTATTACAAGAAGGAACCTTTTAAAAAACAAAAAACAAGCGCGTCCATGCTCACAGGTGTACACACGGGTGATCACACCCACAAACTACACCCTTTTTGGCTTCTACCTCAAAGCACACTGTGTTCTGTTGATCTTATGTGCTGCACAATGATGTTTAATATTTGGTATTTGCTGTCATATTCCCATATATCATTGTGATGTTGTTTGTTCTGTTGCTCTTGTTCTCTTCTGCATGTTTTCTTTTTTCTTTCTCAGCAGGTGTCCCAGGTGATTGATATATGCATTTTTTTCTTCTCTGCCCGTTCTGTTGGTTTTTGTCTTTTGCCCTTCTCCCCGTCCCTCTTCTCAGCTGTTTCTCTTTCCCTCTTTCTTTCTCCCCTTCTTTCCCCCAGTCAAGTCTGTCCCGTATTCAGTAAGTGAAAATAAAAGAAACAATAAAAGGTGAATCAAATGGACCATTACGGCAAGGCTGGGATGGTCAATTTGGTAAAGTAAATCCGTTGGGCATCTTTCTTTGCCTTTAGACAACAATTCTGATGGCAAAAGAGCCAAACGGGACAGGCAAAGAATAAATAAATAAATAAAAAAAAATAAAAAATAAAAAAAAATAAAAAAAATATGAAGCTTTTGCAAAACTCTATCTAGTCCTGTGAAAGACCAAGTACACCCATACTGATTCTGTAGGAATTAGGATGGTAAGTAGCAGCCAGGTGCGGATCATCTGATTTTCTTCATTAATTAGCCGTCAATAAATGTCAGCGCCTCAATAAAAGCAGCACAATTCAGGTGTGTGTTAACACAATGCCACAGTCTTTCCAGGAATGGATGTCCCAGCAAACTGACCCCAATGGTAGACCATGCAATGCTGAGAGAGACTGCAAAGAACCCAAGAGCGATATCTCAGACTCTGTCAGTCTGTTACATATTAAATGTCATGACAATGCAAATGGAAAAAGACTAAACAAGTATGGCTTGTTTCATGTATGGCTTGTTTCCCAGGAGGAAACAGCCCAGGTTTGCAAAGAATTTGAATTCTAAAGGTTTGAATCAGAATAAACCACAGCACTTCAGTTTTGACTCAGGAGACAGACAACCTCTCTACTTTAAGTAGGGCTGTCAATGTTAACATGTTAGATTTATGCAATAAAAATTTGTTTTAACGCATTTAACTCAATCTGGAGTGCAGAATGGACAAACTTTGGACAAACTGCCCGAAATGCATTGACAGAGACATTTCAGGGATTTTGAGATGGGTTAATTGCGTTAAACAGACCTCAACTCATTATATATGTTGCAGTGAAACCATAAGAGAGGTGTGCATTAAAGAAAATGTCCACAAACCTCAATGAACTGAAGGAATCTTTTAAAAAAGAGCAAACAACCATATGAGAGTCACACAGAAAACCATTACTTAAAGTTATTGCTGCGCAAGAAGAAACAAGAAAAAAAAATAAATAAATAAATAAATAAAGTAAATTGAATAAATCAAACACAATTTTATTCAGTTAACCCAACTTTAATAACACTTGGTGTAAAATGTGCTGAAGCAAACTTTGAGCTGTTCAAAATTCTAGATCAATGCCTTTTTCCTAAACAAAAATATCTTCACATATATGCAAGTGCATATTAAGTACAGGAAGACATAATGCAGAATGTTAAAATCAAGTTATTAAAACTGGAAAGTGTTGTGATTCCAACATTTGTCATGGTCCGGGTGAGCACGGGGTTTTTCCACTCCGCTGGGTTCTACCTTCAGGCAGAGACTCCAATCAGCTTCCACACCTGGTTCCAATCAAATCACCTGCATATAAGACCAGCATTCACAACAGACCTCTGCCAGATCTTCTGCTAACCCATGTCAGTGCTAGGCTGCGAACCCCTTGTGAGAACCCTCAACTACTGCTTTTCCCTCACCGTGTTTTTCTTTGTCATAGGACCCACCTGGCAGTCACGTTTCCCGAACTACTCTCATTTCCGCCTGGACGCTGGTTCTGTCATCTGGTTTCTTCCTCTCCACCATCGGACTACACCTGCCTGCCTCCCTGCCAAGTCCCTCACTCCACGCATATTCTGGATCCTCTCTGGACACTCCTCACCCGGAACCCCCTGGACACCCCTTCCTCGCATGACACTTTAAACCTGCAACGCGTAAGCCCTAACCTCCATAGCCTAACCCTGCAGCTGTGATTCACTGGACTGCCACTGACTACTTGTCTCTTCTCATTATAGTGACTGCGTACCTCCATCCAAGCCGCTGCCCCTTTTTTCCATCCGTGAAATCCAGCACCTAGCCATAGCACTCAGTTTCATGTTCACAGTTTGGCCTCACAGTTCATAGCATTTCATAATTCATAGCATTCATAGTCTCCTGTTGTGTAATTTCACTAGACACTTGTAAATAAAGCACTGTGTTCACGCCCGTTTTGCCTCCCTCTGTGTCTGCATTTGAGTCCACACCCACAGCCGGGCCTTCTCGGCCGTAACGGTAAGATCTGGCCACAATATGGACTCAGCAGACGCAGAGCGGACAGCCATTCAGAAACAAGGTGCAATCCTAGATCACCACGAGCAATCCATTCAATATCTCCTGGCTTCACAGAAAGACCTTGGTGAGGGACAGGCTAAGATCTTTGCTGCCCTAGAGACTCTACAAGCTAACCTCGCTTCCGTGCCGCGTCCTGCCCCCGAACCCGCGCCCCCCGCACAAGACACACAGCCATCCACTTCGTCCCCTGCCTCGGCTTACGCGCTCCAAAGTGGGCCGATTTTTCGCGACGCATCATCCCCGGAGCCCGAACCTTTTTCTGGGGATCCGGGGAGCTGCACGGGGTTCCTACTTCAGTGCGATCTGGTATTTGGCCGCTCACCGCGCACCTTCATTGACAACGCCGCTCGGATTTCCTATTTCATAGGGAAATTACGGGACCGTGCTCTAAAATGGGCAGAAGCATACCTGTCAAGCCATCCCCTGCGAACTTGCTCTTATGATGACTTCCTGGGTGAGTTTAAAAAGACATTCACTCATCCTGTCTCTGAGGGCAGTTCGGCCCGTAAGTTGTTAAAGCTGCGCCAGGGTCGCCGTAGTGTTGCTGATTACCTCATAGATTTTCGAACGGCCGCCGCGGAGACGGGGTGGCCAGATCACGCGTTGCAGGGAATCTTTCTACAGTCCCTGAATGATAACATGAAAGATCAGCTTGCTTCACGGGATGAGCCCGCTACGTTTGAGGAGTTAGTCTCCCTTTCTCTCCGTATTGACATCAGGCTGAGAGAGAGGGAGAATGAAAGGAACTACAAACCCCAACGTCCCCTCCTCCGCCCACTTCCGTGTTCGTTTACGCCAGCCCCACCCATAATGCAGTCGCCTGTGTCGGCCGCCTCTCCCTCCGTCGTGGACGCGGCGCCGGAACCGATGCAGATCGGCCGCGCTCAGCTGCCGCCGGAGGAGAGAGAGCGTCGCTTTCGTGCACGCGCGTGTTTTTATTGCGGGTCGACAGAACATTTAATCGCAGCATGTCCCAAGAGGGGAAAAGGGCCAGCCCGCCAGTAGATTCGGGGATACGGGTGGGCGGTTCTCATAGTGATGATAAACCCCGTTTGCTTCTCACAGTCAGTTTAGTTATCAACCGTGCCACGCACACCTTTCAGGCCCTGGTCGACTCCGGTTCAGAGCAAAACCTAATCAGTTTTGACCACGCCACACGGTTAGGATTGCACCTTGTGCCTTTAGATCCGCCCATTTCTGCGAAAGCACTTAATAACCAGGTCTTTGCACAAATAACTCACCACACTGAGCCAGTGACTGTAATCACTTCAGGAAATCATAGGGAGGAGCTCACTTTCTTCGCCCTCTCATCGCCTGACACTCCCCTCACATTCGGCTACCCTTGGTTAAAGCTACACAATCCACACTTGGATTGGTCTGGACGGAAGATAATAAGCTGGAGTGTATTCTGCCATGCTAATTGTTTGAGGTCGGCGTGTCCCCCGGGCCCCGAGGAGCCCTATGCGTTGGAAGAAACAACCCCCGATCTCACTGGTGTGCCCATGGAATATCACGATTTCAAAGAGATTTTTAGTAAGAGTAAGGCGCAAGCTTTGCCGCCTCACAGACAATATGACTGTGCCATAGACCTTCTCCCCGGTGCTCCTTTGCCCTCCAGTCGATTATACAACATATCTAAACCAGAACGTGTTGCTATGGAGAAGTACATCAGAGAGTCACTTGCTGCTGGAATAATTCGACCGTTGTCTTCACCTGTTGCTGCCGGATTCTTCTTTGTGGGTAAGAAGGACGGGTCGCTACGACCATGTATTGATTTCCGTGGTCTCAACGACATAACTATAAAGAATAAATACCCATTGCCACTCATCAGTTCTGTGTCAGAGTCCCTGCAAGGTGCCACTATCTTCACTAAGCTGGATCTTCGTAATGCTTATCATTTGGTTCGCATTAGGCAGGGAGATGAGTGGAAGACGGCCTTTAACACGCCACTGGGCCACTTCGAGTACATGCCCTTTGGACTAACGAACGCCCCAGCCGTATTTCAAGCTGTGGTGAATGATGTTCTCAGGGACTTTCTGAACAGATTTGTGTTCGTATATCTGGATGACATACTCGTATTTTCCAGATCGCTCCAGGAACATCACGCTCATGTCCGTGCTGTCATCCAGCGCTTATTGGAGAACAAACTGTACATAAAGGCAGAAAAGTGTGAGTTTCATGCATCGTCAGTCTCTTTTCTTGGTTATATCCTGGCAGGGGGGCAACTGAAGACTGATCCAGCAAAGGTCAAGGCAGTCACAGAGTGGCCGGTGCCCACATCCCGTAAGCTTCTCCAGAGATTCCTGGGCTTTGCCAACTTCTACAGGCGATTCGTCAGGAACTACAGTCAGGTAGTTGCACCTCTAACACGCCTCACGTCTACAAAGCACCCATTCACGTGGCCTACCGAAGCCGACAGAGCTTTCAACAAGCTGAAACAACTGTTTACAACAGCTCCCGTGCTAATTCAGCCCGACACCAGCAAGCCCTTCATCGTTGAGGTGGACGCATCAGATGTTGGAGTGGGGGCAGTGTTGTCTCAACATACTGGTCCATCAGCAAAGTTACAACCCTGCGCTTTCTTCTCGCGTCGCTTGTCTCCGGCAGAGAGAAACTACGATATTGGGGACCGTGAGCTGCTTGCTGTGAAACTAGCATTGGAGGAGTGGCGGCACCTGCTGGAGGGGGCTGAGCACCCATTCATAGTCTGGACAGACCATAAAAATTTAACATACCTACGGAATGCAAAGAGACTAAATACACGCCAAGCCCGTTGGTCACTGTTTTTTGCCCGTTTCAACTTTTCTATCTCATATCGCCCAGGTACCCGGAATGTTAAGCCAGATGCTCTCTCCCGCCAGTTCGAAGCTGCCTCAGAGCGGTCAGGGGTGCCCTCCATACTCCCTGCCAGCTGTCGTGTAGGGGCTGTCACATGGGAAGTAGACTCCGTCATTCAGCGGGCTCTGCAAACAGAACCTGATCCCGGCACCGGTCCAGCTAACAAGCGCTATGTACCCACAGCAGCCCGCACCAAGGTTTTGGAATGGGTTCACACGGCCAAGTTCACAGGTCACCCGGGCCGAGGTAGGACAGCTATGCTACTGAAGAGACACTTTTGGTGGGAGACGTTGGATAGGGATGTACGTGAATACGTAGCTGCTTGCACGGTTTGTGCTCGTAATAAGTCCAGGAATCACCGTCCTTACGGACTGCTTCACCCACTAACCACCCCACACCGGCCATGGTCACATATTGCGTTGGATTTTGTAACAGGGCTTCCAAACTCTGCAGGAAAGACTACCATACTTACCATAGTTGACAGATTTTCCAAGGCAGCACATTTCATAGCTCTAGATAAACTGCCCACTGCTTCAGAAACAGCTAAACTGTTGGTTGAACATGTTTTCAGACTCCATGGGATCCCTATGGAAATAGTGTCTGACAGGGGTCCCCAGTTTGCTTCTCAGGCCTGGGGAGCCTTTTGTACGGCCCTGGGGGCCAAGCCCTGTTTGAGCTCAGGCTACCATCCACAGACCAATGGCCAAACTGAGCGCCTGAACCAAGAACTCGAGACCACTCTTCGCTGCGTCACTGCCCATAATCCAGCCTCTTGGTCCACATTCTTGCCGTGGGTTGAATATGCGCATAACACACTCACCGCCTCGGCCACAGGTCTTTCACCTTTTGAGGCGTCCTTAGGTTACCAGCCACCTCTGTTCCCCGAGCAAGAAGCTGAGCTTGCGGTGCCTTCTGTCCAGCATCATCTGCAGCGTTGCCGCCGGGCCTGGACGCGGACTCGTGAGGCGCTGTTGCGCGCTGTGTCTCGCCAATGCCATTACGCCAACCAGCGGCGCACGGCGGCTCCTACTTACTCTCCGGGGCAAAAAGTGTGGCTGGCGGCTAAGGATATCCCGCTCCAGGGAACCTCCCGCAAGCTGTCTCCGCGCTATATTGGGCCTTTCGTGATTGACAGGCTGATTGGCCCTGCGGCAGTCCGGCTCACATTGCCTGCATCGTTGCGGATCCATCCGGTGTTCCATGTTTCGCAGGTCAAGCCAGTGTTGTCTAGTCCTCTGTGCCCTCCTTCCGACCCCCCTCCTCCCGCCCGGCTCGTCGATGGTCATCCTGCCTTCTCGGTGCGGCGTATCCTGGACGTGCGTCGGTGGGGCAGGGGCCGGCAGTTTCTGGTGGACTGGGTGGGGTACGGGCCTGAGGAGCGTTCGTGGGTGTCTCGGTCTCTGATCTTGGACCCGGCGCTTGTTTCTGATTTTTTCAGGTCTCGTCGCGTGTCCGGGTCTGCTCGGTCGCCGGGGGGCGATCGTTGAGGAGGGGGTACTGTCATGGTCCGGGTGAGCACGGGGTTTTTCCACTCCGCTGGGTTCTACCTTCAGGCAGAGACTCCAATCAGCTTCCACACCTGGTTCCAATCAAATCACCTGCATATAAGACCAGCATTCACAACAGACCTCTGCCAGATCTTCTGCTAACCCATGTCAGTGCTAGGCTGCGAACCCCTTGTGAGAACCCTCAACTACTGCTTTTCCCTCACCGTGTTTTTCTTTGTCATAGGACCCACCTGGCAGTCACGTTTCCCGAACTACTCTCATTTCCGCCTGGACGCTGGTTCTGTCATCTGGTTTCTTCCTCTCCACCATCGGACTACACCTGCCTGCCTCCCTGCCAAGTCCCTCACTCCACGCATATTCTGGATCCTCTCTGGACACTCCTCACCCGGAACCCCCTGGACACCCCTTCCTCGCATGACACTTTAAACCTGCAACGCGTAAGCCCTAACCTCCATAGCCTAACCCTGCAGCTGTGATTCACTGGACTGCCACTGACTACTTGTCTCTTCTCATTATAGTGACTGCGTACCTCCATCCAAGCCGCTGCCCCTTTTTTCCATCCGTGAAATCCAGCACCTAGCCATAGCACTCAGTTTCATGTTCACAGTTTGGCCTCACAGTTCACAGTTCATAGCATTTCATAATTCATAGCATTCATAGTCTCCTGTTGTGTAATTTCACTAGACACTTGTAAATAAAGCACTGTGTTCACGCCCGTTTTGCCTCCCTCTGTGTCTGCATTTGAGTCCACACCCACAGCCGGGCCTTCTCGGCCGTAACAACATTTTTAACATTAACATGACTTAATTTAAACTTGCTTCGGGTACAATGGAAAACTCACAATACAGTCCTATAAACAACAAGTAGAAATGACTTTAGTGGCATTTTTGTCCATATTTAAAAAACCTTTTTTTTCCCCCAAAACTTAAAATGAAGTCCAAACTTAGGAGCAGTCTTGTTCAATGTAGCTGGATGGTGGTAAAAGTTCAACATGAACAAAGCATGCCAAAAAGTATGAGGCCTTGCAGAAGTTCTTGCGGAATTCAAACTGAACAGTTTATAAAGTGCAAGGAGATGGGTTTGAGAATCTTGTAACCAGTTCAGTGTCCTCTATAGTTCAGTGCAGGCTGTTTCACTCAAGCAGTTTGTTTTTCAGAACTTGCACATTCATGGATAGGTTGTTCCCATCCAACTCCATCAGCACCTTCTGAAGAAATTCAAATATGTATTTCAGGTGCTTTGGGTACCTCAGATTTAGACTGTAGATTAGTCCAAGCAGGAGGGCACACCCCTTTGCCACATCACTAAGAGCTTTCAGCACAGTGTATCCTTCTATGATGACACCAATGTCCTCAGGTGTATCTGCAGAGTCTGCTCCTTCATGTCTGACAACGCAGACTCCTAAAGTCAGCTGCTCCGTTTCTCTTCTTGCACTAAGATCCACATCCTTAAAATGAAAACAAGGGGGGGGGGGGGGAGTTACTTGCATATAGATACATATGAACAAATGAGCCCACCTTCAATTTACTATCCCAAATTAAAAAAACCAAACAAACAAACTGATCTTTCCCCTTTTCTAACTTACCAAGAATTCCTTGAACAGGTCATCTGGCTTTTTATTTAAGTAGACACAGATAGTTTTTAGGACGCATTCCCGTCGAACATCAATGCTGATATTCTGGTGGAGATAAGAACTCAATGTGAGACAAGATTTTGGTTCTTTTCCACCTCTTCCCAAACCAAAGTCAAAAATATTAACAGATGAGTGATTAGCGATGAGTAATTAAACAATGTTTGACAACTCACATTAGTGACATTCAGTGAGGTTAATGATTGGTTAGGCACTGACTCTTCTGAGTCAGATCAACAAATATATGAACACAAAACTAGAAGCTTTTCAATTTTGACAATACATGAAAGCTTTCACTTTTGCTTTAATCAATTCTAGACTGTTCAACAATATAATTATTAATTGTACCCCTAAAAATGTTAAAATGAAATAGAAGATTAGAACTCGGCAATATGGATTCAAAATCCTATCACAATATTTTCTGGTATTTATTACGATAACAAGAGTTACAATAAAAGATAACAGTAACCACAATCACATCTGAGCCACTTTTGTTGCATCTACTGACAGACAGAACTAGCTGACCAACATAAAATGAAGGGGGGAACACACAAATTGTCACTTTGATAATCAATGGAACTGATACAAGGAGTTAAATGCATTACATATAGCTGTATTAAACATAATGCTGCATTTTAATGACACAAGATAAATGCATGTCTTACACTTTAATCACTGATATTAACACTAAACCAGATATCAACACGGGGTAGAATTCCTTCAAACAATGTAGCAACTTATTTGATGCATGTTTCTAAAATACACTATACATATACAGTGGGGCAAAAAAGTATTTAGTCAGCCACCGATTGTGCAAGTTCCCCCACTTAAAATGATGACAGAGGTCAGTAATTTGCACTAGAGGTACACTTCAACTGTGAGAGACAGAATGTGAAAAAAAAAATCCATGAATTCACATGGTAGGATTTGTAAAGAATTTATTCGTAAATCAGGGTGGAAAATAAGTATTTGGTCACCTCAAACAAGGAAAATCTCTGGCTCTCACAGACCTGTAACGTCTTCTGTAAGAAGCTTTTCTGTCCCCCACTCGTTACCTGTATGAATGGCACCTGTTTGAACTCATCATCTGTATAAAAGACACCTGTCCACAGCCTCAAACAGTCAGACTCCAAACTCCGCCATGGCCAAGACCAAAGAGCTTTGGAAGGACACCAGGAAAAGTATTGTAGACCTGCACCAGACTGGGAAGAGTGAATCTACAACAGGCAAGCAGCTTGGTGTGAAAAAATCAACTGTGGGAGCAATCATCAGAAAATGGAAGACATACAAGACCACTGATAATCTCCCTCGATCTGGGGCTCCACGCAAGATCTCATCCCGTGGGGTCAAAATGATCATGAGAACGGTGAGCAAAGATCCCAGAACCACACGGGGGGACCTGGTGAATGACCTGCAGAGAGCTGGGACCAAAGTAACAAAGGTCACCATCAGTAACACACTACAACGGCAGGGAATCAAATCCCGCAGTGCCAGACGTGTTCCGCTGCTGAAGCCAGTGCATGTCCAGGCCCGTCTGAAGTTTGCCAGAGAGCACATGGATGATACAGCAGAGGATTGGGAGAATGTCATGTGGTCAGATGAAACCAAAGTAGAACTTTTTGGTATAAACTCAACTCGTCGTGTTTGGAGGAAGAAGAATACTGAGTTGCATCCCAAGAACACCATACCTACTGTGAAGCATGGGGGTGGAAACATCATGCTATGGGGCTGTTTTTCTGCCAAGGGGACAGGACGACTGATCCGTGTTAAGGACAGAATGAATGGGGCCATGTATCGTGAGATTTTGAGCCAAAACCTCCTTCCATCAGTGAGAACTTTGAAGATGAAACGAGGCTGGGTCTTCCAACATGACAATGATCCAAAACACACCGCCCGGGCAACAAAGGAGTGGCTCCGTAAGAAGCATTTGAAAGTCCTGGAGTGGCCTAGCCAGTCTCCAGACCTTAACCCCATAGAAAATCTGTGGCGGGAGTTGAAAGTCCGTGTTGCTCGGCGACAGCCCCAAAACATCACTGCTCTCGAGAAGATCTGCATGGAGGAATGGGCCAAAATACCAGCTACTGTGTGTGCAAACCTGGTAAAGACCTATAGTAAACGTTTGACCTCTGTTATTGCCAACAAAGGTTATGTTACAAAGTGTTGAGTTGTATTTTTGTTATTGACCAAATACTTATTTTCCACCCTGATTTACGAATAAATTCTTTACAAATCCTACCATGTGGATTCATGGATTTTTTTTTCACATTCTGTCTCTCACAGTTGAAGTGTACCTCTGGTGCAAATTACTGACCTCTGTCATCATTTTAGGTGGGGGAACTTGCACAATCGGTGGCTGACTAAATACTTTTTTGCCCCACTGTATTTCATTCTTCAAACGGATAGGATCGCTGGCGCTCCTGGTGCTCATTACTGACACCAGGGAGCATGCGCGGTAGATGTTGGGAGTAATTTTAAAGCTGCAGTTCTTAGTAGGCAAGTTGCAGCTTAACATGAATCGTAAAACATTTTGGGAAATTACACCGAAGTGGGCCCAATAATATTTGTTAAATGCCTGACTAATAACACCTGTGAGAGGCATACAAGCTAGAATGCTAAAAAATTTTTTTACCAGACATCATTTGTTTTAAAATAAAACATACAGAAGTACTCCCGAAAATGTCGGATGTTTATCATTTAGTACACATTAACCAAATATGTCATCCTTAAATGGTTGTACTTACCAAATAATCCTCAAATGGCAATGGATTTTATCCAGGCTTCTGAGCATGATGCAAGTTTCGGTTGAAAATGGCGGTTGTTCAAACTTCCACACTGCACATGTGCAAACTGAGAAGTACGGAGAGCCTGTTAGGACAATCCTCTTCAAATTAAAGTGCTGTTCATTTTAAATGAATTTTTTACGTTGGATTTAATGTACTGCATTTTGTTGTATTGAAATATTGTGTTTGTAGCTGACGCTGAAATGTTTGTGTGGGTTGTCATGACAACACCAAAGTGAATCTGAGATCGTTATTGTTTTCTATTTGTTTTCTTTATTTGCTTCTCATGCTTGTGTACATTTGCAGTAGGAAAGGTAATCTATGAATCCAGTGATATATCCTGCTTATAAGAAATGTTTCTGTTAAAATATTATTGTGAAGTAGTCACTTCCTGTGAGTTGCGGGAACCGGAAGTTGTGCGCGGGAGAGACAAGACAGAACGTTAACACGGCGGACTTTTCGGAATATACAACTTTTCTACTGCTGGTTTTACAAGGCGTACATGGTAAAAATTCATTATGCTGTTATTTGTTTAACACTTGTGCACCTTGTGAAAGGAAATAAGTGGCTGAGATGAATATCATATGTGCTATTGATATTATTTTACTTGTTTCTAGTTTTCACGGTGCTCCATGATTGTGAGAGGAATAAAAGAATTGTGGACATCAGTACGGAGCGTGGATTCTTTCGACCAGAGTAGAAACAGTGAAAACGTGTCCCAATCCATCTGGAGGCTTCGGTGTGCAAAGCTCTTCTCATCCTGCAGCAAGCTACAGGTCTCGGATGCTTCTCATCCTGCAGCGAGCTACAGGCTTCAGTGGACACGTTGCTTTGCATTTTGTGACAACCAATCGGGAGCTGCAGATTCAGCGGACACTCCAAGAAGCGGTTTCAGGCTAAAGCGTGAGTCCTCAGGCCATATTGCGCAGTTATTATGCCTCGCGAGTTGATGGATAGAACATGAGCTACAAATTTGCTGTAATGGACAAGGAATTAATAGTGTTCAAATTTCGGACTGTGTAAAAAAAAAAACAACGGACAATCTGTTGAAGTTCTGGAAATTATTGTTGTTTTCTTACCTGTTGTTTGCAAGCTTCATGAAGGCTGAAACTGAAAATGTATTTGCTGTCATACGTAAGAATCTAAGCTAAGGTTCCTTTGTGTTAATTTTAATAATTCTCCGCCTATTACATCCATTCTTGTAATTACCTTAGTTATCTTGTCCTCTTCATAAGATACCCCCTTTAAAGTCTGAAAATGTCTAAAGATGGTCATAGTCACCCTGATGTTATGTCAGAAGTACAAGATGCAGGGGATTTGGAAGAGGAAAAAAGTGTAGTGTCTGAGAAATCTGAGACAAAAACAAGAAAATCCTCTCGTGAAAGGCGATTAACGCCAAAAATGCAGGAACTGAAAGATCAAGAGTTAACTCAAAAGGAGAAGAGGTTCAAAGCAACATACGAGAAATGGAAAAGCAACGTAAGAGACATTCGCACAAAGTTAAAGCAAGTATGCTCTGAGAGTGACATGTATGATATGATGGATGAGGCTGAGAAGCTAGAGTCTGAATTAAAGGAACAGTATGACAGAATTCGACTCCAAACCTCACCAAGTCAAGAATTTCGAAGAAAGATCGATGCATGCTCAGCCGTGACGGCCGACTTGCTGCAGCTGATGAGAGTACGTCTGACTGAAGATGAAGGTGAGTTTGACACGGTGGCGGAAAGATCAAGGTTACGCATGCTACTTGATAATGAATATGCTAGGTCCATATATGGATCCACAGCCTCCAGAGTTACTGCACCCAGCTGTCACAATTCTAACCATCTCTCAGAGTCACCTAGCATTTCAGCTATGAGAGCGGAAGTGGCTGCTCAGCTGGCTGCAAAGAAAGCCAAAATTGATATGGAAGCTGCCATCGAAGCTCAACGTCAGCAGTTGAGAAAACTTGAAAATCAGAGGGACATTGATGTAATTCAGGCAAAGCTAAATGTCTACACTGAAGAAGAGGGAAGGGATGGGACATGCAGTCCTCCATTCAGCAAAGTGAGTGATGCACACCCCTTCGCTCACCACATCCCAGATCAAGAACGGCAGGTTGTGCAAAACGAGACATCATTGGTCCAATCGCTACAAGAGTCATTAGCTCTTACTCGCTTGCCAACTCCAGAACCTTCTGTATTCTCGGGCGATCCTCTGAAGTTTACAGAATGGAGCATAAGCTTCAAAGCCCTCATAGAGAGACGATGCTCTGACCCTGCAGACAGGCTATTCTACCTGCAAAAGTACATAGCAGGTGAGGCAAAATCCTCTCTTGAAGGCAGCTTCTACAGAAAAGATGAAGAAGCCTATCAACAAGCATGGGATAGGTTAAATGCTAGATATGGCCATTCCTTTGTAGTGCAGCGGGCTTTCAGAGATAAGCTAAATGGGTGGCCGAAGATTGGTGGAAAGGAATATCTCAAGTTAAGAGAGTTCAGTGATTTCCTCCAAACATGTAGTAATGCCATGCCTCACGTAAAGGGCTTACAGGTTCTTAACGACTGTGAGGAGAATCAGAAAATACTAGTCAAGCTTCCTGATTGGGTGACAACTAGATGGAACCGTTATGTCACAGAGCAGCTAGATCGGGGCAACGACTATCCAAGCGTTCATGAGTTTGCTTCCTTTATCTCTAAGGAGTCACGCATCGCATGCAATCCAGTGTCATCCTTACATGCCTTAAGGCACTCTGCAGAGGCACCAGCAAGAGAGATGAAGCGTTCAAAAGCAAACACGTTTGCCACAAATGTGAAACCCCCAATTCCATCAAGCTCTACCGCCAAATCTGACCCTGGTGAAATCAAGTTGGGAGATGCAGGGAAACCAAAGAAATGGACCACACCAACACAAAATTCCAATAATGGCCATTGTATTTGCTGTAGTGAGAACCATTCCATACATAAATGCAAGAGGCTTATGGACATGTCTGTAGAGGATAAGAAAAAATGCATACTTGAAAATAAGTTGTGTTTTGCATGTCTAAGAAGGGGTCACAATTCCAAAGACTGTAGGAACAGGGCCATGTGTGGCATATGCAGAAAGAGTCACCCAACGCCATTGCATGAAGATCGTTCTACAGCAGCATCAACACAAGGCGCAGTTGAAGAAAGTACGTTGTCATTATCATGTTGTGTGAGTGGAGGTGAAGGTGGGAGTACATCAATGATAGTCCCAGTGTGGATCTCAACACTTAGTGCTCCGGACACTGAAACCCTAGTGTATGCACTATTGGACACTCAAAGCAGTCACACATTTGTTGATCAGGAGGTGTGCGAAAAGCTACAAGCAACAATGGAACCAGTGAAACTTAAACTTTCCACCATGATGGGGAGAGACTCAGTCGTGAAGAGTCAAAGAGTATGCAAGCTCAAAGTTAGAGGATTTTCCTCTAATGTTTCCATCAGTTTGCCTCCAGCCTACACAAGGGACTTCATTCCTCTTGACCGCACACATATTCCCACTTGCCAGACAGCCAACAAATGGAAACACCTTGTAAGCATGGCCCAGGAGATACCCCCGTTGATGGACTGTGGTGTTGGATTGTTGATTGGATACGACTGCTCCAGAGCGTTAATTCCAAGAAGGGTCGTCACTGGGGGTGACTATGAGCCTTATGCTATTGAGACGGATCTTGGTTGGAGCATTGTGGGAAGCGCACCACAGCGTGTGCAGGCTAAAGATGTGACTGGTTTTTGCCATCGAGTGTCTGTCAGAGAGGTGCCACCCATAACACCATTTGCTGTCATCAAGGCCCTGGAGTCTGATTTTGCAGACACAAAACCTGGTGACAGAAGCATATCTCAAGAAGATATTTGCTTCCTGCAGATCTTGAAAGACAGAATCCAACAAAATAAGGATGGTCACCTGGAGATGCCTCTCCCTTTCAAAGCACGTCCGCATCTCCCAGACAACAAAGGGCTGGCGTTAGTACGGCTGAAGCATCTAAAGAGGAAGCTGGACAGAGATCCCAAATTCAAAATAGACTACGTGAGATTTATGGAAGGTGTCTTCAAGGATGGAGATGCAGAGAAAGTGGAAAACCAAGCAGAGCTGGGGAAAGTCTGGTATATAAGATAAGATAAGATAAGATAAGATAAGATAAGATAAGATAAGATAAGATAACCTTTATTAGTCCCACACGTGGGAAATTTGTTTTGTCACAGCAGGAAGTGGACAGTGCAAAAGTTATGAGGCAAAAATTAGAATACAATAAGAATAAATACAGTACACAACTGTCAGTGTTGGGGAGTAACGGAATACATGTACCGCCGTTACGTATTTAGAATACAAAATATGAGTAACTGTATTCCGTTACAGTTACCGTTTAAAAAGGTGGTATTCAGAATACAGTTACTTTGTTGAAATAAATGGATTACACTGCGGTACTTTCCTGTTTCATTTTGTCGCGGATCAGGACTGTTTGGGTTTTGTTTGACAGCTACGTTCTGTTGTTCCAGGCGGCAGCGTTACGGTTGCCATGGTTACAGGGCGACGCTCTCTCTCTCTTTCTGCGACTGTGTGTTTCCTGGGTGAGAGAGCGCCTTTTCGTTGTTGTTGTTGTGCTAAGCTAACAGGCAGAATGCTACAAGCATAGCTCTAAAGAATGTAGCATCATGGCCAGTGTAGTCCGTGCTGCAGGGAGAATGCACTGCCATACACGTTATGTGTCTGTGAGCGCGAGGAGGGAGAAAAAGGAGAGTGGAAAGGTACGAGTTGTCGTCGAGGAAAAACGGGAGCTGGAAGCATGTAAATATAATAATAACCACTGCAGCCAAGAAGAGTGCCTGACGAGCCCAGTTGTAAGTAAGCTATTTAGACTCGACTGTACACCGTGTTCGTGTTTTCCTCCGAAAACAATAAGTTCCGTTGGAGCAGTCTTTCAACGCCTCTCTCTGTCTCTCGCAAGAAAAATTGACCCACACAACAAAGTAAAGCTATTTTTCGGCTATGAGCCGACAGGGACCCCGCCGTATTAGTCAGAGGTCCCTTTACTACAGTTCGGAGTCGCGGACCTTCAGTAATAGTAATAAATCACACAGCAATAGTACATTCACGTTGTTGTAAAAAGCACGATAATATATTAAGTAATCCAAAGTATTCAGAATACGTTACTCTCATTGAGTAACGTAACGGAATACGTTACAGAATACATTTTGGGGCATGTATTCTGTATTCTGTAACGGAATACATTTTAAAAGTAACCTTCCCAACACTGACAACTGTACAGAATAGAATAAAATAAAATACTATATACAGTAGAATAAAATAAAATAAATATACAATAAGATAAAAATAGAATACAAATACAAATACTATATACAACTGAGTAAAAATACAACGATGACAGAAAGGATTATTGCACTTAGTATTATTGCATATGTATGGATGTGTGTGCTTGATCAGTTAAAGTCTTTATTATGGAGTCTGACAGCAGTGGGGAGGAAAGACCTGCGAAATCTCTCCGTCCCACACCGTGGGTGCCGCAGTCTCCCACTGAAGAAGCTGCTCAGTGCTGTCACAGTCTGCTGCATGGGGTGGGAGATGTTGTCCATCAGGGATGACAGCTTAGCCGCCGTTCTCCTGTCCCACACCAAGGAGTTTACCACCCCAGAAAACCAGGAAAAATCAGAGTGGTTTTCGACTGCTCTGCAAGGTATGAAGGCACCTCCTTAAACGACCATCTGCTAACAGGACCTGACCTCACAAATAGCCTAACAGCCGTGCTGTGCCGCTTCCGTAAACATCCCATCGCAGTCATGTGTGATGTGGAGAAAATGTTCCACAGGTTTCATGTGAGCGAGGATGATAGAGACTACCTGCGGTTTCTCTGGTGGGAAAATGGAGACACAAACTCTGAACCCAGAGAGTACCGCATGAAGGTTCACCTGTTTGGAGCATCATCATCCCCGGGCTGCGCCAATTATGGCATGAAGCACCTTGCCAGCCAATGTGAGAAAGAGTACCCCTCCGCAGCTAACTTCATCCAGAAACATTTCTATGTCGACGATGGTCTCATAAGTGTAGAGTCGGTGGGTAAGGCAATTGAACTGGTCAAAGAAGCCCAAGCCGTGTGTGCCAAAGGAAAGCTGCACCTTCACAAATTTCTCTCCAACAGCCGAGAGGTCCTTGACTCTGTCGATGTTGCAGAGCGTGCTACGGAGGTAAAGAATGTTGATCTTAATCTCGAGGATTTACCAGTTCAAAGAGTGCTAGGTATAAGGTGGAATGTTGAAAATGATAGCTTCTCCTTCAAGGTGTCACTTGAGGAGAAACCAGCAACGCGCCGAGGGATTCTCTCAATTGTGGCCTCCTTGTATGACCCTTTGGGGTTTCTAGCCCCAGTCATTCTTGAAGGGAAAAGAGTGCTGCAGGAGATGTGTCAGAGAGGCACAGGGTGGGATGAGCCAATACCCAAAGGCTTGAAGTTAAGGTGGGAGACTTGGATGAAGGATCTGGAGAACCTGGAAAGAATTGAAATTCAAAGATGCTTCATACCTGACAGCCTTGGCGAGATTCAAAGAGTCGAGCTTCATCATGTCTCTGATGCAAGCAGTCAAGGGTATGGCCAGTGCTCTTACATCAGAGTGGTAAGCAGAGAAAGGGTATGCTGCTCCTTGGTCATGGGCAAGGCGAGGGTTGCACCAACCAAAATAGTTACCATACCGAGACTTGAGTTAACTGCAGCAGTAACCTCGGCATCTGTGAGCAGCATGTTAAGAGAGGAGCTAGAACTCAAGGTTGATGACGAATATTTTTGGACAGACTCAAAGGTCGTGCTTGGTTACATCAATAATGAAGCAAGAAGGTTCCATGTGTTCGTGGCAAACCGCGTGCAGAGAATTCGAGAAACCACCGATGCACAGAAATGGTACTATGTTGACACAGGAGAAAACCCTGCTGATCATGCCTCGAGAGGCCTCAAAGTAGCTGACCTCATCAAGTCAAATTGGTTCTCTGGTCCCAGCTTTCTATGGGAAAGAGAGATAGCCACAAAACAGGCTACTTCAGATTTGCTGGTGGGAGACCCAGAGGTGAGGACTATTCAGGTGTTGAAGGTTGATGTAGCAAGGCAGTTTGACATCCAGAAGCATCTGCTGCGGTTCTCAAGATGGACTACAGCTGTCAACGTCATTGCTCGTATCCAGCGGCTGGCAAAGAGGATCAGGACCGCTGAGCCTTTAAGCGTGGAAGAGAGAAAGCAAGCTGCACAGACTCTCGTCAAGCTTGCACAACAAGATGCCTTTCAAGAGGAGTTAAACACACTCAGCCAGAAACTAGGAAGGCTGCCTTGCAACCACCAACTCTTTCAGCTTGACCCATTCCTCCAAGATGGCATGATGAGAGTAGGAGGAAGACTGAGGAAGGCATCTGTGCCTCTTGAGTTAAGACACCCAGTGATCCTTCCTAAAGATGGTGCTGTTACAAACCTCATCATTGCACACCATCATACCAAGATACAACACCAAGGCAGAGGACAAACCCTCAATGCCCTGAGAGCCAATGGTTACTGGATCACTGGTGGAAGTAAGGCTGTAGCCCAATACATCAGGCAGTGCGTACAGTGCAGGAGAGCCTGCGCGCCACCAGAGGAGCAACGGATGGCAGATCTACCTAGTGACCGTGTTGATCCCACACCACCATTCACTTATTGTGGTATGGACTGCTTTGGTCCTTTTCACACCAAACAAGGTCGCAAAGATCAAAAACGGTACGGCCTCCTCTTCACATGTTTTTGCTCAAGGGCAGTGCATATAGAGATGTTGGAGGATTTGACGACTGACGCATTCATCAATGCTTTGCGCTGCTTCATTGCCCTTCGTGGAGCTGTTAGGCACATTAGGTCCGATCAGGGAACTAACTTTATGGGGGCAAGAAACGAGATGGCAAAGGCTCTGAAAGAACTTGATAAGGAAAGAGTGACTGCATACCTAGCAGAAAATCAGTGCGACTTCCAGATGAATACGCCCCACTCTAGTCATGCTGGAGGTGCATGGGAGCGTCAAATCCGGACAGTGAGAAGCGTACTGAGCACGGTCCTTGCCTGCAGTGTGGGAAGGTTGGATGATGCTTCATTGAGGACATTCCTTTATGAAGCTATGTGCATCGTGAATAACCGCCCACTCACTGTTGATAACATCAATGACCCCAAAAGCTTGGAGCCACTCACACCGAACCACTTGATCACCATGAAATCCTCAGTCCCACTTCCACCTCCAGGTAAATTCGTCAAGGAGGACCTGTATGCTAAGAAACGGTGGAGAAGGGTACAGTATCTGACTGAGCAATTTTGGCACAGATGGAGAAAGGAATACCTGGCCAATATTGCTCTGAGACAGCGATGGCATACACCAAGACGTAATGTGGAGGTGGGTGACATTGTGATTCTCAAAGAGGAAGATGTTCCTCGCAATGAATGGAAACTTGCTAGGGTTGTGGAAGCACATGAGGATGATGATGGACTTGTACGGAAGGTGACAATCCAGATTGGTGATCGAAAGTTAGGAAAGGGAGGCGAACGCCTCGTCCAACCCTCAATCATTCAGAGACCCATTCAGAAATTAGTGGTCCTGGTGAAAAACAGCTAAATGGGAAAAATGTCATTCATTGATTAGATTTCCCTTCTAAAATAGAAGTTGTCATTATGCTGTACTTCATGCACATGTTATGGAGATGTAAAATCTACTGTTCATATTGTTGAATTCATTTGTTGAGAAAATAATATTGTTTATGTCAATGCAAGAATGTTTAAAACAACAACATGGTGCTTGGGAATTACCATTGATATAATGAGAAATGCAAGTGTATTTACGTTCTCAATTGTAATAATCAAAGGTAATTGGTGGGAGTGTAGCTGACGCTGAAATGTTTGTGTGGGTTGCCATGACAACACCAAAGTGAATCTGAGATCGTTATTGTTTTCTATTTGTTTTCTTTATTTGCTTCTCATGCTTGTGTACATTTGCAGTAGGAAAGGTAATCTATGAATCCAGTGATATATCCTGCTTATAAGAAATGTTTCTGTTAAAATATTATTGTGAAGTAGTCACTTCCTGTGAGTTGCGGGAACCGGAAGTTGTGCGCGGGAGAGACAAGACAGAACGTTAACACGGCGGACTTTTCGGAATATACAACTTTTCTACTGCTGGTTTTACAAGGCGTACACGGTAAAAATTCATTATGCTGTTATTTGTTTAACACTTGTGCACCTTGTGAAAGGAAATAAGTGGCTGAGATGAATATCATATGTGCTATTGATATTATTTTACTTGTTTCTAGTTTTCACGGTGCTCCATGATTGTGAGAGGAATAAAAGAATTGTGGACATCAGTACGGAGCGTGGATTCTTTCGACCAGAGTAGAAACAGTGTTATTAATTAAAATCAAAACAATATCCTTGTGTTTGGAGTTAAAAATCAATTGTGACATTAATTTTAACATAAAACGTTTACATAATGCTAGCAACATCAATGTATCATTTCTTAGAGTGTTCACTGACCACACCATCTGTGACGGAGGACTCATCTCTCCCGGTGTCCTGCAAGCAAACAATCATATTTTTTGGAACATGAACTTAATTGCTTTCTTAAAACATTTTTTTCTGCATTTGGTATAAAACAGACTCCAATTTACACAATCTCAGGCTCCCTCCCCACCGGAGAGGTGACATTCAATGTGCAATGCAAATATGTGAAAGGATATATAAGATACTGCGCAGGACCCTCAAGCTCCCAGGCCTCTGGTAGAGGACCCGAGCTTGAAGGATAAACCGCCCGCAGGATCTCACTGAGGGGGTTCAGGCCTATGCAGAACAGCAGTGGGGACAGAGCATCTCCTTGGTAGATCCCGCACATGATGGTGACTTGTGTATATATATATATATATACAAGTATATATGTATATATATATATATGTATATATAAAAAAAACACCCAGCACGCCCCTGCGGGCGGTTTATCCTTCAAGCTTGGGTCCTCTACCAGAGGCCTGGGAGCTTGAGGGTCCTGCGCAGTATCTTAGCTGTTCCCAGGACTGCGCTCTTCTGGACAGAGATTTCCGATGTTGTTCCCGGGATCTGCTGGAGCCACTCGCCTAGCTTGGGAGTCACCGCACCTAGTGCTCCGATTACCACGGGGACCACCGTTACCTTCACCCTCCACATCCTCTCGAGCTCTTCTCTGAGCCCTTGGTATTTCTCCAGCTTCTCGTGTTCCTTCTTCCTGATATTGCTGTCATTCGGAACCGCTACATCGATCACTACGGCCGCCTTCTTCTGTTTGTCTACCACCACTATGTCCGGTTGGTTAGCCACCACCATTTTGTCCGTCTGTATCTGGAAGTCCCACAGGATCTTAGCTCGGTCATTCTCCACCACCCTTGGGGGCATCTCCCATTTTGACCTCGGGACTTCCAGGTTGTACTCGGCACAGATGTTCCTGTACATATATATATATATATATATATATATATATATATATATATATATATATATATATATATATATATATATATATAGCTTGAAGAAAAACAAGCAAAATTAGAGGAAGTGCAGAACAGATGCAAGAAACTTGACAAGCAAAATGCAGAAACAAATGTGTCAGATCAATATCTTCATTCAAGAATAATTCATCTTAAGTATAAAAACAAGAAAAAAGCTGCACTTTGAGTTTACTTTTATTTGAGGGTTTCTGCATTTCAGGTCTGCTCACCATCTACCACACAGCTCGCCTTGACAATATTTTCTGTTACTGCAGCATCGCAAAAGGACTTAAGCCATGGTTACACACTGCAGGCCTGTGCACTATTATAGTGCACAGTAATTCAATTAAATATATGCATAAAAACTCACACCACGCACACAAACATGCATCTGCTTAAAACTAAATGTGTATCCATGTATGATATTCACACACCATAAACTCTTTAAAAAGGTGGTGGCTGACAGGTAAATGTAATTAATGGATTACGAAGTGCCATCTTTCTCCACTCCTGATGTTAAATATCATAGTTTCCTCCCCCTAGTTTTTTTGTCACCCCACCACTGATCAATGTTTATAGTCTCTCTTATAACCCTCACCCTAGGTCCTCTCATATTGCCATGTCTCTCTTGGACATTAAATCAAAGTAGATTCCTGTGAAGAGCGGTCAATACTAATGCGGCTCTCATTTGGTGCTACATTATTCACCCTGCAGGTGTGCAGCCCACTTGACCATATTTTCCCAAATATTGTCTAAACCATAAAATGTGATCTTTTCAACAGGCCTTAGTATGAGTTTCATTCATTTCATATTTTAAACATGATTAAAACCTTTTGTGAAAGCAAGATGAACTACTGTACGTCAGGGTATCAGCCCTGAGTCCATTCTGACAGACAGATGAGGTGGAGTCTTTGTAGACTATGATGGTTGCAGATGGCATTGTGAGTGAAAGTAGGGAGTAAATGGCTGAGAGCCTAGAGAGGTGGAGGTATGCTCTTGGGAGAAGAGGAAAGAAAATCAGTTGAAGCAAGACAGAAGGAGAAGGAATGTGTGGGAATGAGAGGGAGACTGGTTTCATTTCATTTCACCAAGAAAGTTTTTCCTTCCCACTGTCACCAAGCTGGGGCCGTTTGATTGTTGAGATTTTCTCTCTGTTATTGTAGGGTCCTTACCTTACAATGTAGAGTACACTAAGGTAACCTTGTTGGGATTTGATGTTATCAATAAAACTGAATTGAATTCAGTCTACGGTCAGAGTAATTGTTGACTGGGTTGAATTTCTAAGGAAGCAGACTAATAAAACTGCAAAAACCAGGTTGAAAAAAGATGATATAGATAAACAATTAACCAACCATTATTGGTTTAAATATAATCCAGCGATTTGCATTTTCATACACTTAATGCACGTGTAGTTTGCCCCCTGGTTTAAAAATCCAAATATAAATAAAATAAAATAAAATAATACAATGTTTCAAAGGGAGGAGACCTCCACCTTGAAAATATGCAGTGAACATAAAACTTTTCTCAGGTGTGTATAATACTGTAAGAAATGCAAATTTCAAATGCAGAGAGGTAAAGCAGAATAAGATTACTGAGATAATATGAATAAAAACACTGATAGATTGTGCTGGAAGGATTTAAACCCCTCAACAGAACAAACATTACTTAGAAAAGAGAAAAGAATCAAAATGAAAGCTGGAAGAAGTGCAGAACAAAGGCGAGTCATATAAGTGAGTGGTGTAAGTTTTGTTCTGGTAGAATATATAATGTATGGTAAAACTATTCTGTCCTTTTCTATTTTCCATTCTTTCCTTCTTTCTACCTCTCCTGCTGTCTCTTCTTCCAACCCCTGGCTGCCAAGGAGGGGAAAACCAATTAACATCACTGTCACTAACCATCTATTATCCTCCTTCCTAATGGAAAATGACAAATTATGGAGTGTAATACGGGATGCTGTGAAGTGGTGTGTGTGTGTGTGTGTCTGTGTCTGTGTAGTCCATTCACCCTGAAAGTGGTTCTATAACTCAGAAACTTTCCTAGAAACTAAGTCCATGCAGTATGTGTGAATGTAGACAGATAAATTCAACTGCATTCCTTTATTGTAAATACACACAGTAAAACAAGATTCAATGTGCAACTTCTCCATATAATAATCTACCTGTAAAGTGATAAAAGTAATGAGAAAATATGCATTGATTAGGAGACTGCAGAGCTGCTTTGGTTGGTACATTCTTTTTCTTTATCTGGCTTCATCATTGAAAAAGTTTGTTTGCCATACAAAGTCGTGGTCAAAAGTTTAAATACAGTCCTTATAGGTATGAATTTCATAGCAATTTGGGGGTTTTAATGATTTCTTTTGCATAATAATGTCAATAATGATAAATGCTGATTTCTTTCAGGCATACATCTTTAAATAAACATTTTTTTGCAAAAGTTACAGGCCCAAATATATTAATACAGAAAATTGGGAAAGTGAAAGTGATCTTAATATAGATCTAAGAAGGTCTCTAAACTTGAAATTGTCAGGTAGTGATCAGCTGATCACGGGGCCGGGTTTAAAAGAAAGACACCACCCACCTGTTCGCCGTTCAGACATCATTCTCTTCATGTCAGGAGCTCTGAAACCTTGCCTACGTCAGTCTCCACCTGCCTCAGCAACTGTGAGTGTTTTCCCTCTTGATTCCTTTTCTCATCCAGGCTCCGCTCGCTCTCCGTCTGTAACGCCAGTTCCGAAGCCACGTTTCGTGCACTGATCGTTACTAGAATAACTGCGTGCCTGTTCCAACCCATCGATAGCCTTTGCCGCGTTTGGGTCTAGCCAGCACGCCACGCGGGCACGCCGAATTACTGTGTGTAATTCGCCCGATCGTGACAGGATGTCTGAGCCGCTTATAGACCCAGCGGAATTCGAATGGCTGAAAGCCGGAGGACTATATCTTCGCAGTGTGGTAGATCGGATGAGTACAAAAATGGAATCTCTCACCGAAACTGTCTTCCAACTTTCCACTTCCGTCACCTCGCTGCAACGTCAGCCAACGCCGGTGAGCGCGGAGCCCCGGATCGGACTACCAGATAAGTGAAACGGAGTTGATGGCTGGCCTGATGGTTTGCTCGCCACTTTAGACATGCTGTTTGAATGCCAGCCCACGAAATACGCCACCGCCCATGCAAAAGTTGCAATGTTAACCTCTCTCTTGTCTGGCCAGGCTCAGGAATGGGCCGCTGCTCTCTACAACAATAAATCCGCAGCTTGCAATGACTATGCCCCGTTTGTGGAGGAATTAAAAAAGACATTTGTTCCCCCGAGCAGTGAAGTGGAAGTGGAGTCACAGCTGCTTCATTTACGCCAGGGCAGCCGACTTGTCTGTCACTTTGCCTCCCAATTCCGTACCCTGGCCGCTAAGCTAAAGTGAGGAGATGCTTCTCTATGCTCCATTTTTCTGGAGGGACTGGCTGATTACATCCGAGATGAGATGACCGGCCGCGAGGCCCCCAAAACTCTGGATGAGGCCGTGGACCTCGCCCTGAAGATCGACCAATGAGTGATGTCGCGGCCTCGCCACACCCCTCGGGCCTTCAAACCCTTCCAGCCTCAGAGGGCCACGTCTTCGCAGCCTCCTGCCCCCTCTGAAGGAGCAGCTGCTAGCCCAAGCAGTATAACCAGCGAGGAGCCCATGCAGCTGGGTAGACTATCTAAAGAGGAGAGAGAGAGATGCTGGCGTGAGGGTCTCTGTGCCTACTGTGGATCAGCTCGACACCGTCGTCCCCAGTGCCCGCTACGTCCGGGAAACGACGACGCCAGGTAGACTGCGGGGGAGTCCCACCTGGCCCTTCACACTCCTCTGACCCCTCTCGTTTTTTGTTACCAGTAATATTTCACCTGAAACACCAACAGTTCTCATCTGAAGCCCTCCTGGACACCGGAGCCGCTGAGAACTTCATCGACCAAAAACTAGCCTCTCGACTTCGCATTCCATTAGCTCCTGTTGATCGATTTCTCCCGGTGACCTCAGTAGATGGGCGACCCCTCCAACCCTACCCGATCCAGTTCCAGACCCAGCCGGTTCGCATGTCTATTGGGGATCATCAGGAGGAGATCCGGTTTCTAGTAGTCTTGGCCACTTCCTCTCCTCTCATCCTTGGATACCCCTGGTTCCGTCAACATGACCCCCACATTTCCTGGTCTTCCTGCCAGATCCTGGATTGGAGTCCCGAGTGTCCACGCCGCTGCCTTCTCTCTCGGACCAAAAAGAACTCAAAGTCAGAAGAGGCCTTTCCCCCGGAGCCCATTGATCTGGATAAGATCTCTCCGGCTTACCACGACCTATCTGAGGTCTTCAGTAAGAGGCGAGCCTCAACTCTACCTCCTCATCGCTCCTACGACATGGCCATTGAGCTCCTCCCCGGAGCTGTCCCCCCCAAGGGTCGCCTGTTCTCTCTGTCTCCTGCAGAGAATAAGGCCATGGAGGAGTACATTGCTGAGGCTCTCCAACAGGGCTTTATTCGCCCTTCTACCTCTCCTGCTGCTGCTGGATTCTTCTTTGTCAAGAAGAAAGATGGCGGGCTCCGCCCCTGTATAGATTATCGGGGCCTGAATAAAGTCACTATCAAGAACCGCCATCCTCTTCCTCTGCTATCCACCACACTCAATTCCCTCTCCCAAGCCTGCATCTTCACCAAACTGGACATACGCAGCGCCTACAATTTGGTGCACATTAGGGAAGGGGACGAATGGAAGACGGCCTTCATCCCCCCTAACGGGCACTGGGAATACCTGGTGATGCCCTTCGGCCTCTGCACCAGCCCTGCTGTCTTCCAACATCTGATCAACGATGTCTTGCGGGATATGCTAGGCCGGTGGGTGTTTGCTTATCTAGACGACATCTTGATCTACTCCCGCACCGAAGTGGACCATATTCGCCATGTGAGGGCCGTGCTGAACAGGCTGCTCGAGTACCAGCTGTTCTGCAAACTGGAGAAGTGTGCTTTCCATCAGCGGTCCACCACCTTCCTAGGCTTCACCATCTCCTCCGATGGCCTGACCATGGACCCGCAAAAGGTCCAAGCCGTGACCCAGTGGCCTCAGCCCTCCAGCCTTAAGCAGCTACAGAGCTTCCTGGGCTTTTCCAATTTCTATCGGTGCTTTATTCGTAATTTCAGCACCATTGTCGCCCTGCTGACATCCCTCACCAAACCAGCTAACCTGCCTAAACCCTTCTGCCTCTCCCAAGGCGCAAAACAGGCATTCCGAGACCTTATCCACCGGTTCACTACGGCCCCCGTCCTGCTCCACCCTGATCCTGCCAGAGATTTTGTGGTGGAGGTGGATGCCTCCGATGTTGGCGCCGGCGCCGTCCTTTCTCAACATGGCCTGGATGGAAAACGTCACCCCATGCTGCTATTTCTCAAGGAAGTTTTCTCCCACGCAACAACAGTACGGTGTCGGAGACCGAGAACTCCTGGCCATCAAGTGGGCCTTAGAAGAGTGGCGGCTTTGGCTCCTGGGAGCGAAAGACCCTTTTCTGATCTGAACTGATCATCAGAACCTGATCCATATTAGGACTGCCAAGCAGCTCAACCTAAGCCTTTGAGCCTTACAATTTCCACCTCGCCTACCAAGAACGCTAAGGCAGATGCTCTCTCCAGACAGTTTGCCCAGGACGGCCTCACGTCAGACCCCGGACCTATCCTACTTTCTCATCACTTTGCTGCCCCCCTTCGGTGGCTGTTGAAAGATTTTGAGTTTTGTGTTATGTTTATTTGTAGCTTCATTTAAAGGAAGAAGAGCTTGTGAGTTGGACAATTGAAGGAAGGGAGTGAGACACTGTGTGTTGAAAAAATGTGCTGTGACAGCCAAAAAGCTACCACCTGTTTCAACAGATAAGCTAACGGTCTCTCCTTTTAAGGAGATGTTATTTGAGTTCTACACATGCCACACCTATTTCTGTGAAAGCTTGTTTGAGTATAAATAAAGAACGTACTGGGAGCCCCGGCGCAATTCCTCTGTGACACACACAGTGCACACGTTGGTGCAGTGTCGGGGCATCGCCCATGTACATATAAAATCTTTTTTTTTTCTTTTTTTCCTAAAAAACCCCAAAACAAAACATGTAAAATCTTTGAGTCTGTGTTTCTTTGCCTCCTAATAATTTTCTCCTCACAGTGGCCCCTGGAGGACTCTATCCGGGATGCCCTGACCGCCGAACCACCTCTGCCTGACACCCCTGCTGGGAGGCTCTATGTACCATCCCTCTCCCAGCCTCTCGTCCGACTATCACCCTCAGACCAATGGGCAGGTTGAACGCATCAATCAACAGCTGGGGCGCTTTTTGGCCTCGTTACCTGCTGTGGGCTGAGCTGTCTCATAACCTTCACATCTCTTCTGCCACCGGTCTCTCGCCCTTTGAAATCTGTCATGGTTTCCATCCTCTTATCTTCAGCCATCAGGAGGTGGAGGTTGACGTGCCTGCTGCTGAACGGATGGTCCGCCGCTGTCGTCAGGCCTGGATCAAGGCACGGGCTGCCATTTCCCGAGCCAACGCTCTGTACACCAAGCAGCATCATCGCCACCACCGCCCGGGTCATCCTTTTCAGCCGGGGGATCGTGTCTGGCTCTCCACAAGGCACCTGAGGCTCCGCACCGAGTCCAAGAAGCTCGCTCCCAGGTTCGGTGGCCCGTACGAGATCACTGCCCAGCTCAACCCCGTGACTTATCGTCTCAGGCTTCCATCCGCCATGAAGGTCCATCCGGTTGTCCACGTCTCGCAGCTTAAACGGCACGTTACTTCCTTGCTGGCGCCTCCCTCCCCCCGCCCAGGTTTGTCAATGGGGATCCTGTCTACACTGTCCGGCAGATCTTGGACTCCCGTCCCCGGGGTCGAGGGGTCCAGTATCTTGTGGACTGGGCTGGCTACGGTCCTGAGGAGCGCTCCTAGGTGCCGTCCCGCTTCATCTTGTGTGTGAATGTGTGCGTGAATGGGTGGATGGATGACTGGATGTGTAAAGCGCTTTGGGGTCCTTAGGGACTAGTAAAGCGCTATATAAATACAGGCCATTTACCATTTACCATCTTGGATCCCTCCCTTATCTCGGATTTCTGCCGTCCTGGACCGTCGGTTGCCGGTCGTCGGGGGGGGGGGGTGGTGATCTGTCAGGTAGTGATCAGCTGATCACGGGGCCGGGTTTAAAAGAGAGTCACCACTTACCTGTTCGTCGTCGTTCTCTTCATGTCAGGAGCTCCGAAACCTTGCCGACGTCAGTCTCCGCCTGCCTCAGCAACTGTGAGTGTTTTCCCTCTTGATTCCTTTTCTCATCCCTGCTCCGCTCGCTCTCCGTCTGTAACGCCAGTTCCGAAGCCACGCTTCGTGCACTGATCGTTACTAGAATAATTGCGTGCCTGTTCCAACCCATCGCTAGCCTTCACCGCGTTTGGGTCTAGCCAGCACGCCACGCGGGCACGCCGAATTACTGTGTGTAATTCGCCCGATCGTGACAGAAATTTCATCACTTCAAAAAACTGTATCTAAATACAAAGTATTTGGTATTTATCATTTTGCCAAGATCTGGAAGAGGACCCAGATTCTCACCCTCAAATGAGACCCTGTTATGAAGTGGAAACTGCTAGAACACCAATGTCACCCTTAAAGAAAACAGACCCTCACTCCAAAATTGACATCTTCAAGTTTGACTGAAATTTGCACCATATGGTTTCTGGAGAAAAGTACTAGACAAAGATTTAGATATTAGCCAAAATTATAAGGTAGCCTAGAGGAGTAAATATTAAGTTTCCAAACCTATGAACACTGACCAACTGTTAAACATGGTAGAGGCATCATCACGCTCTGGGGTTGTTTTGCTTTCAGTGCTTCTTGTACATTGCAAGTACAAGTCGATTGAATAATGAAGAAGGAGGATTACCTCCAAGCTTCACTTCAAATCAACAACTAGAGGTTTGAAACTTGGACACTTGGGTGTTCAAACAGAACAATGATCCCAAACACATTAAAAAAAGGCTGATATTAAAGTTCTAGAATGACCTTCCCAAAGCCTCGACCCTAGGACTACTCTTTAAAGCTGGGTCTGTGCCAGAAAGCCAGCCAGTTTAAATAAACTTTACAAATTATGCCAAGAAGAGCTGGTCTAATATCTAGCCAGAGTTATGCCACAACCTTGGTGATATCTATCAAAGATCAGGTTGGGCTAAGTAATTTTAATCAAATATTAGTGAGGGTATATATTTGTTTTTTATGCTTTGTGGATGAGAGAAACTCCAAAATAAATCCAAACCAATTCTTGTTTTTTTGTTTTTAAAATAATTAATGTACAATCGTTCCACCCTAGAAATCATTTAACGCCCCAAATTACTATGACATTCATTCTAATTAAAAGTATATGGAAACTTCTGACCACAACTAGCAAACAAAGTTTTTTCTGTGATGAACACCTGAACAAGTGCATTTTTAAAATAGACTTTAGCAAACAAATTATTAACTATACATATTGCATATTATTACTCTACCACACCACCACATGCAGTTTCATTGAATCTCTCCTTGATTAGCAGTTCTTGTTTTTTTTTTTTTATCTGTGACCACTGGTGAGTTATTTATTTCCACATCCTGATATCTTACAACTAGACTGTTCAGCACCAGAAGGATAAACTGAGTCAGTGTTCATTTCTATCTTTATCGAAAATTCTACCTCTATTGTACCTTCAGCAAATTTTTGTGAACAGTGCTCTTCATCTTATGGATCGTGAACCTTGAGGCTGCCACCCCCGTCTTCATTTCCAGCTGTTCTTGGAGTCTGAAGTCTTTTTTCTCCCATGTCTTTGGCGAGAACAGAAGATGCTTTTTTTGTTTGTAGTTTTATAAACAAGCATGTGTTTTTCTATTTGTTGGTCCAGGTGTCCTTGTCCTTAGGTTAACTTAATGTAATTAATGTAATGTAAACGTGATTACATGTTGCTTTGACTGATGTGCCCTTCCTATACTTTCGCCCACACTTGTCTCAGTGCATTAAGTTTCAAATGACACTTACTCACACATCCACTCGACAGCATCTTTACACCTACACATGCGCACATGTCATTAGCAGTGCTTATAATTAGTACACAGGCAGGTTTGTGGAGAGTAGAGAGCTTCAAAGACGTTATTTTCCTCTTTGATAATCACTGGTCTTCCATTTATTCCTGTGATGGGAAGACATGAAAGAATAGATGAAGGTGGAGCCCCAAAGGATTTTTCAGCATCATCATCATCATCAGATTCATGTTGCTTTCTGCTTCTAAGTTTTCAGTTCCTCTATGCAATCAATCTCCAACATAACAACACTTAAACAGCCAAGTGTCATAATGGATAAATACTGCTGTGAAGTTTGCTTGTAAACTCTGCATTAAAGGACCAGGTAATACGCACATGAAACAAAACATAATGTGAATTTGTTCAAATCAGATCATCTATGAAGCTAACATAAATAAATAAAATATCAAACTCTCCTGCCTCAATATGAATGCGTGCGTCATTTTTTTTCCTCCAAGGGGCAAAGTGACTTGACACTTTGGCATTTGCAGAAGGTTTGTAGACAAAAGTATCTGCTCTCCTTGGGGCTTGACCATGTGACGCACAAAAGATCACAGGGCCAAGGTAAATCAGGCTGTTGTCATGGAACTTTGCAGGTTAGGCAAAATGAATAGGTATCAAAAATAGCATTTTATCTGCCTCACTGACTGCATTTATATGATTATCTGTTTAACAACTGACAAAAGACATCTCACACTGCTGTTGCAGGGAACATCAAGAAATGCATATATTCCAGTAATTTATTAGGAAGAGGCCATTTTTTTTCAGACATAGAGTAAATCCTGGTGGGATTCACAACATTAAAAATGCCTCTTAACCCCTCCTTTCTACCACTTTGAGCTTATTCCCTTCATCTCACAGTCTTTCAGTCACCTCCTTGTCTCCAGCACTTTACCCCTGTGTGGTAAGAAATGTAATTAACCTTGTTTTAACCTATTATTCCACAGGCCCTTCCTCCTGTTCCTTAATATCCCTCAGCAATACCTTGAGCTTTTGATGCTGCTTGATGAGAAGATGGGGGGGGGGGGGGGGGGGGGGGGGGGGGGGGGGAGTCAGAAATAACTCAAACAAAAAAAAGCTGTGTGTTGAAAATTCCAAAATTAAACCAAGTTTTTAGATGGTGGCCAAATTCTTGGAATTTTTATCGGAAGGGAATTCTCCATTCACTCTCATTGGGTGCTAGGAATGATCTGACACTGCTTTTTTAGCAGGTTTGAAATCAGTAATAAGTTCTGTTAAAATTAATGTTTTAATTCTAATCTAAAAATCATAATCAAAACTAGTAAAATTTATAATTTTCAACAAATTTTAGTCATGTTAATTCCAAACTGCCACACAATTATTAGTTTTCATGAATCAATTGGTCTTGTTTCGAAGTACTTATTCAGTAGTTTGGAAGTTAAAGCAAAACCAAGCAATTATCTACCTCTCAAAATACATTTTTCAGAGGTGTGTATGTGTTAAGTAAGAGCAGGATTTTGAGTGGAGTGTGTAATTACACGGAATACAAAGCAGTGCATCCTGATGCATTCTAAAGTAGACCTTGCTAACAACCTGCTTTGTTTTTTTTACCTATAAAATTATGCACCCACCAGGGCGTATAATTAGAAATCAATTAAACTCCATATCACACATCCAACTAAATTACTCAGAACAATTTTGCAGTGTATTATCGAAGTGTACAGCCCAAGGGTGTAATATTGACAGTTTTGGAGAAGATTGCAAAAAAGTGAAGTACATTTAGAAGAGCCTTTGAGAACACTTATTTGCACATTTTAAGCCCTATATAAATGAGAGTTTACAGTATTTCACTAAACCATTGTGGTTGTGCTGCCATACAGATGCATTTGAACGCACACAAACACACTTTTTAATGCATGCTTACAGTGCAGCTAGTATAGTTGTCATATTATGCGTCTGTCTATCTGCCATCATATGTGACCAACACCAACGTGGTGGTTTGTGTACTGTACTTTGGCTGGTACATGGATGCTTGTTTTATCAAGAAAATATTGCCAAGATGAAAGATACACTAAGGTGTGTGGAATTCAGAGTTTCAAGACCAGTTTGGTTTGAGCCATTAGCACTGAGTACTCAAGTGACACAGCATGTTGACATGGTGATGCTGCTTGTTTGATCCTCTCGAAATTGTCTCTGGATTCATTTCTTTTAACGCTGAAGCAGCTAATTACAAGATTACATTGCACAGAATCTTGGGCTGACAGAGTGAGGTCATAAGTATGAGTTGAAATTGATATGATGAAAAATGAGTCTGCAATGTGGTGTATGATCCAAAAAGACCAAGGACACCCGATTTTAATTTTAATAATGCAGCTTCATAGATTTCTTTCTGGGCACCCAAATAATACCCAAATTGGATGATTCTTGGCATCTTTCACCAAATTTGCTATATAGAAGCTCTGACTTAGAATTTTGTCAAGTTTTACAAATAACTCATGTCATATGAATCTGTGAGAGCCCTGTAAGACTTTTGAATTCGTACATATATTAACTAAGCTACATTTATTTGTGAACTGGAGGTGGTTAATCTGATTTTCTTGTAGGAGAATGTAGTTTTACACAGACTTGCTGTCCACATCTGCAATCTTGTTATTCTACCAGTACTTTATATTTGGTGGCATAGGACTGTTCTGTGACCATCCAGCTGTTGTGTGCTTGGTCATACAAGGAAATTGTTGACTTGGGCATTGAGATCTGCCCATTCGCTGGCTCATAATGCCTCTCTGGAATCCTAGAACTAATACTAGCTTAGTGAAGCTATGTTCTTAGACTTCAGACACCTTTATATCCTCTCTGTAGTGTCAAGCGCTTTGGGGTCCTTAGGGACTAAGTAAAGTGCTATACAAATACAGGCCATTTACCATTTACCATCTCTAGATCTAAAAAAGAAATACAATCATGTCAAAAAAGAAGCTTTATGGGGATTTTATGCAGTCCTGTGAAAAACGAAAAAGAAGTTCAGAGCTAAGCAAATGCACTTGACTAACTGATTATGAGCAAGTGAATAAAGAAGCCTTTATAAAGGCAGACATTTTGGCAATTTGCTGGAGAGAACATGCAGTGCACGACTGTGCAATGCTCAAGGAAACTGCTAAAAGGCTAACAGCTACATTTCAGCCTCTACAGGCCTCAGTCAGAAAGTTAAATCCTTGATGGTAAAGCCATAGTATTATTCACGCAGTGGCACACAGGACAGAAATCTCTTCATCTGTCCTCTTACTATTTCTCCATTCACTGTTTCCACCCACTCACCTCTCACCCTGCATATTAGCATTGTTTTTGATTGATCAATGACTTGGTGACGCTCATGAAAAGAAAAAGGGAACATAAGAGAAAAGGTGAGATGATAATCATGGTAAAATGTATGACTTTATATACCTACATGATGATTTCTGAACACAGCTCATGATGTTACTACAGGTGACAGGTGTTGTGTGTACATGTGTGTGTGTGTCTTGATATTAGATTTTTTTATTTTTATTCACTTCAACCCTTACATTAAACAACAGCTGCTGGATAGAAATGCAAATGCATCTGCATTTTTATTTGACTAAGAGGGATGTCCTTCCAAGCTTCTTCCTTGCTCAATGAGATTTCTACCATAATGGTTATTTCTAAAAGCTGAGGAGAGGAGTGCTCATTCACTGAAGTTCATAATGGCCCTTCTCTAGCCGTGCAGAATAGGATGAGTTTTTGGGGATTGCTTATTCTCTCTGCCCAGACTTTTGCATTGAACTCTTTTACCCTCCAACGTTTTTTGGAGAATCATGAGTCACTGACACCTTTTAAAAGGAACAGATATAAAGACGCTGAGTGCGGACAGAGGAGGAGGAGTGGCACTTTCTGAAGAAGTGGGTATGCTCTGAACTCAAACCATGAATATTTTTGTTTTAGGCAGACCATCCAGGAAAGGATAAGTGTCACGGTCTGGAGGGCAGACCGTGGGGGATGTAGGAGAAAGGACCCAAAACGCAGACTTGATGGAATGAACAGTGGGTTTATTTACAGTGAGGTAAATGTACACCACACATTAAATCTCCAAAAGTGCTCCCTCGACTCCCGTGACGTGTCTTCTCCCAAGTGCTGGTATCCTGTGCTCTCTGCCCCTGTGCCTTCACACACCCCGTGTGTCTTGCAGTCCTGTGTTCCACTGTCCTCCTGGGGAAAAACACAGACACAGCCGTTATGGCACCAACTCCGGCAGGCATACACTTTAACAACACTAGAAACACTGACATGGAGTCTAACTCAACGATCCTGCGCCGGAGGAAGCTCCATCGCTCTGTTAAGTAGCTCCCCCGACGATCCTGATCAGAAGCAGGTGTGTGGTAAGCTAGGCGTGACCAGCAGCTGGCAGGGCCACACCCATCAGGCCTGCAGGTGGCTGTCCTTCATCCTCCAGCCTCACACACATACACACACCAGCATTGAACACAAGAACACAGTGCAGCAAACATACATCCAATACACTAATAACAATAAAGGTCCACACTGTTCACGAACCCCGAGTCCCCGGAACCGGGTCCGTGACAGTACCCCCCCTCTAAGGGTCGACTCCCGACGACCCCAAAACAAAACCACAGAACAACCAACCCAGGGCGGGTGGCGGGGGGTCCAGGACGGAGGGCCCCAAAACCACTCCGCTAAACAGCCACCACAAAGCAACAAAAGAAAAACACAGGTCAACAGTCCAATCCCCCGGTCCAGTGGCAGCAAACAGTTCTGGCGGCCGATCTGCAGGACGGCAAAACAAGCGGGACCCGCTGCGGGTTAGGCAGTGGCGGCAAAAAAAAAGTTCAGGTGGCCTACCTCTAACCCCGTGATGGAAGCAGAACGCTTCAGGCGGCCTGCCACGGATCCGGTGGCAACGGCGTTGCAGCTCCGGCGGGCGGCCACGGGTCCGGTGGCGACAGTGTGACTGCTCCGGCGGGCGGCCACGGGTCCGGTGGCGGCGGCGTTGCTGCTCCGGCGGGCGGCCACGGGTCCGGTGGCGGCGGCGTTGCTGCTTCCGCCTCAGCACCACCCACGATTCCCGACGTGGCGGCCGGGCTGCAGGACGTGGCAGCCGGGCTGCAGGACGTGGCGGCCGGGCTGCAGGACGTGGCGGCCCCTCCGGCACGCAGACCTCCAGCTCTGGCTCAGCGGATCCCTCCGGACCTCCGAGCTCCTCCGGTGGCAGTGCGGGCTCACCAAGCTCGCTGAGCTCCTCTGCTGGCAACGCCGGTCCCTCCGGCTCGTTGAGGTCCGCCAGCAGCGGTGCGGGCTTCTCAGTGGGTGGCTCGCTGGGCTGCTCCGGCTCACAGTGCTCCTCCGACTCGCCGAGCTCCTCCGGCATTAGCTCGCTGGGCTGCTCCGGCTCACAGTGCTCCTCCGGCTCGCCGAGCTCCTCCGGCAATAGCTCGCTGAGCTCCTCCAGCATTAGCCCGCTGAGCTCCTCCGGCTCACAGTGCTCCTCCGGCTCGCCGAGCTCCTCCGGCATTAGCTCGCTGGGCTGCTCCGGCTCACAGTGCTCCTCCGGCTCGCCGAGCTCCTCCGGCAATAGCTCGCTGAGCTCCTCCAGCAGTAGCCCGCTGAGCTCCTCCGGCTCACAGTGCTCCTCCGGCTCGCTGAGCTGCTCCTGCTCGCTGAGCTCCACAGCTGGCGACGCGGGCTCCTCCCGCTCGCTGAGCTCCTCCGGCTCGCTGAGCTCCTCCGGCTCGCTGAGCTCCGCCGGCTCGCTGAGCTGCTCCGGCTCGCTGAGCTGCTCCTGCTCGGGCATGCTGAGCTCCTCCGGCTCGCTGAGCTGCTCCGGCTCGCTGAGCTGCTCCGGCTCGCCGAGCTGCTCCGGCTCGCTGAGCTGCTCCTGCTCGGGCATGCTGAGCTCCTCCGGCTCGCTGAGCTCCTCCGGCTCGCTGAGCCGCTCCTCCGGCTGCGACGCGGGTATAGATGGTCGGTGATCCGGAGGTGAAGATGGCGATGCGGAAGCTGCAGGTGGCGAAGATGACGGTCGAGCGGGTGATGTGGATGGTGAAGTCGAGAGTTCTGCGGTCGCTGCAGTCTGATGGGACGCTGGTGGAGAAGTAGCTGCAAAGGGCGGAGGTGATAATGGTGCGGCAGCTACTCGTGGTAGACTGGACAGCGATGTAGAAACAACAGGCGGGTGACATAATGGCAGGGTAGTTCCAGCAGGCATATCAGCCTCCAACTGAGGATGAAGACGAGAGGCTGACTGGACTGGCTGTGCTACGGCTACAGGCTGGGCAGCTGGCTGTGCTACGGCTACAGGCTGGGCAGCTGGCTGTGCTACGGCTACAGGCTGGGCAGCTGGCTGTGCTATGGCTACAGGCTGGGCAGCTGGCTGTGCTACGGCTACAGGCTGGGCAGCTGGCTGTATAAACATAGCCCCAGAATAAACAGTTCTAGACGAAACGGTCCTAACTCCTGGGTCCGAAGGAACATCAGGAGCACAGTCTCTTGAACCAGGAGGAAAAAACTCGTTCTCAAAACTAACATTGTCATCCTCCCAAACAGGAGAAACACGAGCTCTAGGGTTCACGGAGCTGGCATTCACAGCCTTGGGGGAAACAGTCTGTTTATCCCTAGGCACGAAAGGTGAATGAAGGGAGACTCTGTCACTCACCCTAGGCGGTTGTTTGAGCCGAATCCCTGGCTCCTGCTGGAGCTGTGAGTGCTGGCTGCGTGTTCGCTGCCTCCCTGTTGAAGAGGGAGCGTCGCTGGCGGAATGTGATGAGGGCGGATTCTGAAGTGGCTGCTCCTGCTGTGATGTGGAAATGCTGGGTGAGTCAGGTGGCACGATGATAATTCCTAACATTTTGTAAAAAGCTTGTGCAGGTGTAAGCAGATTGCTGGCAGGCTCGTAGTAATCCTCCCGGGACCAGCTGGAGCGTTTTCTGCGAGACCGAGGCGTCCGCGGGGAGGAAACAGACGAGTGGGCCGACGGGTAGGCTGCCAGCGAGGACCGGCAGCACGGAGGCCCTCCAAGCACTAGTCGGGTCCCGTCAAAACGGGAGCTGCGCTTCCGCGGTGAGTCCGCTGGGTCCATAGTGGCAGGATCGTTCTGTCACGGTCTGGAGGGCAGACCGTGGGGGATGTAGGAGAAAGGACCCAAAATGCAGACTTGATGGAATGAACAGTGGGTTTATTTACAGTGAGGTAAATGTACACCACACATTAAATCTCCAAAAGTGCTCCCTCGACTCCCGTGACGTGTCTTCTCCCAAGTGCTGGTATCCCGTGCTCTCTGCCCCTGTGCCTTCACACACCCCGTGTGTCTTGCAGTCCTGTGTTCCACTGTCCTCCTGGGGAAAAACACAGACACAGCCGTTATGGCACCAACTCCGGCAGGCATACACTTTAACAACACTAGAAACACTGACATGGAGTCTAACTCAACGATCCTGCGCCGGAGGAAGCTCCATCGCTCTGTTAAGTAGCTCCCCCGACGATCCTGATCAGAAGCAGGTGTGTGGTAAGCTAGGCGTGACCAGCAGCTGACAGGGCCACACCCATCTGTCATGGTCCGGGTGAGCACGGGGTTTTTCCACTCCGCTGGGTTCTACCTTCAGGCAGAGACTCCAATCAGCTTCCACACCTGGTTCCAATCAAGTCACCTGCATATAAGACCAGCATTCACAACAGACCTCTGCCAGATCTTCTGCTAACCCATGTCAGTGCTAGGCTGCGAACCCCTTGTGAGAACCCTCAACTACTGCTTTTCCTTCACCGTGTTTTTCTTTGTCATAGGACCCACCTGGCAGTCACGTTTCCCGAACTACTCTCATCTCCGCCTGGACGCTGGTTCTGTCATCTGGTTTCTTCCTCTCCACCATTGGACTACACCTGCCTGCCTCCCTGCCAAGTCCCTCACTCCACGCATATTCTGGATCCTCTCTGGACACTCCTCACCCGGAACCCCCTGGACACCCCTTCCTCGCATGACACTTTAAACCTGCAACGCGTAAGCTCTAACCTCCATAGCCTAATCCTGCAGCTGTGATTCACTGGACTGCCACTGACTACTTGTCTCTTCTCATTATAGTGACTGCGTACCTCCATCCAAGCCGCTGCCCCTTTTTTCCATCCGTGAAATCCAGCACCTAGCCATAGCACTCAGTTTCATGTTCACAGTTTGGCCTCACAGTTCACAGTTCATAGCATTTCATAATTCATAGCATTCATAGTCTCCTGTTGTGTAATTTCACTAGACACTTGTAAATAAAGCACTGTGTTCACGCCCGTTTGCCTCCCTCTGTGTCTGCATTTGAGTCCACACCCACAGCTGGGCCCTCTCGGCCGTAACAGTAAGATCTGGCCACAATATGGACTCAGCAGACGCAGAGCGGACAGCCATTCAGAAACAAGGTGCAATCCTAGGTCACCACGAGCAATCCATTCAATATCTCCTGGCTTCACAGAAAGACCTTGGTGAGGGACAGGCTAAGATCTTTGCTGCCCTAGAGACTCTACAAGCTAACCTCGCTTCCGTGCCGCGTCCTGCCCCCGAACCCGCGCCCCCCGCACAAGACACACAGCCATCCACTTCGTCCCCTGCCTCGGCTTACGCGCTCCAAAGTGGGCCGATTTTTCGCGACGCATCATCCCCGGAGCCCGAACCTTTTTCTGGGGATCCGGGGAGCTGCACGGGGTTCCTACTTCAGTGCGATCTGGTATTTGGCCGCTCACCGCGCACCTTCATTGACAACGCCGCTCGGATTTCCTATTTCATAGGGAAATTACGGGACCGTGCTCTAAAATGGGCAGAAGCATACCTGTCAAGCCATCCCCTGCGAACTTGCTCTTATGATGACTTCCTGGGTGAGTTTAAAAAGACATTCACTCATCCTGTCTCTGAGGGCAGTTCGGCCCGTAAGTTGTTAAAGCTGCGCCAGGGTCGCCGTAGTGTTGCTGATTACCTCATAGATTTTCGAACGGCCGCCGCGGAGACGGGGTGGCCAGATCACGCGTTGCAGGGAATCTTTCTACAGTCCCTGAATGATAACATGAAAGATCAGCTTGCTTCACGGGATGAGCCCGCTACGTTCGAGGAGTTAGTCTCCCTTTCTCTCCGTATTGACATCAGGCTGAGAGAGAGGGAGAATGAAAGGAACTACAAACCCCAACGTCCCCTCCTCCGCCCACTTCCGTGTTCGTTTACACCAGCCCCACCCATAATGCAGTCGCCTGTGTCGGCCACCTCTCCCTCCGTCGTGGACGCGGCGCCGGAACCGATGCAGATCGGCCGCGCTCAGCTGCCGCCAGAGGAGAGAGAGCGTCGCTTTCGTGCACGCGCGTGTTTTTATTGCGGGTCGACGGAACATTTAATCGCAGCATGTCCCAAGAGGGGAAAAGGGCCAGCCCGCCAGTAGATTCGGGGATACGGGTGGGCGGTTCTCATAGTGATGATAAACCCCGTTTGCTTCTCACAGTCAGTTTAGTTATCAACCGTGCCACGCACACCTTTCAGGCCCTGGTCGACTCCGGTTCAGAGCAAAACCTAATCAGTTTTGACCACGCCACACGGTTAGGATTGCACCTTGTGCCTTTAGATCCGCCCATTTCTGCGAAAGCACTTAATAACCAGGTCTTTGCACAAATAACTCACCACACTGAGCCAGTGACTGTAATCACTTCAGGAAATCATAGGGAGGAGCTCACTTTCTTCGCCCTCTCATCGCCTGACACTCCCCTCACATTCGGCTACCCTTGGTTAAAGCTACACAATCCACACTTGGATTGGTCTGGACGGAAGATAATAAGCTGGAGTGTATTCTGCCATGCTAATTGTTTGAGGTCGGCGTGTCCCCCGGGCCCCGAGGAGCCCTATGCGTTGGAAGAAACAACCCCCGATCTCACTGGTGTGCCCATGGAATATCACGATTTCAAAGAGATTTTTAGTAAGAGTAAGGCGCAAGCTTTGCCGCCTCACAGACAATATGACTGTGCCATAGACCTTCTCCCCGGTGCTCCTTTGCCCTCCAGTCGATTATACAACATATCTAAACCAGAACGTGTTGCTATGGAGAAGTACATCAGAGAGTCACTTGCTGCTGGAATAATTCGACCGTTGTCTTCACCTGTTGCTGCCGGATTCTTCTTTGTGGGTAAGAAGGACGGGTCGCTACGACCATGTATTGATTTCCGTGGTCTCAACGACATAACTATAAAGAATAAATACCCATTGCCACTCATCAGTTCTGTGTCAGAGTCCCTGCAAGGTGCCACTATCTTCACTAAGCTGGATCTTCGTAATGCTTATCATTTGGTTCGCATTAGGCAGGGAGATGAGTGGAAGACGGCCTTTAACACGCCACTGGGCCACTTCGAGTACCTGGTCATGCCCTTTGGACTAACGAACGCCCCAGCCGTATTTCAAGCTTTGGTGAATGATGTTCTCAGGGACTTTCTGAACAGATTTGTGTTCGTATATCTGGATGACATACTCGTATTTTCCAGATCGCTCCAGGAACATCACGCTCATGTCCGTGCTGTCATCCAGCGCTTATTGGAGAACAAACTGTACATAAAGGCAGAAAAGTGTGAGTTTCATGCATCGTCAGTCTCTTTTCTTGGTTATATCCTGGCAGGGGGGCAACTGAAGACTGATCCAGCAAAGGTCAAGGCAGTCACAGAGTGGCCGGTGCCCACATCCCGTAAGCTTCTCCAGAGATTCCTGGGCTTTGCCAACTTCTACAGGCGATTCGTCAGGAACTACAGTCAGGTAGTTGCACCTCTAACACGCCTCACGTCTACAAAGCACCCATTCACGTGGCCTACCGAAGCCGACGGAGCTTTCAACAAGCTGAAACAACTGTTTACAACAGCTCCCGTGCTAATTCAGCCCGACACCAGCAAGCCCTTCATCGTTGAGGTGGACGCATCAGATGTTGGAGTGGGGGCAGTGTTGTCTCAACATACTGGTCCATCAGCAAAGTTACAACCCTGCGCTTTCTTCTCGCGTCGCTTGTCTCCGGCAGAGAGAAACTACGATATTGGGGACCGTGAGCTGCTTGCTGTGAAACTAGCATTGGAGGAGTGGCGGCACCTGCTGGAGGGGGCTGAGCACCCATTCATAGTCTGGACAGACCATAAAAATTTAACATACCTACGGAATGCAAAGAGACTAAATACACGCCAAGCCCGTTGGTCACTGTTTTTTGCCCGTTTCAACTTTTCTATCTCATATCGCCCAGGTACCCGGAATGTTAAGCCAGATGCTCTCTCCCGCCAGTTCGAAGCTGCCTCAGAGCAGTCAGGGGTGCCCTCCATACTCCCTGCCAGCTGTCGTGTAGGGGCTGTCACATGGGAAGTAGACTCCGTCATTCAGCGGGCTCTGCAAGCAGAACCTGATCCGGGCACCGGTCCAGCTAACAAGCGCTATGTACCCACAGCAGCCCGCACCAAGGTTTTGGAATGGGTTCACACGGCCAAGTTCACAGGTCACCCGGGCCGAGGTAGGACAGCTATGCTACTGAAGAGACACTTTTGGTGGGAGACGTTGGATAGGGATGTACGTGAATACGTAGCTGCTTGCACGGTTTGTGCTCGTAATAAGTCCAGGAATCACCGTCCTTACGGACTGCTTCACCCACTAACCACCCCACACCGGCCATGGTCACATATTGCGTTGGATTTTGTAACAGGGCTTCCAAACTCTGCAGGAAAGACTACCATACTTACCATAGTTGACAGATTTTCCAAGGCAGCACATTTCATAGCTCTAGATAAACTGCCCACTGCTTCAGAAACAGCTAAACTGTTGGTTGAACATGTTTTCAGACTCCATGGGATCCCTATGGAAATAGTGTCTGACAGGGGTCCCCAGTTTGCTTCTCAGGCCTGGGGAGCCTTTTGTACGGCCCTGGGGGCCAAGCCCTGTTTGAGCTCAGGCTACCATCTACAGACCAATGGCCAAACTGAGCGCCTGAACCAAGAACTCGAGACCACTCTTCGCTGCGTCACTGCCCATAATCCAGCCTCTTGGTCCACATTCTTGCCGTGGGTTGAATATGCGCATAACACACTCACCGCCTCGGCCACAGGTCTTTCACCTTTTGAGGCGTCCTTAGGTTACCAGCCACCTCTGTTCCCCGAGCAAGAAGCTGAGCTTGCGGTGCCTTCTGTCCAGCATCATCTGCGGCGTTGCCGCCGGGCCTGGACGCGGACTCGTGAGGCGCTGTTGCGCGCTGTGTCTCGCCAATGCCACTACGCCAACCAGCGGCGCACGGCGGCTCCTACTTACTCTCCGGGGCAAAAAGTGTGGCTGGCGGCTAAGGATATCCCGCTCCAGGGAACCTCCCGCAAGCTGTCTCCGCGCTATATTGGGCCTTTCGTGATTGACAGGCTGATTGGCCCTGCGGCAGTCCGGCTCACATTGCCTGCATCGTTGCGGATCCATCCGGTGTTCCATGTTTCGCAGGTCAAGCCAGTGTTGTCTAGTCCTCTGTGCCCTCCTTCCGACCCCCCTCCTCCCGCCCGGCTCGTCGATGGTCATCCTGCCTTCTCGGTGCGGCGTATCCTGGACGTGCGTCGGTGGGGCAGGGGCCGGCAGTTTCTGGTGGACTGGGTGGGGTACGGGCCTGAGGAGCGTTCGTGGGTGTCTCGGTCTCTGATCTTGGACCCGGCGCTTGTTTCTGATTTTTTCAGGTCTCGTCGCGTGTCCGGGTCTGCTCGGTCGCCGGGGGGCGATCGTTGAGGAGGGGGTACTGTCATGGTCCGGGTGAGCACGGGGTTTTTCCACTCCGCTGGGTTCTACCTTCAGGCAGAGACTCCAATCAGCTTCCACACCTGGTTCCAATCAAGTCACCTGCATATAAGACCAGCATTCACAACAGACCTCTGCCAGATCTTCTGCTAACCCATGTCAGTGCTAGGCTGCGAACCCCTTGTGAGAACCCTCAACTACTGCTTTTCCTTCACCGTGTTTTTCTTTGTCATAGGACCCACCTGGCAGTCACGTTTCCCGAACTACTCTCATCTCCGCCTGGACGCTGGTTCTGTCATCTGGTTTCTTCCTCTCCACCATCGGACTACACCTGCCTGCCTCCCTGCCAAGTCCCTCACTCCACGCATATTCTGGATCCTCTCTGGACACTCCTCACCCGGAACCCCCTGGACACCCCTTCCTCGCATGACACTTTAAACCTGCAACGCGTAAGCTCTAACCTCCATAGCCTAATCCTGCAGCTGTGATTCACTGGACTGCCACTGACTACTTGTCTCTTCTCATTATAGTGACTGCGTACCTCCATCCAAGCCGCTGCCCCTTTTTTCCATCCGTGAAATCCAGCACCTAGCCATAGCACTCAGTTTCATGTTCACAGTTTGGCCTCACAGTTCACAGTTCATAGCATTTCATAATTCATAGCATTCATAGTCTCCTGTTGTGTAATTTCACTAGACACTTGTAAATAAAGCACTGTGTTCACGCCCGTTTGCCTCCCTCTGTGTCTGCATTTGAGTCCACACCCACAGCCGGGCCCTCTCGGCCGTAACACCATCAGGCCTGCAGGTGGCTGTCCTTCATCCTCCAGCCTCACACACATACACACACCAGCATTGAACACAAGAACACAGTGCAGCAAACATACATCCAATACACTAATAACAATAAAGGTCCACACTGTTCACGAACCCCGAGTCCCCGGAACCGGGTCCGTGACAATAAGTGTCCAGTGTTATAAACAGTGACACATAAGACTGCTCTTCCATTAAGTTCAATCAAGTTCCTCCAGTGAGGACATTTGTTGCATATTTTGCTCTCAGTATATGAAAATTGGACCATTCTCTCACCATGCAAGTCTGTGGACCTTTTTTTTTTCTTTTATAAGCTTTCTCTTTGTAGACCTGATTTGAAAATCACAGTATAACCATGAATATGTCACAATTATAAGATTAAAAACATTAGGAAATTGTATTAGTCCTATAATGTCAACACCTGGCATATGTTGGTAATTTATAATTTTATAATTTATGAAGTCCAGCCCTTAAAAAGCGCTTTCAATATATTTTGAAGTTTTAGTTAAGGAGGACAACTGGGTGCCTAACAGATTTACCTAGATTGTTTGTCAACGTTCACACTGATAATCAAATAAAAATGCATACATTCATGCTGTTATTTAAAGTAAATGTAAAGTATGGGTAGGCAGCAGAGAATATTTCTTTTTCATTGCATTGCCAAGTTGTGACCCACCGTCTCTTCTGCTTGGTTTATCCTGATAGTCATACACTGGTCCAGTCACTAGTCCTTATGGCTAAATCCAACCAACAAGCCACTCAGAGGCGTTGGGTTCTTCATGTGCATCAGATGGAAGAAAGATATATGTAATTCCTGGATATGTATGTCATATAATACTGAGTGTAGACATGCAAAAAAGCTGTGCAAGCACATATAGACAAGCACACAGTGTGATTAAAATGTAAAGTAATGGAAAGTCAAGCAGACAATTATCTTATTTTAGCTCATATTAATTATTTATTTCCCTTTTCCTATTCCCTTACACATATGCCTTTGTTACTGTCTCTGTAATACAAAAAAATGAATAAACTAAAAATATAAGAAGTTATTGATTGCCTTAAATCTGTGACTTGGATTTTTATTACTTCAAAATGGCTCTTCTGCTTTATGCTGGGGCTAATGTAGCCAAGAGCCAGCTCCCTAAAACAAACAAACAAACAAACAAACAAACAAACAAACAAACAAACAAACAAACAAACAAACAAATCCTTGCAGCCATAAACACATATTCTTCATTAACCATTTGAACTGCAAAAGTTATTGATTACTCTAAATTATTCACCCAAGAAACACCAACATTTATTTAAATACACATTTTAAAACATAAAGAACTTATATGATAAATCATTTAAAAGTAACGTCTTTAATGATTTGAAAGAAAAAACATAGTAATCAAAAAGTGCAGTCAGCTGTGAAATATAGAAGCAAAAAAGGAAGAGACAAAACAACTTTTGCTGAATGAATAGATGTTATGCTGAAATCCAATATTCTTCTATTACATCTAAGATAAGACAGGAAACCACCAACATCTTTACCGTGTTGTCAAATGCATTTGCTTATTGAGTTACTCTGATGAGAAAACTCTATACATGAACCTGTGATATAAAAAATACCACACTATGAGACTTGATTTGTCATGTACTCTGTGCAGGTAGGAATGCTGAACCCAAAAGTGCAGACTAACGGAGGCAAAAAAGGTGAACTCAAAATACAGTTTTAATACTGGACACAAGGAAAACTAACTAAACTGAAGAATACAAATAAACTAAGGCAGACAGATGGAACACACAGTGAGGTATGATGCAAATCACAACATAGACCAAGAAAAACACAGGGTTTAAATACACAGAGGGAGCAAACAGGGAATGGGGGACAGGAGGGAAACACAGCTGGGACAAATCATGCCTAACAAGACAAGGGAAGCAATCTAAAAACACTGACGTGAGACACAGACTTTCAAAGTAAAACAGGAAACATAACACAGAGACACGGATTTGACGAGCAGACAGGGGCAGACGGAGCAACTATGGAACAAAGACAGAAACCAGAAGACTAAAAACTCTAACATTGAACCCAAAAGACTAGAAATGATAAATAATGACAAAATCAAAGTTAAATAATCATGCAAAACTTCAAAACTCTGGGTCAACGACGAGGTATTCTAACATGATTAGCCTAACACATTCTGTTTGCAGGAGAAGCTTAATGTTCATCAATATAAGTGTAGTGTAGTGTACTTTAGTGTTGTAAGATAATTAGTGTTTAGTCTTTGAATTTTATTTGCTAGTGTCAAGGTAGCAATGGTCCTAATCATATATAAACTCTGTGGTATAAAACAGTCTTGAGTAACTGCTACGGGTGCTAACTATCTTCGGTTGCTTACTCTTGGCTTTGTGCAGGTAAATGTTGGTAACATAAAACCAGTTCTGTGTTTGTGTGCTTTGGTGTCTCTGTGGATGTGTTAAAAGCTTATCAAAGGAGAGGTGGTTTGTGTTGCCTCAACAGGAAGTTGTAAGTTTTGTTGTAGTCACCTGTTTTATATTGGCAAAAATTGAGAAGTTCTATGAAACTTTAACAACAGAATTTTTTTTTTTGCTGAACCAAAGTACAGCTTGTGGCTTTGCAGAGCAACGCCACACTGAAACTGGTCTAGTTCTCATAGGAAAAATGAGATATGAATATAAATAGTCAGTCTGTTGAGAAGGTGAAATTGAGGTCTTTTATGTGATTTAATAGCAAGATGGAACAAACAAAGGTTCAGGCACCAGAAGATCTGTCCATGTGTTCACAAGATTTTTTTTGAAAAGGATGTGGAAAGATACTTTCCCATTTTGAGTGTGTATCAAAACCTTTAGAATGGCCTAAATATGCTTGAACATCATTGTTGCTATGTGTCCAGGAAAAGAACCCCCCAACAAGGTTGTTAAAACAGCCATTTGAATTTTTACTGAGGAATTTAGAAATTATGTTCCTGTGGCGGTTGATAAAGTAGCTCTCAGTGACAAACATGAAACTAAAAGCTATGTTTTCTCTCGTACTGTATTCTAAAATTAGCCAGAAAGGTTCTGTTTCTTCAAGGTCAATTATAAAAGCTCTGAATGCTAGCAGTGGGAACTCTGAATGATCTGTTTTTATGATAAAAAGCCAGGTGATTTCATAGCTGACTGTAATGCTCTTAATAAGAAACAAAATACTGTTAAGTTTGTGGGATTGATGGCTCCAGTGCAATGTCAGACACCCATGGTAGAAAGTAGTTTCATTTGTTCACCTTAGGCTATCTCTGTTAACATAATAACTGATCTAGTACAGGAAAAACTAGCCTCAGGTCAAGTGCTGGTGAAGGTGCTTTCAGAGGCACCTCAAAAAGGAATGCCTCCATGGCTAAGTAAAATTTCAGTATGGACCTAAGACAAGTAATTAAAGCCATGCAGCAACATATTAAACACTAACCTTGTGTTGTGGATGAAGTTATTTTCACAATCAAGCCTCCATCACCATGGCAAGATCAAAAAGATGGTCTTGTGTAGGGATGGGTATTGTTTAGGTTTCATCCGATACCGGTGCCAAACCAGAACTTTTGAAACGGTGCCGGTGCTTAAACGGTGCTTGAACCGGTGCTTAATAAAGAATGGAGAACACAAACTTTGTCCACAAACCTCTTATGTTTTTATTTGGAGCAGTCTCTTTTTTTCTGCAAAATGATAACCAAGTTAACCTTTTTTGTTGATACAACATACCTCCTTTGGTTGGAACCGGTGCTTAAACAATGCAAAACACAAACTTTGTCATAAAACCTCTCATGTTTAGCTCATGTTTAGCTCATGTTTGGGGTGAGGATGATCATGAGAAAGGTGGTCGATCAGACTAAAAGGACACAAGATGAGCTTGGTAATGATCTTAAGGCAGCTGGGACCACAAACACTAAGAACACCTTCTGTAAAACAACGCTGTGATGGACTGAAGCACCTGTTTGTCAGTGAACTTCTAAATTATTTAGCGAAGTTATTTTGGTCAGATGAAACCGAAATCAAGCTTTTTGGCATCAATTTAAGCCACCCTTTTGGAGAAAGAGAAATGGTGAGTATGAGCTAAAAAATACCATCCCCATGGTTAAGCACGGAGGTAGAAATATTATTCTTTGGTGCTGTCTCCAGACATCAGTCCAATAAATAAATAAATAAATAAATAAATGAAAATCGGTGGAGGGAGATGAGACCTGGAGGCTTCACAAAGTCATGTCAGAAAGGACCAAAAACTATCAGGAATTAAGGCAGTTATGTAGCCAAAACCAATAGTAACTATCAAGGTATGACTAATGAATTGGCTGGTGAGAGTATACTCATAATTTTCTCACATTTTACAGGTCAAGTCATGAAAAAAATAAACCTGGGGTGTATTTTGCAGTCTTAACAGAAGCTGCTTTTGTACATTAGCACTTCAGAGGATTTAGGCACGGCACAACTGTTTTTTAGTGAAGTTGCAGCTTTAACCAGCAGCTTCTTTTCAAACTTCTCCCCGGGAGCCAAATTTCAGCCCTCCCTTACTCTCATCTTACCTCTAAACCCAGCAGCTTGTGATTGTAGCACGTCACGGAACCTTCGCCGGATACGTACCGTGGACTATTATACGGAAATGCTCACTATTGTCCGTAGGATGCAAAGCCACTATTGATCTCAGTCTGCCTATTGCTCATGCACCCTCCCTCTCCCCCTCGCTCCCCATCACAGACACACACATACACTCACACACTCACTCACGCTTCCTACCTCCCATCAGCATCCCTGGGCTTTCTTGGACTGCAGCAGAGAAACCGCTGCATCGAAGAAGACAAGAGGAGAAAAAAAATAGAAAAAAGAAAAAAGAAAGAAAGAATTAATTCGTTGCTCACTACCTCCGTGGCCGTGTAGAGACGCAAATCAAGGAACGGACACTTCAGAGTCTTCGAGTTCGTTTCGATGCACTAGAAATTGTAAGCATTTATTCATTTGTCTCACTGAATATCAGCAACTATAAGTTCATCTCCTCCATCACCCACGCTTTAGTCTGGATAACTGTCATTAACGGTAAGAGGAAATTTCGTATTCACCTGCTGCTTAAAAAAATTGCAGTAGAAAAAATAAAATGCTCCGCGCTCATGATTGACGGGAAAGTTGGGCAACTTTCGAAGTCGTCCAGCGCGAGCATCTTAAGCTGTGCTTAGAATTAGAAATCCACACCACAGAACTGTGTTTGATCAGAGTAGCTCCTCATTTTCTTGATGATCAGAGCAGATTCTGAGGCGTGTGTCAGCTTTTGCCTGCTGCCAAAGTTTTATTGATTATTATTATTATTTTTAAATATATTTTTGTGTCTAGTCTTTTTTCATCGTGGAGCAATGCTGCGACTTTTTGCTATGCGTGTGTGTGTCCATGGAAAGGGTGATGGGGTAGGGGGTGCTACCATCCTGACGCGATCATTGGTCATAGAAAAAGCGAGTCGGTGCACGCACGGCGAGGCAACCCCGAGCTTCCCCCTCCGCTTAGCGCGCACGAGCAGCCGGAGTGAAATCTGCAGTAAGATGCGCACAGAGAGAGAGACGACGAGGGGAGGGGGGGAGATAGGTTCATCCATTAATCAGGAGTCAGTGCTCGATGCGGTGTGAGGAGAGCAATCTAACTGTACAGCGTAGTGCGACGTCGTCTCGCAAGGGAACATTGAAAGGACTGCCCGAAATCTAATTATGGGACGCCAGTTGCGTCAGAGGGCCGCGCGGTGATTGATGTTCCTTCCCGCTCGTGCTCTGCGCTATACTCACCCGGTGGCGCCGCCGCGTAGAAGCCGCAGTAGTAAAAACGCTGCAAGTGGAACAAAGAGGAAAGTGACAGATGAGTTTTGCATAAAGCTTTCCCAAACTTCCCCATTCATCCTTCTGGAAATTGTGACCAGGTGTTCGCTTCGAGGCAGTTCTCTTGACCGGATAAATGTTCCATTTGAATAGATATTTGTCAAACACCCAAGTCAGTAAATTGATGTTTGCCTTAGGCCCGTGTGCCTCCGTGTTTGGTTTAGCACGCGAGATGGCAATGAAAACATCCATTCATCTATTCACATTAGTCGTTTTCACTTCTTTGTTAATCTCAATTTTCATCTCTGTTTGAGGACAGTACGCACAAAGGAGGGTTTGGCTTGCATGTCTGCGGCACACGTCTCACAGATGGTGGGGGCAGAAAGTCAGGATACAATCTGTCAGGCGGTCACCAGCCTGTAGAGAGCAGGGCAGGTAACATCAAGCGATTCATATGTGGACATAAGTGAAGAATGTCTCCCTCAATTATTTAGTAGCGCTTCATGACTATGTCTTCTTTTAACTGGATTCAGTGTTCAGTATGCCAACAAAGGTGGGAGAGTCCTTTGTAAAATTCGCTTCATTTGCTGAGATCAGTGATGTGAAGCCACCTTCATGTCTTATGCTTCAGCAGCTCATCGTTTTACTGTGTGGAGGTTAATTGAAATCATAATGAGTTAAAATGTTTCCACCTGACCAAATGTTTTCTAGTATCCCTGGCCTAATTAATGTGTCACGTATAGGACAATGAATTTGTTTCATATAGCACAAGAAGGTACAACAGCAAGATACCAGGAAGAACTGGAGTGACTATAGAGATCTGACTTTATTCAGAAGCTGAGCTGAACAAACACACTCACACCCGGTCTGTTGCTTTGAACTTCACTGGCTTGTTGAAAGTGAATATTTAAGTTGGAAATTTTTTTCTGAGAGGCACTGTGCAATTTGCTGAGAACAAAATGATGCAACAGCAGTCATCATCCATCCACTGAGGGCTGGATTAAAAAATCCCACTAAAAAGTTAAAGGGTGTTCCAGTGTCCCCTTTTTGAGCAGCATAAGGAGAGAGACAAACAAATATAAAGTGGTGGATTCTGACATGTTGACAAAGCCTAAAAATACAGAAAGTTCAACTGAGCATTGCACTGATCATGACAACAGACACACACGATTCAAACTTCTACAGAGGGACCTCTACAGCAGCTGGCCAAGCAGTCAGTAAACCTTCACAACTGTCAACTGGCCTATTGGGATTCTGATCAAAGCAGTCAAGTGGGGTTTGCTTGTAAGTTTTTAGTTATTTCCACTCCCTCTGTGTTCTGTGGCAAATACTCACTTGTGGCCTCTAAAATTTGCTATGTAGTGGTTTGATCACACTACATCTTTTGTGTCAATTTTAGGGAAAACTACAACGGAAAGATATCCCTCTAACGTTCTATTAGAAAACAACCAGGTGTTAAATGTACACATAGATAAGAGGTGTGCTAGAACATGGCATAATGTTTCATAATTTTCTGAGATCAATAGGGATCGAAACGTTTTATACCTTCTTCTTTTTATGCTTTGGCGACAGTTGTGAGGTTTCCTTCAGGCTTTGCTAAGCTTCATACACCTTTCATGCAATACAGTTACAGTTTTTAATCTCTGTCTCCTACAGGCAGCAAATCCAAATTCAAGGCTTACTTTACCTACCCATCGTACCACTATAAAAGTACTCATATTGCATGTCTACATGTGGAACCACATGGGAGGTTCTGAAGTATTTCTGTCAAAATTTAAACTTCTCTTGTGAAGCATCTGCAGAGCTTGGCATGTTATTTTATTCACATGATGTGCATGAACAAATGTTCACTGCAGCCATCTGTGGGCACCGTAGAGAGCCTGTAGGGCTTTGCACATACCGCTTACACTCACATATTGTCAGCCAGCATGTCGCATGCACTCACTGGATCTTATGCTCAACAAAATGTTGCTGATTTTGATATTATCAACAATGAATTATAGTTTCAAATTGAATAATATACTGCTGAAAATAGCTTCTTCCTTTTACCTTGTGTCATAAGAATATGCCTTACTGAGTCTCATAGCAAGCACCTCCAAAGTGGACCTGTGTGTGCTTGCAGGCATCTTGTGTTTTCGTGCGTGTTTGCCAGTGATTAATGAATGTTGCTGGATGGCGTCAGCAGGCCATGACAGCTCGACTGCAAGGAAATCATTTCTTCACCCTCCGTGGACTGCTGATTCAGAACTTGCAGGAATTTTGCTGATTGCTAAAATCACAACATGAGAGTTGTTGTAATAATAACCCCAATAACTGCGTCACAGCAGAAGGCATGAGTCGCCATCAGAAAGAAAATAGAAGTGACCATAAGCGATATTAGCTGTTTATTGGAGGAAATGCCAAGGTTGTTGGTTGAAGTGTGGTGACTTATTGTATAACCATGGGTAATTTCTGACATCAGCAATATGTGTATGTGAGGAAATGGATTAAAGATTGCTTCAAAAAGAGACTGGACATTTGGACCGGACTTTTAAGAATTATCTCTGTAGCCCAAACTATATTGAAAGACTTCTAAATGTCAGCATTAATGGCCATTTGCATAAGGAGGAGAACGGTTAGCCTATCATGAATAATGAAATGTCAACAGAAGAGGCATACGTTTCATATTCTGCATTACCATCAAGATGATGACTTTGAAATTCTTGGCGCACTTGGATAAGCGAGATGAGAGATGGAAGAGGGAAAGAGAGGGAGAAAAAAGGAGGAGGTGAAGAGAGATTGAGAGCCAGAGCGAAAGGAAAGTAGAGATTAGCATGGAGACCAGGGAGTACACGCAGACCCAGGTGTCTGTTATACAAAATTATCCATTTCCCTCTTTTATAAAAAGTTCTCTGAGCATTGCTGGACAGTTAGTTGATTGGTTATTTTCTTCTTGACCATTGGGTGTGGAAACTCTCAGAGCATATCATGAGGTTTATCACACATTTAGACCTTTAGTCAGAGGCATCAAGTTCTCAGTTTGGAGGAGCAGTGTGGTTAAAAATGAGGGGAAGTTTGGAAGGAGGAATGTGCTTCTGTACTCACAGCGGTATGCTCAATGGAAGCTCTTTTGTGCATTATAAAAGCACAGAATGTCATATTTGACCAATAATGTTTGATGTATACTGTAAATCCGAGTGTTACTATGAAGTCCTTCACTATATAGTATCTTGTTTGATTTATATAGGGATCTTATATAAATAACTAAATATGTAGTTATTTAGTTATTAAACAGGATGCTAAGGTCTGACAAGATAATCTACGTAATCTGTTTCAAACCACATTGTGATCTGCCCCTAGATATTTCTAGTTATGGCTAAACTAGTTTTGTTATTTTGAAATGCACCCTGCATCTACTACTTCAGTAGCTAGGTACATTAGTTTAGCTTGCCACCATCTTTTACCTCAGAAGTCAAATGTTGGAACTGAGAACAACGTCAAGCCCGAGTTTGCAGTGTTCCAATAATAATAGTAAGAAAAAAAGCCAATGTTTTGCTTGCATTATCAAGAGTACAATGCAGTATTTGTTTTTTGGGCTCAAAAAGAATGCTTCAGCAAGTTTATAGATAGAACCTGTCCAGTGCTCTGTATGTGGTGTGTTAAACAAGTTACTAATACACAGCAGTGGTAGTACAGTGTTTTGGTGGTAAGACCAACTTAATGGGGGCTTCTAGCTGAAAATTCTGACTGTGAATTTGGAATTTCCTGCTTCCCACCTCAAATGGGACAAATTACATTTACAAAAGTTCTCTCCAAAGACTAAAAATACATTGCTGATCCAGCGAGTAATGGATGTTTGGCCCAAACCAAATCGACTATCGATCTATAGGTTTGAATGACTATGTTGACTCAGGCTAAGTCTGGGTGATAGGTATGTTGGGACATTGAGTCTACATCTGGTCTACGTAATATTTGCCATAACACATGTCTACACAAAACAGTAACATACCTGAGCCTGAAACTGTGAGGACCGATTCATCAGATAGATTAGATATTCCAACATCTAACCTTGTAGAATTTTTCACTTCCCACTTCAGGTTGTAATCCATCTGTTTGTTTTTTACTGTAGGACACATGGAAGCAGTGTAAATTATGTAGTTGTCCTGTAGCCACAGAATTAGTGCTGTATCTTTGGGAATTGTTGGGGGGGGGGGGGGGGGGGGGGGGTAATCACCTGCCTGTGCACAAAGTTAGTTAGGGCACTTTCGCCACATCATTTGACTGCTGCATTGCACCAAAATCTGCTTCACGTCGTTGTGGAGCTCCGGCGCTTGTGTTCAAATGACAGAGTCCGACTGATGCTTTATCTAATGCTGCAGAGCAAAGGTGGTAGAAGCACAATACATCAACCTGCCATGGTCAATAGGGTACTTCACCCAGTCTTAACACATCACTGTATGCTTTCCACCCAAGAGATTTCACACAGAAATGCAGAAGTGTGTTAAGGTTTTCATCTGCTCTTAGACAAAATCATTTCACATTACTGTGTGACTGCAATGTATTGTCTTACTGATATGCGTACTAGAATCTACAAGGAAGTACTTACAATTTGCTTCTAATGCTTCTAATTAAAATAAAAAGAGTGTAGCCAGATAAATTACTCTTTCAGGTTGTTTGCGATTACTAGTATTTTTGTTAAGGAGATGCCAGTGACTGCTCTTTTTCTCGAGGCCAGCATTGAAGTTAAGAAAAATAAAGCAGTATTTGATTAATCGAGGATTTATTTACCATTAAACAAACTCAGTCGACGAGCCTTCTTTCTCACATACCTGGCTTGTCAAACACCACTTGACCATTTGTTCAGTGTGCACTCTACAGCATATAGTGATGCTAAAGTGGCTTTGGAATGGAAAGTGATGGCCCAGAGGCTTTCTCGTGTTTCTCTTGCAGCAGTGTTTGGGTACAGTGACTGCTGGGTGCTCATATGGCTTGGCCTTGTGGGTTGACAGGTCTTCTGAAATGCCCCACCAGTGTCATAGTACAGAGTCCCCTAAGGAGAGTCAGTCATACTAGCTGACATGTAATTCCAGCCTAGAAACATGAGCCAGAAACAAATCACATTTGACATAAAACAGAGCAGCAAAAGCCACATTTTCAAGGATGTATTATTTTTGAATGCATAACAGAAATACATATAGTTATGGATATCTTTTCAGAACAATAAAGTTTATTCTGACTTAACAAAAATGTAAACCGCATGTATAAAAACATATACTAAATACAAAGCAAACCTGACATACAGAACAGAAAACAATGCAACAGACGTGGTGCTGAAATGCAATATGCACTCAGCATTGTGAAATTATAATTCTAACATGTTAATGCCAACAAAACAAAACAGGCTTAAAAATAAATTTTTGATCAATCAAATCACAGCCTCTGTCAGTGCGCCCCAGGGCAGCTGTGGCTACAATGTAGCTTGCCATCGCCAGTGTGTGAATGACTGAATGTAGTGTGAAGCGCTTTGGGGTCCTTAGGGACTAGAAAAAGCGCTATACAAATGCAGGCCATTTACCATTTACAGCGCCATGCAAAGAAAGTATCAATAATGCTCAAGATATACATTAATCAGCCACCGCATTAAAGCCACTGACAGGTGCAGTGAATGAAATTGACAGTCTCATTTCAGTGCAGTGTTCTGCAGTGGAAACCTTGAGCTCCTGGACGCATGTAGATGTGCCAAATTCCACTTTGTCATATCCACACCCACTGAAATATTGTCGCAAATCAAGCCCACACCCATACGGCAGTGAGACTCTTTAATGACAGTGGCCTCTGTAAGGAGGGTAGTGCATACCAGCAAACTGCGAAATCTGCTCATAAATGGCTCGAGGAACATCACAAAGAGCCCAAGGCAATAACCTGGTGTTCAAATTCCCCCAGATTTCAGTCCACCCATGACATCCATGATGGAAAAGGTCTGCTGCTAGTAGCCAAGATTCTGACACACAAGGGAGTCATTCCATCTCAAATCATTTTTTTTCATATTTTAACAAGCCAATTATCAGATATTTTTTATATATCTGTCCCAAGTTACAAACCCTGATTTATTTTGACGGTAAGAGTGACCAGTGAAAATTGGGCTTTTATCTTTAATAGTTTTTTAGATATTCATTCACATTCAATCTGTCCTCTGGCCATTTTTCAAAAAAGAAAAAAAATCTTAAAAACTATTTAATATATGAAAATAAAACTTCACATCAGTCATTTTATATAGTCAAACTTTGGGCCATAACATTTTTATGCAAATTGGAGATGTCCGAGCAATGCTGCATATAAATTTAATAAATTGTTTCACATTTTCTGAAATACGCAATATGGGCAAAAATATTGAGCCACATTTCTTAAGCTTTGAGTTCAGATGTATAAAATTAAGCACCTATGGACAGGCAGACTGCATGGCTTTGGTTTCAAAAAGCTCACCGAATTTGATTGTGGGATGCTGCCACTCCAACAAGTTAGTTTGTGACATGTCTTGGAAATATTTAGGAATTACATCAACATGGGCATGAAGTAGCAGGTCATGTAAAGTCACCAAGCACAGAGACATGCATAAATTCACCAACACAGCTGATTCACTCCAAAAATTCCTCTGGCATTAACGTCAGCACAACAGCTGGAAACTTCAACATACTTTCTATGGCCAAGCAAATCCTACAGGTGTAATGTGTATGTGGCCCTGTACTTTGTCATTTAGTGTAAGTGCAGGGACCACAAACACCTAGTTACAGTTTTCTAGCCACTGATGTCAACACATCATACTTCATGGGTTGGTCATTAATTATGTTTAGACTACTGCTGTCATGCCATCAACAAACTAATAATGTGTGAACAGATCATGTCCGAGAACTGAGTACAAAGCACTATACAATATACTCTAGAAATACTTCAAGGACCTGAGTTGTAATTAAATGAAACTCTGACAGCAAGCATACCACTATACTTACTGTATTGCTTATTTGTGCACTTGCTTGGACATTGGTTTCTTGATGGGCTCATACAAATAGCTTTTTTTTTTTTTTGCTATGTAGTTCAAACCATAAATAGGAGCATATTTCAGCCAGACTGAGAGTACAACAGTAGTGTAGGTTTGGGATATTTTGTATTCAGGAATATCAGAAAATTTGGCCAGTAACACTTTTACTTTATATTTTATCCATAGCTAGTCTACTGACTAATATTTATTTTATGCCAGTAGATTTATATTACAGCTATGTTTATGAGCATAACAGAACATGTCTAAGTCCCGGTATGTAGAGTTTCTTTAAATCATCAATGCTACTTTCAGCTAACAACTTCAAACCTGCAAAATTTGGCCTCTGTGACTTTTACTTCCTAGTACATCATTTTCATCTCATTAGTAGACTGCGCTTTCTGTCAACATCAGTGGGGAGTGTGGCTGTCTCTGTGTAAAAATTTTCTTTTGGAGTGTGCCAAGAAATACTGCAGGCAGGTATTTGTGACTGGCAGTCTTTAATCAAGCTAAACTTGCTTTTTTCTGTCTGTCCCTGCAGGTTTCCTCTCCTGAGTGGTCACTGGACTTTGAATCTTGCCAGTCTGAGATCAACTGTCTTCTCTTCAGCACTGTCTAGTTACTGCAATCCAATGGAATTAGACACCATTACTTAATTGCTAGTCTTCTGGCAGTTGGGTGGTATTTCAGGGGTAATAAATTAGCATAAATCTTGCTCTGTCTGGGAATAGAAGATAGAAAAACAACTAAGTAACTTATATTTATTGCAGCTGGTGGAATAAAAGTGGACTAAAGCTGAATTTAGTGCTTGTTACCCTCGTGCCAAGATGGAGGAAACGCATAACAACAGGACTTCCTTGGTCAGAGGTGCCAAGGACATCGCTAAGGAAGCCAAAAGGCAAGCTGCCAAAAATTTCAGCAAAGCTGTTGATCGAGCCTCTGATGAATACTCATCCCAGCGCAGCTACAATCGTTTCCAAAATGAGGATGAAGAAGAGAACAACTACAACAGTTATACTCAACAAGATGGTCTTTATGCCGACAATGCAACCAATGAAGAGGACGGGGCCTCTAGTGATGCCACGGAGGGTCACGATGATGAAGATGAGATCTATGAGGGGGAGTACCAAGGAGTGCCTGGATACAATGATGGGAAGCCACGGGATGGTCAGGTTGCTCTGGGCCAGCCAGTGTCTGACAGCCTAAAGAGCCGCAAGGAACTAGAAAATGAGAGACAAGCAGATGAGGAAGAGCTGGCCCAGCAGTACGAGTTGATCATGCAGGAGTGTGGCCATGGGAGATTCCAGTGGCAGCTGTTCTTTGTTCTAGGTCTGGCACTTATGTCCGATGGAGTGGAGGTGTTTGTAGTGGGCTTTGTCCTGCCCAGCGCTGAGACAGACATGTGTGTTCCCAACTCTGGTGCTGGATGGCTTGGTAAGGTTTTTTTCTTTGAAAAAGATGTTATATTAAGAAAAATATTACATTTTTGATATTATTCACTGAATGGTTTTGACGTCCAAAGAGTTTTCCTCGGTCTTCAAAGAAGTCTGCATTTTTTACAAAAATTACCTTGCAGAGTAAGAATATTACTGTTTCACCACTGATATCACCCTACCATCAATGAGGAACATGAAAAAGAGTTACCACAAAATGGAGATACTCAAATAAAATACATGTAAACATCAAGACTGAGCTTAAATATAGCTACACAATATGGACAAAGGTAATGGACAACTACAAAATGACAACTACAAGAGCTGCTCAGCCATGGAAACCCATGCCATGAAGCTCCAGTCATGCAGTGTTTGTGCTCATGCTAATGCCAGAGGAGGTTTGGGCCCATGCCGTTATTGAGTCAGCAGTGTTTTGAACAGTCGGGTTTACAGGAGCTCTGTTTATGTAGTCTGCCACTTCATGGCTGAGTTGCTGTAGGTGCTTCTCCTTACAGTTGATTGTAGAATAGCTAATAGGGAAGAAATATCACGAGATAACTTGTTGCAATAGTGTCATCTTATTAGAGTACCACACTCAATTTTAATGAGCTCTTTAGAACCATCAATTCTTTCACAAATGTTTGTAAAAGTAAACTGCATGGCTAGGAACTGGATTTTATACACCTATGGAAGTGGGACTACCTGAAATACCTGAAATCAGAGATTTATACCTAAATATCTAATGTTACCTGACTGTGGCCTGCTGGAGGTATTTTGAAAATAACAATTAAGAGCCAAACACCATTCCATGGAGTAGTCTGATATAGATGTGACCTTATCTATAAAACTTGACATAGACTTTTGCGGGAAATCTATGTCTAATTGACATAACCAGAAACTCCTTTTATCCCTACATCTTCCCGTCACTCAAGTTGTTGTGGTATGTGTTGACCTGACATGTAGTCAAGTTTGTGTTTCAGCTTAGCTCAGCGTGTGAGCAGGCGATGACATGGCCACCAGAAAGCAGCAGGGGTTTGAGTCCTGCTTTCTTGTCCATCTCTATTGTCTCTATTCAATATAGGGCAAATGTCAGTCAAATATTTTTAAAAAAAAAGAAGGTTGCAGCATAGGGTTAAAATAGGGTTCGACATTTGCGTTATGGCATTAGTTACTACATAGATCTGACGATTCATCTGTTAATGTGACAGTCTTCAGAAAAGAGGTTTGTGAATTGCCAAGGAAAAGTAATACATCATCAGTAAAAGGCTTATCCTAAAGTACAGTGGAACCCCAACTTAAGAAATTAATTCGTTCCCGAGGGTCTTTCGTAAGTCGAAAATTTTTGTAAGTCGAAGCACCCATTGCGCCTTTTGAGTGAACGATAGGCTATAGGCTAATTGCTAACTGCAACAACAATACATCGTTCAAGTGGAACAGCGAAGCGCAAGTACGAAAGCCAAGGGGGTTGTCACATGATTCGGAAGGCATTGTAGGCATTGTAGGCATTCTGGGCTCAGCCAATCAGAGCCAACGGATTTCGTTACTCGGGCATTTTGCCGTTAAGTGCCTTCGTAACTTGAATTTTTCGTTAAATGGGGTATTCGTAAGTCGGGGTTCCACTTTATTAATATCTTTTTAATATCTTTATTTTTTTGGATTGCTACTGCTACTGGCTCAGTGAAGACAACAAGAAGTGAAGGGGAGAGTAGGCCACCGAGCTTGGTGCCCTTGTGCAGACTGAAGCTTTTGTCTTAACACATGCATTTGGAGAGCTTTGTAGTGTTTTGTTCCAGTCTATGAAGGAAGAACCAAATCCAAATTTGCACAGAATTACAACTCATTCTCTCTCACTTTTCTCCTACCCCTCCACACCTGTCAGCTCTGGCTGCGAATATACTAATGTGAATAATACTATAAATAAATGAATTGAAACAAAAAGAAAAAAGACAAATGAGGAACTCTATCGAAGTCCTCCTAGCAAAGAAAATGTGTTTAGTGTATGTCTAGTTCTCTGGCTATTAATTTTACTGCATACAATATACTTTTCACTGTTGGGTATGAAAACTGACTGGGCCATTCCGAGCCAATTAGAGACAGCTGTTAAATATCAGTTTGCTATTCCAGAAGAACTTTTTATAGCCATTTTTTAGTCAGATTGTTCAATTAAGTGACCAGGGTCCAGTTTTCATTATTCAACTTAACAGGTGTGTTTTTAATCTTGTTTTACTCATTATTTTGAAGTAAGATTCAGATTTTTTTAAAAAGTGATTTTTATTGCACTTTAGTTAAGCAACGGGATTGAGTTGCTTTACTTTAGTACTTTGAGCTAATGGCAATGTTAGCATGGCAATAATTTATACACATAAAATAATAAAATGTCTTCATCTTTAAGACAACAATAGACAAACATTACTTTCTTAACTTTTTTTTAGATAAAACATATGATTTTTTTTATAAAGTTAAGCAATTCTTTGCGATTTGTTTAATTCACCAATTTTTGTGTGTGACTTGTTTCATTTCAGCTCAGTGTGAGAGTCATTGACATAGAGAGTATAAAGGACATAGCTAATGTGACATTCTTCAGCTCCTCCCATGCCATTCATGCTCTCCATATACAACACAGTTTCTGTCCCTCCATACATAGGACTCAGTTCTGCGTATATGCACCATCTTTGTTTACTCTTTCCCACCCAGTCTTTTAGAGTTCTGATTGGCCAACATTTCTACACGGTTAGGAATATATCGCCACCTGTTGCTTTGGCATGTTCCTAGCAACGTTTTCCTTCGTTTTTGGGTTTACATGTGAACGGAATTTAAAAAAAATAACAAAAACGGAAAATCTCAGTTTTCAAAAATACCCATGTAGGTGTGGACGTAGCCTAAATGGAATTACATTGACTAGATTTGCCATGTAGATTAATTCATTGTCACCCATACCTCATATAGCTGAGTCAGCATCTGAGCAATATTGAAATCGGTGTTTGGATAATTATTACTTTGTTGTAACAATTCATATTGGCAAAAAATAAACAAAAGAAATAAATGACCAAAAACAAATTGCCTTACTTTTTGTGTAAGGCAATTTGTTACAACAAGTTACAAGTAGACTCCTATTTTGAAGCGCTCTAATGAACCATCTAAAAGTCATCTAACATTGCTATCAGGAGACATTAATGCTTCTGTAAAGTCAGCTTTGTAGACATGGAGCATAATCTTATTGATGCTCATAAATTAAGTTAAGATTTATATGACACTTATAGACTGGTAGAAGTATTAGAGTGTTGACAGAATTAATCTCATGATCCTAACTTTCACAAGATTTGTGCTTTTAATGACATTTGATATGCAGAGAAACTAAGTGGTGTGTGACACTTTTAGCCATAATCTCATTGCTTTAGGAATTGCCAGTGGGTTGTCATGGCACCAGGTATTTGGATAGATGAGTAGGAGGTGTGTTAAGCTAGATGGATCTCTCCCACTCTAGGGAAAAGTTGTCTGTTTGTGTGCCAATATGTATTATGTTTAAATGTGGATGGTGTGTGATTTGGCTTTATCATTTCTAACACAACTATAAAAATACTAGCTTGGCACTGATATTTTTCTCAGTGTGTTTGTGCTAAATGAAAGTTTTTGTCACTTAATAAGATTCTGAGACAAAAAGTCATCCTTGTCTCTTATTACATTATCTTAGTGTGGCTTTATTACCAGAAGTACATGTAGAAGAGAGTACTAATCTTATTTCATGTTTGGGGGAGCAAGATGGTTTATTATTCACCCAGATTCCTCCTGTATTCTGACTCATCCCTCAGTGGGAGACAGGAGGGAAAGAATAGAAAGAATGAGTCATTTCACCAACTTGTCACACGCTGCATAAATAGACGATGCATATATGTGCTCACTTGCAGATATGCTTAAAAGAACAGTAGCACAGTAGCACTCATTAGTTATTTTTATCACAGATTCTCTGTGAAGGTCAGTGACTCTTGAAGTGGTCAGTAAGATAAGTTTCAGTGGACATCTTGTTAAAAGGAAAAACAATGTTAAAATGATAGAGACATCTGCTTATATTTGATTAAAACACTAATCCCAGCTCGTACATTAGTGTTTGTGAGGTCTGACTGAGTGAATACATATCTATATGTGATATGACTTAAAAAATCTTTGCCTCTCCCCTCACCAGCTTCAGATTAAAGATATCTCACAGCCTTATAATATTGGCAACTTCCTGGACACATTTAGTTTTAGGTTCACATCTTTGAGAACATGTTTCAGTAAATTTAGTCAAGAGACAAACAGATTAAAATTGAGTGGATAAAAGTCCAAAGGGGAAGGTGACCTCACTGAACTTGTTTTTGGCCATAACTCAGGAAATGAAGTTTATCATGCATAATTATGATATATTTAATTTTATCACAGTATTTTAGATAGAATAGCTTAATACAAACTAAATAACACCAATAATAAATACATATATAATCACTGCCAGGACACTGCTGTCGGAAGGAAAAACTCCCTTTCAACAGGAAGAAACCTGACTAAGGGAGGGGCAGCCTTCTGCCACGACTGGTTGGGGAGAGAGAAAGAAGACAGGATAAAACACATGCTGTAGAAGAGAGCCAGAGATTAATAACAGGTATGATTAAATGCAGAGAGGTCTATTAACACATAGTGAGTGAGAAAGGTGACTGAAGAAGAAATACTCAATGCTTATGACTAAATAAGCAGCACATATATTATCATTGATTACTTGCTGCTATTCAATGCACACCTATGAAAAGTCTGGGTAGTCCCAGATCAAAGCCTTACTAACATGAATATATTTATTATTTATATAAAGGAATTATCTCATTTTTATATTTCTGTCCCTGATCTACTCCAAATACTTTCTTTCCCTTTAATATAACGTAAAAGGTGAAATGCTATCTTGATGTGGGATGGTCCACTTTTTTTTTAACTCCCTGTCTTTTCTGTTACCCTGCTGTAATCCTGCTCTTACGCTCTAACACAACCTCTTTGTGTTTCATAGCCTCACTGGCGATCTGAAGATATGGGCCAGAGTTAATCTCTGCAGCATTGTGCTTCACCGCAGTTTAGCTATGGTAGACTGGCTCACGTACCTCCCGGGAGAAAAGGAGAGAGGCTGAGATTTTACACACTTCCTCTAAATGTCCTCTTCTCCTTTTCTCCTCCACCACATATGGCTTTAATTTGTCTGCCGGTGTTTTCCTGCATCACAATCACCCTTTTTGACTGTTTTAGTTCAAATGTGTGCTTGCTCAGATGAAACCATGCTGCAGGTGTAGTGTAGTAAGAAGACTTTAAAGGGGATTTTGGCCAGCTGATATTTGTTAAGTCTATCACCTTTGCATGCTGTGGTTACGTACTTATAGAGTCACAATCACCACAGACACCTGAAGTTTATCAGCACAGCAGAGTGATAAATAGGCTCTGTGCAGCTTGAGGTTAGCAAATTAAAAACCTAGGCTAAACATGTCCTCTTCACAACCAAGGACAGCATTGTTAGCTAATCACCCACTTAAACGATGTGGGCTTCATAGATAATTGGCAAACTTTCTGGAGGAAACCTGGTCTTGTTAGGAGAGACGCCATCCATCCCACTTTGTATGGAGCAGCTCTCATTTCTAGAAATATGGACAAATTTATTAAACCCCCCAAAATATGACTATCCAGAGTTGGGACCAGGAAGCAGAGTTGCAGTCTAACACGCCTCTCTGTCCTCTGTCCTCCTGCTACCCCCCCCCCCCCCCCAAAAAAAAACCCATTTCCACTGAGACTGTGTCAGCTGCCAAACAGACAAAAAACAAACTAAAAACCAGCAATAGACAACTTAAACATTAAAAAAAATTACAAAGAAAGAACAATACAGTATCCACATCTGAACCAAAGAGTAAAACAGTGAAATGTGGATTATTAAATATTAGGTCTCTCTCCTCCGAGTCTCTGTTAGTACATGACTTAATAATTGATCAACAAATCGATTTACTCTGCCTTACAGAAACCTGGTTGCAGCAGGAGGATTATGCTAGTTTAAATGAATCAACACCCCCAAGTCATTCTAACTACCAGAAATCTCGAAGCACAGGCCGAGGGGGCGGTGTGGCAGCAATTTTTCACACCAGCCTATTAATCAACCAAAGACCAAGACAGACTTTTTGTCACAGGCTGGGTCTCCGACCCAGCACTCTGAGTTCTCTTTGTATTTTTCTCATTTTTTGATATGTTATTAGTTTTTGTGTTATTTCCTATTTTGCCTTTAGTTTGGGCAGTTATTGATGATTGTTCCTGGGTTTTTTTATGTTTGGGGTTTTGTATTCATTCATCACGTATTAGGTCTGTCTTATTGTGTTGTCATGTTTAGTTTTTAGTGTTTCCTGTTTTATTCTGACAGTGTCATGTGTTCTTTGGTCATTGTATTTAGTTTCACTCCTCCTGGTCCTGTCATTAGATTCATGTCAGTCAGCTGTTTCCTCATGTGTCTCCACTTCCCTGGATCACCTCATGTGTGTATTTAAGCCTTTTGTTTTCTGCTTGCCTTGATCGGTTCGTCTGTTTATTTGACCTCAGTCTTAGTTACGGTTTTCGTCTGTTATGTATTATTAGTCTTAGTCATGGTCTTTGCTTGTTATTTTCCACCACAGTCATAGTTTAGGTTTTGGTCTCAGAATCAGAATCAGAATCAGAATCAGAAAGGGGTTTATTGCCAAATGTTGAGCAGGTTTACAACATTAGGAAATTGCTGCGGTGCTTCAGTGCAAACATAGTGTCATAAATAGCACTTAAATAGACATGAAAAAAAAAATAAAAGTAGGGATAAGAATTAAAAGTGCTACGTAGAAAGATATGTGCATGAGATATACATGGGATATATACATGAGAATAAGAATTAAGAGTGCTACGTTGAAAGATATATACATGAGTGCAGGTGGTGATCAGTGCCAAACATGGAATGATGCAGTGAACACAGCGTAGGGTCATGTGTTAGTGGCGGGAACAGTCATATGGTTATTGTTCATGTGTCCAACAGCAGAGGGGAAGAAACTGTTCTTATGGCGAGAGGTTCTGGTGCGAATGGACCGGAGCCTCCTGCCTGAGGGGAGCAGGTCAAACAGACTGTGTCCAGGGTGAGAAGGGTCAGCTGAGATCCGAGCTGCACGCCGCAATGTCCTGGAGGTGTACAGGTCCTGCAAAGATGGGAGTCTGCAGCCAGTCACCTTCTCAGCAGAGCGCACAACACGCTGCAGTCTCTGTTTGTCCCTGATAGTGGCTCCAGCGTACCACACGGTGATGGAGGAGGTGAGGATGGACTCGATGATTGCAGTGTAGAACTGCATCATCGTCCGTGTTGGCAGGTTGAATTTCTTCAGCTGCCTCAGGAAGTACATCCTCTGCTGGGCTTTCTTGATGACGGAGGTGATGGTGGGCTCCCACTTCAGGTCCTGGGTGATGGTGGTACCCAGGAAGCGGAATGAGTCCACAGAGGTGATGGGGGTGTCAGTCAGGATGATGGGGGGGAGTGGGGCTGTGTGCTTCCTGAAGTCCACAATAATCTCCACTGTCTTCTGGGCATTCAGCACCAGGTTGTTGTGGCTGCACCAGGACACCAGACGTTCAACCTCCCTCCTGTAGGCAGACTCATCCCCGTCAGAGATGAGCCCAATAACGGTGGTGTCATCTGCAAACTTGATTAGCTTGACAGACTGGTGGGTGGAGGTGCAGCAGTTGGTGTACAGGGAGAAGAGCAGAGGAGAAAGAACACAGCCCTGAGGGGAGCCGGTGCTGATGGTCCGGGAGTCCGAGACATTCTTTCCCAGCCTCACATGCTGCTTTCTGTCCGTCAGGAAGTCAGTGATCCACCGGCAGATGGGATCAGGCACATTCATCTGGGAGAGCTTGTCTCGGAGATGGTCTGGAAGGATGGTGTTGAAGGCAGAGCTGAAGTCCACAAACAGGATCCTGGCGTAGGTTCCTGGGGAGTCCAGATGCTGCAGGATGAAGTGTAGGGCCATGTTGGTGGGGTCGTCTACAGACCTGTTGGCTCTATATGCAAACTGCAGGGGGTCCAGGAGGGGGGCCGTGAGGGTCCTGAGATGGGAGAGAACTAGGCGCTCAAAAGACTTCATGACCACAGATGTCAGAGCCACGGGTCTGTAGTCATTTAGTCCAATGATCCTAGGTTTCTTGGGGACAGGGATTATGGTGGAGGACTTGAAGCAGGCAGGCACATGGCATGCCTGCAGTGAGGAGTTGAAAATGCCAGAAAACACTGGGGCCAGCTCGTTTGCACAGTGTCTGAGGGTGGCAGGAGACACGCCGTCTGGGCCGGGAGCTTTCCGAGCATTCAGGTTCTTAAACTGCTTCCTCACATCTGCTTCATGAATATGAAGAGTTGTGGTGGGAGGAGGTGGTGTGAAATCCTCTTTTGTGTGGGGTGAGGAGGGGGGTGTTGTAGGTGAACAGTTTGAAGGTGGTGATGGCTCTATGGAGGGGGGAGAGGTGGGGGAATTAGTGTCCAAAGTGCCTCTATTGTTGGGGCCGTTGGAGGTGTGAAGGCTGCCTGATGGCTCGTCAAAACGGCAGTAGAAGTCGTTAAGGGTGTTGGCTAAGAGCAAGTCATCAGTGGAGTGGGGGGTTTTAGGCTTGTAGTTTGTAATATTCCTCAAACCTTTCCACACAGAGGCCGAGTCATTCTCTGAGATCTGCTGCTGCATCTTCTCAGAGTGCTGATGTTTAGCAATGTCCACTTCTTTAGTGAACCTGTACTTGGCCTCTCTGTAGCAGTCCCTGTCTCCGTTTCTGAACGCCTTTCTCTTTTCCAGCCACAGCTTTTTGAGTTTAGGAGTAAACCAGGGTTTGTCATTGTTATAACTCACCCTGGTGCGTGATGGCACAATGCTGTCCTCACAGAAGTGGATATAGGAGGTGACAGTGTCCGTAAACTCGTCCAAGCTGTTAGAAGCAGCCTTCAATGTGTCCCAGTCTGTGGTCTCCAATCTCAGTACCGTTTAGTATTTTGTTTCTTAGTGTCTTGTCAGTTTATTTTGGTTTCCTGGTTTACTCCTGCCGTCATCTAATAAAGGATCACTTTCTGTTTAAACTTACACTACTCGTCATCATCTGCTTTTGGGTCCTGTTTTCACTCACATCGGCGCACCCCGCCGTGACACTTTTAATTCATTTGAAAGCCTGATGCTTAACCTTGTCTCCACCCCAGCTGTGAAACTCAGAAACCAGTCTTGCTTGTTATCATCTATCGTCCACCTGGGCCTTACACAGAGTTTCTGTCTGATTTCTCAGACATTTTATCTGATTTAGTTCTGAGCTCAGATAAAATAATTATTATGGGTGATTTTAACATCCATGTAGATGCTAAAAATGACAGCCTCAACATGGCATTTAATCTGTTATTAGACTCAATTGGTTTCTCTCAAAATGTAAAAGAACCCACCCACCACTTTATTCACACTCTCGATCTTGTGTTAACATATGGCATAGAAACTGAACATTTAACAGTGTTTCCTGAAAACCCTCTCCTGTCTGATCATTTCCTGATAACATTTACATTTACAATAATCTATTACACAGCGGTGGAGAGTAAACTTTATCACAGTCAATGTCTTTCTGAAAGCGCTGTAACTAAGTTTAAGAATATAATCCACCCACGGTTATCATCTTCAATGCCCTGTACCAACATAGAGCAGAGCAGCTACCTGAACGCTACTCCAACAGAGGTCGATTATCTTGTTAATAATTTTACCTCCTCACTACGTACTACTCTGGATACTGTAGCTCCAGTGAAAACTAAGGCCTCAAATCAGAAGTACCTGACTCTGTGGTATAATTCTCAAACACGTAGCCTAAAGCAGATGACTCGTAAGCTGGAGAAGAAATGGTGTGTCACAAATTTAGATGACACACAGCTCTATCTGTCCATGAAGCCAGATAATACACACCAATTAGTTAAACTGCAGGAATGTCTTAAAGACATAAAGACCTGGATGGCTGCTAACTTTCTGCTTCTTAATTCAGATAAAACTGAGGTTATTGTACTCGGCCCTGAAAATCTTAGAAATATGGTATCTAACCGGATTCTTACTCTGGATGGCATTACCTTGGCTTCCAGTAACGCTGTGAGGAACCTTGGAGTCAGACTGCTTTCTTCCATTTGCGCAACATCTCTAACGTTAGAAATATCCTGTCCCAGAGTGACGCTGAAAAACTAGTTCATGCATTTATTACTTCCAGGCTGGACTACTGTAATTCATTATTATCAGGATGTCCAAAAAACTCGCTGAAAAGCCTTCAGCTAATCCAAAACGCTGCAGCAAGAGTCCTGACAGGGACTAGAAAGAGAAAGCAGATTTCTCCTGTATTGGCTTCCCTTCATTGGCTTCCTGTTAAATCCAGAATTGAATTCAAAATCCTGCTCCTCACACACAAGGTCTTAAATAATCAGGCTCCATCTTATCTTAATGACCTTGTAGTACCATATCACCCTATTAGAGCACTTCGCTCTCGCACTGCAGGCCTACCTGTTGTTTCTAGAGTATTTAAAAGTAGAATGGGAGGGAGAGCCTTCAGTTTTCAGGCTCCTCTTCTGTGGAACCAGCTTCCAGTTTGGATTCGGGAGACAGACACTATCTCTACTTTCAAGATTAGGCTTAAAACTTTCCTTTTTTGCTAAAGCATATAGTTAGGGCTGGACCAGGTGACCCTGAATCCTCCCTTAGTTATGGTGCAATAGACGTACAGTGGGGCAAAAAAGTATTTAGTCAGCCACCGATTGTGCAAGTTCCCCCACCTAAAATGATGACAGAGGTCAGTAATTTGCACCAGAGGTACACTTCAACTGTGAGAGACAGAATGTGAAAAAAAAAAAATCCATGAATTCACATGGTAGGATTTGTAAAGAATTTATTCGTAAATCAGGGTGGAAAATAAGTATTTGGTCAATAACAAAAATACAACTCAATACTTTGTAACATAACCTTTGTTGGCAATAACAGAGGTCAAACGTTTACTATAGGTCTTTACCAGGTTTGCACACACAGTAGCTGGTATTTTGGCCCATTCCTCCATGCAGATCTTCTCGAGAGCAGTGATGTTTTGGGGCTGTTGCCGAGCAACATGGACTTTCAACTCCCGCCACAGATTTTCTATGGGGTTGAGGTCTGGAGACTGGCTAGGCCACTCCAGGACTTTCAAATGCTTCTTACGGAGCCACTCCTTTGTTGCCCGGGCGGTGTGTTTTGGATTATTGTCATGTTGGAAGACCCAGCCTCGTTTCATCTTCAAAGTTCTCACTGATGGAAGGAGGTTTTGGCTCAAAATCTCACGATACATGGCCCCATTCATTCTGTCCTTAACACGGATCAGTCGTCCTGTCCCCTTGGCAGAAAAACAGCCCCAAAAGGGCTCATTCTGCAAAGTTCTTAAATGGTTGGACATTACAGGAATGGCTTAGAGGATGCCCATTCAATCTGTGAGCAAAGATACAGAGGGTCACCTGGGTGAGGATGTTTGCTGTTGAGATACCCAAAACATCTGATGAACCCAGGAAACATCACCGATTATGCATCCTAGGAGATATTACTTAAATACACGAGAGACTAAGAGCTTAGCATACTTTATTATTGAGAATATCTGAAGTGGAAAAAAGTCCATGTGTCACATGTGAATTGTTCCAGCTTGTACACTTAGCACTTGCACTGCTATGTGTGAGAAAATAAGGATCTGAGTGAAATCGTTGTTTTGACTGGAATTATAATCAGCTGACTGGGTAAATAATTTCACACAAGCAATTTGAAAACTTATGCAGTGCGAACCACAACCTGTTAAAGCTAGCAAGGCTAAAATTGTTGGTCAAAGCAGGATCAATAATCAAATTGCATATTTCCACACTTACACTTATTATTCTGAGTACATACAGCTACATGAAATGCTCCACAGGTACCCACATGGTGTATTCATAATGGCCCAAAGTCTCAGTGTGGAATGATGTATACTTCTTGCCTTCAGAGTTCATCATCACTACATGAAGCGAAGAGAGGAAACACTCAGACAGCATAAAAGATGAATTTAGCTTCCTGATCTGATAATTGAAGCCAACCTGGAAGTGTCTTAAATCTGGAATCTTTTTAAAGGCCACCAATGAACGATAGCTGTGGTTGTTGAAAGACGTCATATCCTATTAAAACCCAGAGTGTACATAAAGTGTTACTTTATACCTTGGCACATACCTTTGACGTTGCGTGATGAACTCTGTATTCCTCGTCCACAGGTAAACGCAAAAAAGGAGTTTTAAAAAAAATCTCCGTTTTCGGTGATTCAAAACGGCGTTTACGTGTGGACGAAACAGCTGCGTTTTCAAAAATACCCGTGTAGGTGTGGACTTAGTGTAAAAGAGTTAGTAGTTTATTTCCTTACTACCTGTAATTTATTGCAGATTACTTGTATTTGCATAATTGCTTGCTAAATGTTTGAGGTCTGAAATAAACCGCAATGGAGCAAAATATGGGTGTATGTGGTTGGAGGATGTGTGCGTGCGTGTGCGCAAACATTTTTCTTGTAAAACAAAGGGGGGCCTACCAAAAAATGTTTGGGAACCACTAATTAATGCCAGAATGTGTGTTGCTCCCAGGGGTCTTCTCCTCCTCCCTCCCTGAAACAAACTGTTTGTATGATTCCCTGCAGCAACCACCTGTCAATCACAGGTGGTCTTCAGGGAATCCCCTCATCTGTTGAAATCCTGAAGCTCTCCTCTCATCCATGCCAGGACATTGCATGGTGACAGGATGAGAAAACAGAGCAGAAATGTGTCAAGAGAGAATTACACTTGCACATAAGAGCTAATTACTGTGGAAAAGTAAGTGGCATGCATGCAGACTGCTGAGACTCCACTGCTGAAATAATCCCACTGGATGCAACAAAAGCTACACAGTGTAACATTAGAAGCAGACACTGTCTGGTCTTACTTAAGAAGAAGATTAACACTTCATACTTAACAGTTCAGGTGTTTTCAGAACAACTTTAGTAAGGTTTACTTTGCACTTCTGAGGTCCTGTGACTACAAGTGTTTGAGAAATGGAGGCAAGTCATAACCCTTATATGTGTTTAGGGTGGTTGACCATGGCTGTGATACTCTGTGAAAGACGTTGCTGTACAATGTCATCCTTTTAGAACTTTTTACGGACAATATATAATTTTGTCATTTAGATGTTTTTATCTAAACACACACTGAATAAACTTCCAAATCCATCTAGGTGGCTAAAAATGCAGTGGTATGGTGTACTTTTCTACTCAAGCTTTTTTTATTTTTTTATTTTTTTTATTTATGAAATTCCACATTCACCAATATTCATCCAAGCTAATCCAGTCTACATCCAAATTTCTTAATTTTAATGTGAATATTTTAATATTCACATACTGATGAACACACCAGAGAGCAACTTGGGGTTCAGTATCTTGTCCAGGACTTTAAGGTCTTTGAGGAGAAAATGTTCACTTATTCCCTAATATATCCCACCCACTAACAGTGGCCGTGATGAAGAGATAGTCAGTGTTATTTGCTATTATGCCTTATCAGTGTAAATATGGAACTATAAAATTTGAATACACTGTTGAATTGCAATATCTGACAAAAAAAATCACTCTGGTGCCAGGGCTGATTGACCATTGCATGTTTTGGGGGCTTAAATATCTATTTGTTTTAACCATTGAGTATGATTCATGCATAAATCACTTATTTATGATACAGTATTTGATTTTACTGCAATACCAATAGGTTTCTAATCTTGTAAACTATCTCAAATAACATCCATCAAGTGAACTATCACAATCATGTCATTTTATTTTCATATTAATGATCTAATAACTGATCAGTTTGTCATGCTGACAATGTGCACAGTCAAGTAACACTGATGAAATGGAAACTTTGTTGGTTTCTTCGGTAGTTGGTAATCAGGGTTGGAATTGTAACTCACAAAAAAGTCATGTGTTAGACTTATTGAGAACACAGGCTGTTTTACAAGAGGGATCTGGTCAAAAAAGCAGTCCTTTATCTTTACATTTGTAAAAGTAACAAGTAATCTAAGGCTGTTTTATTTATGTATTTATTCATTTTACATTACACTCCTCCTTGAATCGCTACCTTATCGTGGTGGAGGGGTTTGTGTGTCCCAGGGATCCCAGGGGCTATGTTGTCTGGGGGCTTTTGCCCCCTGGTAGGGTCTCCCATGGCAAATTGGTCCTGGGTGAGGGACCAGACAAAGAGCGATTCAGAAGACCCTTATGAAAAGGATATCGAGGGAACAGTTTACCGTGCCCGGGATAGGGTTACCGGGGCCCCGCCCTGGAGCCAGGCCCGGGGAGGGTGCCCGAGGGCGAGCGTCTGGTGGCCGGGCCTTAGTCCATGGGGCCCGGCCGGGCACAGCCCGAAGAGGAGACATGGGCCCATCCTCCCGCAGGCCCACCACCCGCAGGAGGCGCCATAGGGGTTGGGTGCATTGTGTGTCGGGTGGCGGCCAGGAGCGGAGGCCCTGGCGGGCTGACCCCCGGCTGCCAAGACTGGCAATAGGGACATGGAATGTCACCTCTCTGGTGGGGAAGGAGCCTGAGTTAGTGCGTGAGGTTGAGAGGTACCGGCTAGATATAGTCGGGCTCACCTCTACGCATGGCTTGGGCTCTGGAACCAGTCTCCTGGAGAGGGGCTGGACTCTGTCTCAGTCTGGAGTTGCCCCTGGTGAGAGGCGGCGGGCTGGGGTGGGTATTCTAATATCCCCTCGGCTTGCTGCCGTTTCGTTGGGGTTTTTCCCGGTGGACAAGAGGGTTTGTTCCCTGCGCCTTAGGGTCGGGGAACGGGTCCTGACTGTCATCTGCGCTTATGCGCAGAGTGGCAGTTCAGAGTACCCAGCCTTCTTAGAGTCCCTGGGGGGGGGGGGGGGGGGGTGCTGGAAGGTGCTCCACCTGGAGACTCTGTTGTCCTGCTGGGAGACTTCAATGCTCACGTGGGTAACGACAGCGAGACCTGGAGGGGCGTGATTGGGAGGAACGGCCTCCCTGATCTGAACCCGAGCGGTGTTTTGTTATTGGACTTCTGTGCTAGTCACAGTTTGGCCATAACGAACACCCTGTTCGAACATAAGAGTGTCCATAAGTGCACGTGGCACCAGGACGCTCTAGGCCGTAGGTCGATGATCGATTTTGTAATCGTATCACTAGACCTGCGACCATATGTTCTGGACACTCGGGTAAAGAGAGGGGCTGAGCTGTCAACTGATCACCACCTGGTGGTGAGTTGGATCAGGTGGCGGGGGAGGATGCTGGACAGACCTGGTGCACCTAAACGCGTAGTGAGGGTGTGCTGGGAACGTCTAGCAGAGGCCCCGGTCCGCGAGATCTTCAACGCACACCTCCGGCAGAGCTTCAACAGCATTCCGAGGGAGACTGGGGACATTGAGTCCGAATGGACCATGTTCAGCGTCTCCATTGCCGAAGCTGCTGCATTGAGCTGCGGTCGCAAGGTGGTTGGTGCCTGCCGTGGTGGTAATCCCCGAACCAAATGGTGGACACCAGAGGTGAAGGGAGCCACCAGGCTGAAGAAGGAGTCCTATCGGGCTTGGTTAGCCTGTGGGACTCCGGAGGCAGCCGACAGGTATCAACAGGCCAAGCGGAATGCGGCTCGGGCAGTGGCTGAAGCAAAAACTCGGGTGTGGGAGGAGTTCGGAGAGGCCATGGAAAAAGACTTTCGGACTGCCTCGAAGAGATTCTGGCAAACCGTCAGGCGTCTCAGGAGGGGAAAGCGGTGCTCTACCTGCACTGTGTATAGTGCTGGCGGAGCGCTGCTGACGTCGACTGAGAAAATTGTCAGGCGGTGGAAGGAATACTTTGAGGACCTCCTTAATCCCACTGACACGTCTTCCGAGGAGGAAGCAGAGTCTAGGGATGAGGGGAATGACCCGCCAATTTCCGGGGGCGAGGTCACTGAGGCAGTTAAACAACTCCTTGGTGGCAGAGCCCCTGGTGTTGATGAGGTCCGCCCCGAGTTCCTGAAGGCTCTGGACGTTGTAGGGCTTTCTTGGTTGACACGCCTCTGCAATGTTGCGTGGAGATCAGGGGCAGTACCTATGGACTGGCAGACCGGGGTGGTGGTCCCCATCTTTAAGAAGGGGGACCGGAGGGTGTGTTCCAACTACAGGGGGATCACACTCCTCAGCCTCCCTGGGAAAGTCTATGCCAGGGTGCTGGAAAGGAGAGTTCGTCCGCTAGTCGAACCTCGGATACAGGAGGAACAATGCGGTTTTCGTCCTGGTTGTGGAACACTGGACCAGCTCTTTATCCTCTCGAGGATACTTGAGGGTGCATGGGAGTTTGCCCAACCAGTCTACATGTGTTTTGTGGACTTGGAGAAGGCATTCGACCGTGTCCCTCGGGGTGTCCTGTGGGAGGTGTTGCGGGAGTATGGGGTGTCTGGCCCATTGCTACGGGCCATTCGATCCCTATACGACCGTTGCAAGAGCTTGGTTCGCATTGCCGGCAATAAGTCGGACTCGTTCCCGGTGGGTGATGTGCTCCGCCAGGGCTGCCCTTTGTCTCCGGTTCTGTTCATAATTTTTATGGACAGGATTTCTAGGCGCAGCCAAGTGGCGGAGGGCTTTCGCTTTGGTGGCCTCAGAATCTCATCTCTGCTTTTTGCAGATGATGTGGTTCTGTTGGCTTCATCGGGTGAGGGCCTCCAGCTCGCACTGGAACAGTTCGCAGCCGAGTGTGAAGCAGCGGGAATGAGGATCAGCACCTCCAAATCTGAGGCCATGGTTCTCAGCTGGAAAAGGGTGGAGTGCCCACTCCGGGTCGGGGATGAGTTCCTGCCCCAAGTGGAGGAGTTCAAGTATCTCGGGGTCTTGTTCGCGAGTGATGGGAGAAGGGAGCCGGAGATCGACAGACGGATTGGGGCTGCAGCTGCAGTAATGCAGACGCTGCACTGGTCCATCGTGGTGAAGAGGGAGCTGAGTGTAAAAGCGAAGCTCTCAATTTACCGGTCGATCTACGTCCCTACCCTCACCTATGGCCACGAGCTGTGGGTAGTGACCGAAAGAACAAGATCGCGGATACAAGCGGCAGAAATGAGCTTCCTCCGAAGGGTGGCTGGCCTCTCCCTTAGTGATAGGGTGAGAAGTTCGGCCATCCGGGAGGGGCTCAGAGTAGAGCAGCTGCTGCTCCACATCGAAAGGAGCCAGCTGAGGTGGTTCGGGCATCTGACAAGAATGCCCCCTGGGCGCCTCCTGGGTGAGGTGTTCCAGGCATGCCCCACCGGGAGGAGGCCCCGGGGCAGACCCAGGACACGCTGGAGAGATTATATCTCTCGGCTGGCCTGGGAACGCCTTGGTATTCCCCCGGATAAGCTGGAGGAGGTGGCTGGGGAGAGAGAGGTCTGGGCCTCTTTGCTTAGGCTGCTGCCCCCGCGACCCGGCCTCGGATAAAGCGGATGAAGATGGATGGATGGATGGACATTACATTCCTGGAGAAATATTAGATTACTTGTTACTTCTGTATTACTCAATAACATGTGCCCAGATGCGCTGCCACACATTTATCATTTAAATCCATCCAAATCTAAATCCTTATTCTAATAAGCACAAGTGTGAACATAAAACTGAAAGAAAGCTTAAAACCATCTCAAAGAGAACTTTACAGTGATTGCCAAAGAGATTCTGTAGAAACGGGTATGGATAGAAGTTGAAAAAGACAATTTAGACTGCTATCTCTGCTTTTCTTAACCGTAAAGGTCAGGCTCTGGCTGCTTAACTGGGGTCAGCATGGAGTCAACTTTGTATTGCCATGCTGCCATTGCAGGTACTGTGGCTTAGCAGTAGTTGTCACGATCCTGGGTCTTATGACCCAGTGTTTTGAGTTTTAGTTCATTTTGATGTTTATAGTATGTTTAAGCTCATTAGGTCTCCTAGGTTCATTTGCTTATTAGTTCCCCCTTGTGTTTCCAACCCATGTTAAGTCTCCCCTGCTCTTCATGTGTTTCATGTCTGTGTCTTACGTTGTCAAGTTCTGGTTGTCATGTCTGCGTCTCATTATGTTTCCTATTTTATTTTGAAGAGATCTTGTGTTTTTATATTATGGTTTATGTTTTGAGTCCTTTGTTGTACTGTTTCTTGTTTCCCTAGGTCTGTTATGGTTATCATAGGTTTAGTTCTTTGGCTTTGTCATATGGCTTCCCTGTGTTCCATGTTATGTCCACTGTGACGTTTTTGTACCATGTTTCAGGTTCCTATGTTCTGTCTCCCCAGTTGCTGTTAAGTTTGCATGTTTAGAATTCAGTCAGTGTTTCCTGTTTTACTTTGAAGGTCCATGTCTCATGTGAGTGTTTCTAGTTTTGCTTCCCTTGTCTCGTCACTCCCGGGGGTGAGTTATAATGACTGCCTTTCACACATCCCACCTGAAGCCATAACTGAAAAGGACAATAAACTCACCCCAGACACTGTTGGAGTCTCCCTTTTGGATGATGACATAGACTGGGAAAAGTTTTTTCATTTTGCTCCCTTTGAACAGGGAGAAATCAAAGACAATAAGCACTCGCCAAAGGCTGCAAATGCTTTTAAAGGAAAAACTGTGAGCAATGTCACCAGGTCTAAAACACTCAGTTCAGGGTCTGTCAGTTCAGGTTTTGTCAAGTCTGGCTCAGTCATCCCTAAGTCAGCTCACTCTAAGACTATTAACCCGAGGACGTCAAAACCTGCTAAAACAAAGACTGTAAAACAGGGTGGGAAAAATGCTAAATTCATTTTGGCTAGGTCTGTTTTTGTCGACCCAGTACATATTAACCCTAAGCCTGCCAATTCTAAGACTGTTTTTTCTGAGCCCGCTCCTTTGCCTGCTTGTGTTCCTGCTCCCGAGGTAGCTCGGGCCCAGCGTACCCCTGCACCCGTACCAGTTCCTCGGGTGAGGGAGGCTGAGGTCCAGTTGGTCCCTGCTCTGGTTTCCAGGCCGGCTGAGGCTCTGTCAGTTTCTGCACCCGTACCAGCTCCTCGGGTGAGAAGGGCAATTGCCCAGCCGTTGCCGGTGCCTGTCCCGGCTTCCAGGGTGAGGGGGGCTGTGAACCAGTCCACCCCTGCACCCATGCCGGTCCCCAGGGTGAGGTCAGCCAGGATACAGCCCGTCTCTGCACCTGTACCTACTCCTCGGGTGGGAGCGGCTAGTGTCCGGCAGGTGCCTGCACCCATTCTTGTTTCTGCTGAAGGCTCAGGCAACCCCGCCCAGCAGTCCTCCCTGTGTTCCAGAGGCTCAGGAGAGTTCAGTCCACAACCATCACCACCATCACTACTGCATGCTTTTCAGTCTATAGCTCAGTCATTAGCTCTGTTAGCAGCCCAGTCCATAGTTCATTTTCCTGTGTTTCCGTTAGCTCAGCCCTTAGCCCACTGTGCAGCTCAGCCAGCTCCCCAGTGTTTAGCTCAGTCATTTGTTCCATCACCTGCTCAGCCTTCTGTTCAGCCAGTAGTCTCTGCACCTACTGGTCCTGCCACTGCGTCAGCTGGAGGGCCCGAGGATCCCCTCCTCATGCCACGTCAGCTGGGGGTTCAGGAGAACCGCACCAGCCTCATGCCACATCAGCTGGAGGGCCCGAGGAGCCCATCCAGCCTCATGCCACGTCAGCTGGGGGTTCAGGAGAACCGCACCAGCCTCATGCCTCGTCAGCTGGAGGGCCCGAGGAGCCCGTCTGGCAACCTTCCCCGTCAGCTGGAGGGTCCGATGGGCCCGTCCAGCCTCCTGTCTCCGCTGGAGGGTCCGAGGGGCCCGTTCAGCCTCTCTCCGCGTCAGCTGGAGGGTCCGAGGGGCCCGTTCAGCCTCCTGTCTCCGCTGGAGGGTCCAAGGGGCCCGTTCAGCCTCCCGTCTCCGCTGGAGGGTCCGAGGGGCCCGTTCAGCCTCAAGCCACGTCAGCTGGAGGGCCCGGGGAGCCCGTCCAGCCACCATCTACTTCTGCGTCGTCTGGTCCAGCCGCGGCCTCTGCTTCTGCCACGCCTGGTCCGGCCTCCGAGCCTTTGTCCTCCACGCCTGGTCCAGCGATTGTTACACCCCCGTCCAAAGTACATCCAGCACCTCGGCATCGTCGGCCAGTTTCTGGGCCTCTAGCCGGACGTCATCGCCGTCGTGGTCGGCCCCCAGACCGCCTTCGCCTGAGTCGCCGCCGTTGCCTTCCACACGGTCGGCCCCCTGACCTGTCTCTACGTCATCGCCGCCGCCGCCGTCTTCCACGCGGCCGGCCTCCGGACCCGCTCTGTAGCCGCCGCCATCTTCCACGCGGCCGGCCTCCGGACCCGCTCTGTAGCCGCCGCCATCTTCCACGCGGCCGGCCTCCGGACCCGCTCTGTAGCCGCCGCCGTCTTCCACGCGGCCGGCCTCCGGATCTGTTCTGCCGCCACTGCCACTTTTTCACGTGGCCGGCCCCGGAACAGCTGAATTGTGAACTTTTGTGCTGTCGCCCCCCGGGTTGACCTTCTGACCTCTTTGGACATTTGCCTCCCTGTTTTGAACTGTTTTTGTGTCTTTGGACTCAGTTTTGGTTCATGCTCCTCATCTTTTGTTTGGTTTCGTTCCCTCTGTCCGGGTCCCCCGCCTCCCGCCCTGGGTGGGTTGTTCTCTGTTTGTCTTGTGTTTTGGTTCTCGGGTTTGGGCTGTCGGGAGCCAGCCCTTGGGGGGGGGGGGTGATGTCATGATCCTGGGCCATGTTGGCCCAGCAGTCTTAGTATTCATGTCTTTTCGTGTATTGTTCCTTATTTGATTTCCCCTTGTGACTTTTATCCCCTGTGTGCCCCTCTATGTATCTGTGAGCCCTCGTCTCCCCTCCTTGTGTTTCATTCCATGTTTCCCCAGCCCACTATGCCCGTGCTCTCTCTCTCCTCCTGTCTGCACCTCTGTGTACTTCCTGTTTTACTTTGACAGTCTCCCTTCAGTGTTGTTTACTCCTGCCATGTCTTGTTATGTTTATCTGTGTCAGCTGTGCTCCCATGTGTGGCCACTTCCCCTGATCATCCCTCTTGTGTATTTAGTCTCTGTGTTTCATGTAGTCTGAGTCGCGTCGTCTGTGTTCCCACCCTCCGTGTTTCCATGCCCAGTCTTTTGTATCCCCAGCCATAGCATAGATTGTTCCCAGTTTAGGTTTGTTTAGTTACTGCTCTTGTGCTGCCCTCATTCTTGTTTCTTTCGTGATCATCAGTCACAATAAAAGGCTCGCTTTTGTTTAAGTGCACTCCCGTATCCTCACTTGTGTTCGCACCTGGGTCCTCAACACACTCTCCACACGGTCTGCCACTGCGACCGTGACAGTAGTGGATAGTTGTGTCTATCCAGTGTCCAACCCAGTATCACGGCAAAGCAAGTATGTATATGCTGATCCACCGTGTCCATTTCCCGCTTTGCCTATCCAAAACGTGAAATGGGCACGCATGCAGAAATAGCATTACCAGCAAGGGGAAATAATATAACCACGAAGTCGGTAGTGAGCAAAAAACGTATGAAGTGCATTCCAGGATCCGTAATTGTCAGAAACGATTAAGCTAGGCGGCTGATTTGTATGTACATGCAAATGTGTTAATAATGTCTATTTAAACCCCCCCCCCCCCCATTATTTTCATGTTGGCTTGAAATAAAATATCTCACTCTGCTGTTACTGCAGTTTACTGCAACTTACTGCAAGTGTGTCCTTTTCACACTTTGGATAGGCAAAGCGTGAAATAGACATAATCAAATGGCGTATCTATTACATGTTTTGCTGTTTTCTTAGAATGAATATGTCATGAACCGCTGTGTGGCAGGCAAGCAGGAGTGGTGGACCCAAAATGCAGAACTCAGACACGGAAGTGAAACTTAAGGCGCAGCTTTATTGCTGGGAAAAACCTCGTACAAACTAAACTCACCAAAAGAAAACCAAAAGTCAGAACAGAGGAACCAAGGACTGAAACACTGGAAAGAAACACTAAACTGGAGCAGGAGACCAAACACTAGGAACATAGAAGCAGAACACACAGCTAGATGAGGGTACGACGCGACACTGACACAGAGAAACACAGGGCTTAAATACACAGATGGCAGTAATCAAGGGATGAGAGACAGGAGGGGAACACACCTGGGAGAAATCACAGCTGACGAGACAGGGGAAACGTAAACTGAGCACACTCACATATGACACAGACCTTCACAATAAAACAGGAAACTCAGACACATGGAACCAGACAAGACATTGAACTAAACAGACAGATTCACAAACAGATGGGGTGACACCATAGACAGAGACACAGACTCAAAGGCAGACCAAATATAACACACAGAACTCAAACAATAATAATCATCATCATCATAAACTAGAAAATGATAACTAAAAGCGCTGGGTCACCGACCCAGGACCATGACAGAATAAATTATATTTAATGTCACTATTCATAGTACGGTGAAACTAGCAATTAGTGGCCTTCAGTTACAACGTCAGTATCTACATGAAGATTCATGGGGCTCTACTGCAAGCACTACTGGATGGATGCACTGTTTTCAATATCCTTGGTCATGCTGTTGTTAAGCAGTCTCACTTACTAATTTCTTTTATGTGGGAGTATTTATACCACTGGGATTTTAAAATGCATTTGTATGTATGGTTTCCTGCTTGAGAAAAGCACTTAAAACCTTTTCCCCCATGTGCTTCAGTGCCTCTAACTGACCCTTGCTAATTTGCATAAAGGCCCTTAAGGTCTGACCTGAGTTTGAACCCAGCAGGAAATCACAAATCCAATCTCAGAATGCCTCTCAGATGCCCCATCACCCTCCCCCTTTATTACAGATACAAACTCAGCGTGAGTGAAGCCATAAAACAAATGAGCTAGTGCTCCCAGATAGCATCTTCTTCAGTACACACGTTCAGATGTAGCTACACAAATCAAAAAGTGTCAACAGTTTGTGCAGAATGCAGCACTTTTGATATTCAGTTTGATATTTGTAAGCCAGCTCGAGTGAAGCTTCACCTTTATATCCTACTACCTATAGGAGAGCCTTCTCTGCAGCTGAAGTGCATAGATCTAGGGGCTGTCACCTGTAATGAATCACTACCTCTCACCATCATGTCTGCCCAGCTTGATAAGGCCCTCCACTTTCAGCGTATCTGTCCCATCACCGCAAACATGGGGGGAGGTGGGGGGTGCTGCTTCCTATCATCTGCCAGGATTATTTCAGGTGCTGCCATGTCAAACGCCTTCCTCCGCAAATTATCATTTTTATTAGAACATAGGGAGAAAAGTGGGTTGTTTACAGGACAACCCTAACCCCTCTCCACCACTGCCACCCAATGTCTTTACTGCATGGGAAGAGAAATGACCCCAACCTTGCACAGGTAAGCAGCAGTACAAAGAAACAGAGCCACAAAGTCAACTGCTGCTCTATTTTTCCTAGAGACACTTTAAGAAATATCAGTTGTCAGACAGTGATTTGATTTGGAGAAATTTAATATATGGTCAAATCTTCATTACACCGCAAAATGTACAATATTAGGCTTTCAGCAAAAAAAGAAGAAAAAAAAATCTTGAGTTACCACATCATGAGATCCCATTGAATAGATAAATATTCTAAGCCGAAGTTTTTGAACGACATTATTGTGTGTGAGCGCTGAACAGTCTAACATGTTGTTAGGACACTGAGCAGCTCTTGTAATTTAATGCATTTAAGACTAGAAGTACCTAACATATGCCCATCTAGCTGAGCAGAGCGTAAGTGAGTAAAAACAAATAACTAGACATAAGAAATATCAAAGAAATCTGTTTTTGTTTTTTGTGTCTAAACAAAAACAAAATCTATTTTGTATTCAATTTTTTCTCATTTTCTTCCATGTGTTATAGAAAAAAAAGTAAAGCAATAATTGGATGTTAGATTATGGGATTATTTAAAGTCTGTAGTTTAAGTACTGACTGTAAGTTAAGTCAGTTTTAGTGATGGAGTTTTTGTTATCTATGAACTCTAGCTTAAAAGCTGTGTGTGTTGTGAGGATGCATGAATAAATTGCTGAAACTGTCTTCTTATATTCCAAAATGTAAAATGGATTTTGTTTACTCAGCGGTTTCAGTAACAAACACTTGACTCCAGATGGTTGTGATCATTTATAGCTCTCCCTCTTTCTCTCTCTCTATCTACCACTGTCTTTCCCCCTGTCTCCCCTCCTCCAGGCAGCATTGTGTATCTGGGGATGATGTTTGGAGCCTTTTTCTGGGGTGGCCTCTCAGACAAAGTGGGCCGCAGACAGTGCCTGCTTATATCCATGTCAGTCAACGGCTTCTTTGCCTTCCTTTCCTCCTTTGTCCAGGGCTACAGTATGTTCCTCTTCTGCCGCATGGTGTCTGGCTTCGGGTAAGTTTGTTTAACTTTCCTCTTCTCACGCTCCTGCAGACCCTCTGATCTATCTTCCCACCACTTCCTCTGCTGTCTCTCCTCCTCCAAATTCAAAACACATGACAAGAGGTTATACTAACTGCCAGGCATCCGCTCTTCCTCATACCCAGGGGTATAGAAGAAATAAAGCAAAAGAGAAAGGTCTGCAGAAATCAGCTAGTAGTGTAAATGAACATCTGGGTGTTTTAATGCTAGCATGGTCTGCTTGGCTGCACAGATCCTTGACAGCCCTCCCATCTCAGTGACATGATATCCTTTTTTAGATTGTATAGTGTATGAACATTTAGATCAAGTTGTGATGGCTTAAGCTGGTGCTGCTTCATGACTAGACCAAAATGGATATTCAAATCAGAATGGGCCACAGTGCCTGAGGGCATTCATGATTGGTTTACCTGAGCTGCACTCAGCTCTTGTGCATTTAATTACAGTTCTGTAAGCAACCAGTAAACCTCACATCATCTGAAAAACAGCTTCTGCCTTAATGGCTTTAAAATTTCATTAGCAGCTTTAGCTTTTATGTCACCACTAGTTGTCAATCTGTATGCAGAAAGTAGTCTATGGTGTGGGATGGTATCTATGATTGTACATATACCTTTGGGAATAACAGCAAAGAGGCATTGCTTTGTAAGGGGTCACTGAGATCTTCTGTTTTGTTTTCCATCCTCATTCTGGCAGAAATACGATCTGGCATCCAGTGCTGTGTGTTTCACTGTTCCTTTCATTGAGTTTTTCCTACCTTATTAGCATTGCTATCAGAAGCTGTCTCAGCAAATAGGAAAAGACATTCACAGCACAGTGCCATAATAAAAAAAAATATAAGAATTCACACAGATTAAGTTTTAGTGCAATCTTACTTAATGTTCTAAACCAGTTTGTCATATCAGTCACTCCTCTGGCAAAACCTTAAACAGGTTTTGACATTTTTAGAATGAATATCATAGACAATTATTTTCATACATATATAACCTCTTACTGTAAGTTTCTCCCACGCAGACATGAAGGAAGCAGGACAAAAGGCACAACCCAATCTCATCAGATTCTCGGGTGTCACCACAATCTTGAATATTTACTGGATACTTTATACATGGTTGGTTTTTTTGTTTTTGAGAATTGAAAACAAGCCATATACATTTTCATTTGCTTTAAGCCTTTTTGCAGTTACGCAGTTTCTATGAATATGTAATGTTGATGATCTGAAAAGGTTTTGATTTTGTTTTATTTACTTTATCTTAAATGGAAAGGGGTGTACCCCACCTCTAATTAAGTGTTAGGACAGGCTCTATCACCTCATCTTAGACATATAAGCACTTTGAAAAATTTATGAATAAATGGATGGATTATCTAATATTGGCATCTTTCAGGTAATACAAAGCATATGGCAATGCAGATTCTTTACTTGTTCCTCATGAGTTAGCGCTTAGTTTCTACATGTAGTGAGAAATTAAAATGTCACAGATGGCTGCTCAAGTGAGAAATTTGGGATATAACAGCTACAGCTCAGATCAGACTTTAAAGGAGAAGTTCAACATTTTCAATACATGCTATCTTTGTTTTTCTCCAAAGCCATCTATCCATATTAAATTCAGCTAATTAATGTTGAAATGAATCAGAAACAAATGTATAATAATAAAAGAAATGCTGATTGCTCTTTATCTGCCTCTCATTTGCAACACTGTAGTCAACCATAAAACTGACAGTAAAACCAGTGCATCTCAAAAAGTTGTGCATAGATGAACATACCTTTCAGAAGTTTTTGTATTGTTAAAGCTTTTTTTATTGATCTGTAGAAATAACTAATACATTATCAGATACTGTATTTTCATGAACTATGAGCCATTATCATCAAAATTAAAACAAAAAGGCTTCGTGTTGAATGATTACATGAAAATGTAACTTTCTGAAATAAATTATGAAAAAAAAAAACTTTTTGATGATATTCTAATTTTAAGAGATACACTAGTAAGATTTGCCATTTGGTTTTTTTCCTCTTCAAATATGTACGACACTCTGAGGCTATGAAAAAAATGGGCACTGTCACTGCAGTCACAGATGGGCTCCTTCTGACTCTACTGACACCTCACTGAAAGGGTTCAGTTCAGTGCACCTATCCCTCACATCAACACAAGATACAACAACGTACTAATATGGAACAATGCAATTTGAGACATGTTCACTATGTTAAATTTAAAGGCCACACAACCTGTGATTCTGGAAAATGATATAATAAGCAAGTTTGATAGAAAGCAGCAAAGATGGCTCAAAGACTGTAATATCCTGTGTGCTACAGTGTGGTGATTTTTCATTTTCTTTGGTCAAGAAGATGACAGTATAGTTTGTGCAAATAAATACTAAGCTGCAGTGGATAGTGCCGTTGCCTCCTGATGATCTGGTAAGACTCAGAAAATAAGCCAGAATAGTGTAGAATCTGCTTTGTGACATGAATGAACAAAAAATGTGCGAAGACATGTTCTAAAAAAAAGTTTCAGACGTTTGTACAATTCACAGTGACAAATGAAGAAATGTTTTCTGTAACAATAAATCAGTTTCATATTGTGATAAATGTTCATTGTTGCAAGCGCTGATGAGGCAAATGAGGATTGCCTTTTTGAGCATGCATAGCTAATTACAACAAGCTGTATTTACAGGATCGGTGGAGCAGTACCGATAGTATTCTCATACTTTGCGGAGGTGTTGGCTCGCGAGAAGAGAGGAGAGCATCTGAGCTGGCTGTGCATGTTCTGGATGATTGGAGGAATTTATGCCTCAGCCATGGCCTGGGCTATCATCCCACACTATGGTGAGTGACATGATGTACCACTTCTAAAAAAGGTTACATTAACATGACAGCAAAGCAGCACTAAAGGGAAATCATTAAAATGATCGAAGAAATTTGTCATAAAAATGTTAAAGTGTATTATTACATTTTCCCACCTCATAATATTGCTCCTTTATTTTATATTTTTGCTTTTTTTTTATATTATCAAGTTAGTAGAGTTTACAATGAACAGATAACCCAACCAGATTTAGGAAGTCATTCCAATTCAATGCAATTCAATTCAGTTATCTCAAGGTCTTTTATATTGTAAGGTAGAGACTGTGTCAATAGTACAGAGAAAATCCCAACAATTAGACGACCCTCTGACCACTTAACGAAGGTTGGATGGAAAAACTCCCTTTTAACAGGAGGCAGTCATCATGTGACTGGTTCTGGGAAGAGGGAAGGAGACAGGACAGAAGTTAGGTGAGATGATCGCAGTGAAGAAAGGCCAGATGTTTTAACATTGAGTCCAATGTGGAAATACCCTGAACTGGGATTTGTTTCAATGGCCAGCAGAGGGCGAATGCTCTGGTTGCCAAAATGAAACGATTGTACAGACGTAGAAAGAAAACAGCCCTTGTCTTCCTTAATCTACCTTAAATGAACACTTTCATAATGAGTTTATGGTCTCAATTGCTAGTTTACACTGTTACTGAATACAACATGACGTTATTACCTAAACCTACTCTGTGAATGAGAAGCCAGTAATGTATGAGCACGCAGTGCTTTATGATTCACTATTCTCTTATCACATCTATTTTCAAAACACCAATAAGGTGTTCAAGGCCTTAACATGAGACTTCAAAAACCAGGGGATGATGTAAAAGTGCTTCTATTTATCATCTACCTTTCACATCTATCTTCCCCTCACTCCTGGCTGATTGTGACTGCTGTTTCCTGAGCCTGTGAAAAATAATCCTGATGGTAGAAAAAGGACCAATAATGTTAAAAGTACTGTGTCACCAAATGTATAATAAAAATGTTATTAAAAATCAGGGACAAGTGGTATAACCTATGTGGGTGTTCATCATGGACAGAATATATATTGAAATAATGCTGCCAAGGTGTGTTATGAGAAATACTCAAAAAACTATGCACTGAAGTTTAATGGAGACTCATGCTAGGGACGAAACTACTCTGCTACCCTGTAACACAAGCATGTAATGCTAAATCACTGGAGTACATCAGTGAAAGCCTGTGCCTGGCAGTAACGTTTTCTATGCAAGCTATAGTCTGTGGATGTTTTGTTCCACTGCTAAGAACAGAATAAAGTGTCTAATGCTCATCATATGAGGAGGAGATAAGGGTGTCGACGATCTTGGATTGAGAACACCAATTGATTGTGCCTCTGTTGAATGAAACAAGGCTGCACTGGAACTGGAACAGACATGTGAGGTAATTATAGACATTTGCATCTTGACATGGCAGATTTCTTGTTATATAGGACATCCTTTGAAGTCATCCTTGTAGCCCACTACGGGCTAACTTTAGCCAATCAGATGTAGAGATTACAGCAAACAAAAGATAAGGTCTAAGGAGCTTGGAAAGAAAAGCGTCTGGACTTCTTTAAGTTGCTTGAAGATGTTTCACCTCTCATCTGAGAAGCTTCTTCAGTTCTAAAAGTCAAATGGTGGAGAGACCCAGATTTAAACCCAGTGGGAGTTTCCCCCCAAAGAGGGACAAAGGACCCCCTGATGATCCTCTACCAAATCACATGAGCCAAGGTTTGAAAATGGGTGTGGGTCACAATCAGCCAGGGTTTCGGGTGAGCTCATTGTGAAACCTGGACCCACCCTATAGGGCTTTGGAGTGTGATGTCACAGGGGTGGGCGTGGAAAGGATTTTGGCCTGATGCACCATTTTCCGGGTCCAAACAAAGCGCAAGCGAAAAAGGAGCGAAGGCACACACAACAGGTTCGTCCTTGCTGTGTGGTCGGCTGCAATGTTCGATCGCATGACCGGCACGGGAATGAGCTTAAAAAGGGTTTGTCTTTTTATTCTTTCCCAAACTGAAAGCAACATGAGGGAGCTTATATGGCGGACCTTAAAAAATGAAGGCGTCTAGCCTGGATAGCAGCCGTGAGATGAGCTGATATCCAGTTCGCTTCCATCTCCAGATATCTGTTGGTGTTCTCCAGACATTTTCACTCCGGTTCTATATATGTTCATATCACTCTTTATAGCTTAATAATATTATTGTTGGGGCTCTCGAGGTTTTAGAAATTGCGAACAAACATAGAATTGAGTGACTGTGCAGACATACGTGCTACGTAACCCATCCATCCATCCATCCATTTTCATCCGCTTTGTCCGGGGCCGGGTCGCGGGGGCAGCAGCCTAAGCAAAGAGGCCCAGACCTCCCTCTCCCCAGCCACCTCCTCCAGCTTATCCGGGGGAATACCAAGGTGTTCCCAGGCCAGCCGAGAGATATAATCTCTCCAGCGTGTCCTGGGTCTGCCCCGGGGCCTCCTCCCGGTGGGACATGCCTGGAACACCTCACCCAGGAGGCGCCCAGGGGGCATCCTTGTCAGATGCCCGAACCACCTCAGCTGGCTCCTTTCGATGTGGAGCAGCAGCTGCTCTACTCTGAGCCCCTCCCGGATGGCCGAACTTCTCACCCTATCTCTAAGGGAGAGGCCAGCCACCCTTCGGAGGAAGCTCATTTCTGCCGCTTGTATCCGCGATCTCGTTCTTTCGGTCACTACCCACAGCTTGTGGCCATAGGTGAGGGTAGGGACGTAGATCGACCGGTAAATTGAGAGCTTCGCTTTTACACTCAGCTCCCTCTTCACCACGACGGACCGGTGCAGCGTCCGCATTACTGCAGCTGCAGCCCCAATCCGTCTGTCGATCTCCGGCTCCCTTCTCCCATCACTCGCGAACAAGACCCCGAGATACTTGAACTCCTCCACTTGGGGCAGGAACTCATCCCCGACCTGGAGTGGGCACTCCACCCTTTTCCGGCTGAGAACCATGGCCTCAGATTTGGAGGTGCTGATCCTCATTCCCGCTGCTTCACACTCGGCTGCGAACCGCTCCAGTGCGAGCTGGAGGCCCTCACCCGATGAAGCCAACAGAACCACATCATCTGCAAAAATCAGAGATGAGATTCTGAGGCCACCAAAGCGAAAGCCCTCCGCCACTTGGCTGCGCCTAGAAATCCTGTCCATAAAAATTATGAACAGAACCGGAGACAAAGGGCAGCCCTGGCGGAGCACATCACCCACCAGGAACGAGTCCGACTTATTGCCGGCAATGCGAACCAAGCTCTTGCAACGGTTGTGTAGGGATCGAATGGCCCGTAGCAATGGGCCAGACACCCCATATTCCCGCAACACCTCCCACAGGACACCCCGAGGGACACGGTCGAATGCCTTCTCCAAGTCCACAAAACACATGTAGACTGGTTGGGCAAACTCCCATGCACCCTCAAGTATCCTGGAGAGGATAAAGAGCTGGTCCAGTGTTCCGCGACCAGGACGAAAACCGCATTGTTCCTCCTGTATCCGAGGTTCGACTAACGGACGAACTCTCCTTTCCAGCACCCTGGCATAGACTTTCCCAGGGAGGCTGAGGAGTGTGATCCCCCTGTAGTTGGAACACACCCTCCGGTCCCCTTTCTTGAAGATGGGGACCACCACCCCGGTCTGCCAGTCCACAGGTACTGCCCCTGATCTCCACGCAACATCGCAGAGGCGTGTCAACCAAGAAAGCCCTACAACGTCCAGAGCCTTCAGGAATTCGGGGCGGACCTCATCAACACCAGGGGCTCTGCCACCAAGGAGTTGTTTAACTGCCTCAGTGACCTCGCCCCCGGAAATTGGCGGGTCATTCCCCTCATCCCCAGACTCTGCTTCCTCCTCGGAAGACGTGTCAGTGGGATTAAGGAGGTCCTCGAAGTATTCCTTCCACCACCCGACAATTTTCTCAGTCGACGTCAGCAGCGCTCCGCCAGCACTATACACAGTGCAGGTAGAGCACCGCTTTCCCCTCCTGAGACGTCTGACGGTTTGCCAGAATCTCTTCGAGGCAGCCCGAAAGTCTTTTTCCATGGCCTCTCCGAACTCCTCCCACACCCGAGTTTTTGCTTCAGCCACTGCCCGAGCCGCATTCCGCTTGGCCTGTCGATACCTGTCGGCTGCCTCCGGAGTCCCACAGGCTAACCAAGCCCGATAGGACTCCTTCTTCAGCCTGGTGGCTCCCTTCACCTCTGGTGTCCACCATTTGGTTCGGGGATTACCACCACGGCAGGCACCAACCACCTTGCGACCGCAGCTCAATGCAGCAGCTTCGGCAATGGAGACGCTGAACATGGTCCATTCGGACTCAATGTCCCCAGTCTCCCTCGGAATGCTGTTGAAGCTCTGCCGGAGGTGTGCGTTGAAGATCTCGCGGACTGGGGCCTCTGCTAGACGTTCCCAGCACACCCTCACTACGCGTTTAGGTGCACCAGGTCTGTCCAGCGTCTTCCCCCGCCACCTGATCCAACTCACCACCAGGTGGTGATCAGTTGACAGCTCAGCCCCTCTCTTTACCCGAGTGTCCAGAACATATGGTCGCAGGTCTGCTGATACGATTACAAAATCGATCATCGACCTACGGCCTAGAGCATCCTGGTGCCACGTGCACTTATGGACACTCTTATGTTCGAACAGGGTGTTCGTTATGGCCAAACTGTGATTAGCACAGAAGTCCAATAACAGAGCACCGCTCGGGTTCAGATCAGGGAGGCCGTTCCTCCCAATCACGCCCCTCCAGGTCTCGCTGTCGTTACCCACGTGAGCATTGAAGTCTCCCAGCAGGACAACAGAGTCTCCAGGTGGAGCACCCTCCAGCACCCCCCCCCAGGGACTCTAAGAAGGCTGGGTACTCTGAACTGCCACTCGGCGCATAAGCGCAGATGACAGTCAGGACCCGTTCCCCGACCCTAAGGCGCAGGGAAAAAACCCTCTCGTCCACCGGGAAAAACCCCAACGTACCGGCAGCAAGCCGAGGGGATATTAGGATACCCACCCCAGCCCGCCGCCTCTCACCAGGGGCAACTCCAGACTGAGACAGAGTCCAGCCCCTCTCCAGGAGACTGGTTCCAGAGCCCAAGCCATGTGTAGAGGTGAGCCCGACTATATCTAGCCGGTACCTCTCAACCTCACGCACTAACTCAGGCTCCTTCCCCACCAGTGAGGTGACATTCCATGTCCCTATTGCCAGTCTTGGCAGCCGGGGGTCAGTCCGCCAGGGCCTCCGCTCCTGGCCGCCACCCGGCACACAATGCACCCGACCCCTATGGCGCCTCCTGCGGGTGGTGGGCCTGCGGGAGGATGGGCCCATGTCTCCTCTTCGGGCTGTGCCCGGCCGGGCCCCAGTGCTACGTAACGATTTGCTAATTCTTTCGCACAACTGTAGGGAAGCCTGCCTATGAAATGGATCAAACAAATCCAGACTGGGTACCAACGTTACACATGGGGCACTCAGAAATGCGAACGTGATGGTTAAGGTTAACAAGATACGTGAAGATATTGGGGTAGGACAGTGGCAGTAAGTCGTCTGGGTCTTTACTCCACTGCCGTATTTCATATGGGTCCACATTTGCGATGCACTCTATTTTTTTTTTTCAAGTACCGCTGCTTCGCCTCTGGACGCAATCGGTCTCTATACCGTCCGTTTTCTTTTGAGCTGCTTTTACGCATATTTCTTGTCGTCGTTCCAACACTGTGTGTTTGTTTTGATTTGTGGACCTGGAAAATGGCACCGCGCTCCCACAATACATTGCAGCGTGACGTCAACTCCAAAGCCCTATCATCTGATTTCCTGAGGTCAGATGGCCCAGGGTGTGAGTGGGCATTAAGGCATCTGGGAAGGGATCTCAAAACTGGATTATAGATGGCAGACAGTCGGTGTCGTAAACCCCCGCCTCTGTTCAAAGATGGTTGCTCACAGTGGACATAGATGGCTTCTTTCACTCCTCTTTCAAACCACTGTCCTCTCTGTCCAAAATGTGAACATTTGCATCCTCGAAAGAGTGTCCTTTATCCTTAAGATGCAGGTGGACTGCTGAGTCTTGTCCTGTGGAGGTGGCTCTTCTGTGTTGTGCCATGCGTTTGTGAAGTGGCTGTTTGGTCTCTCCAATGTAGAGGTCTGGGCATTCCTCGTTACACTGTACAGCATACACCACATTGTTAAGTTTGTGTTTTGGAGTTTTGCCTTTCGGGTGAATAAGTTTCTGTCTGAGTGTGTTGCTGGGTCTGAAATACACTGGGATGTCGTGCTTGGAGAAAACTCTCCTCAGTTTTTCTGATACACTGGCAGCATAGGGGATGACAATGTTATTGAGTCTGTCTTTCTTATCCTCCCTAGCTGGTGTCTGATCTTCTTTTCTGTGCCTCTTTGCTAACTTTATAAACGCCCAATTAGGATAACCGCATGTTTTGAGTGCTTCCTTTACATGTGTGTGTTCCTTCTTTTTCCCTTCAGGCTTAAAGGGAACATTTTTCTGCCCGGTGGTGTAGGGTCCTAATTACTCCAAGTTTGTGTTCCAGAGGGTGATGGGAGTCAAAGAGGAGTTACTGGTCCGTGTGTGTGGGCTTCCGGTAAACTTCAATGTTGAGGTTGCCATTCTCTTCTATGTGCACAGCATAGTCCAGGAAAGGCAAACAGTTATCCTTTGTGTCTTCACTGGTGAACTTACCAAAGTCCGGTAGAGGATCATCAGGGGGTCCTTTGTCCTTCTGTGGGGGGTCACTCCCACTGGGTTTAAATCTGGGTCTTTCCACCATTTGACCTTTAGAACTGAAGAAGCTTCTCGGATGAGAGGTGAAACGTCTTCAAGCAACTTAAAGAAGTCCAGACGCTTTTCTTTCCAAGCTCCTTAGACTACGATGACCTGGATGACTGAGAACCTTCACAGACAAACAAAAGATAAGCTACCCTCTAACGGGCCTTGAGACTGGAAAATAGCCAGTAAGGTTAACTATGTAGATGCTTTGTAATATTTTGCATAATATTTCATATTTTTCACCAGCAGGCAATTACTTAAAACACATATTTTGCAGGTGGTTAAATGAAACCATCTGTTAACATACCTAAAACCTGCCAGTAACTACGATGTTATTGTCCAGGTATTCGTCATCAACTTCATTTCTGTTCAGTTCTGTTTTAACAATTCAGTTCAATTCAATTTTATTTATACCATGGCAAATCACAACAGCATCGTCTCAAAGCACTTTATATTGCAACCTAGACCAAACAATAATACATAAAGAAAAAAAAACCCAACAATCATATGACACCCTATGAGCAAGCACTTTGGTAACAGCGGGAAGGAAAAACTTTAACAGGAAGAAACCTCCGGCAGAACCAGGCTCAGGGAGGGGCGGCCATCTTCTGCAACTGGCTGGGGAGAGAGAAGGAAGACAGGATAAAAGACATGCTGTGGAAGAGAGCCAGACATTAATAACAAGTATGATTCAGTGGAGAGAGGTCTATTAACACATAGCGAGTGAGAAAGGTGACTGAAGAAGAAATACTCAGTGCATCATGGGATTAAAGCATAAAAGCATAACTAAGGGAGGATTCAGGGTCACCTGATCCAGCCAAAACTATATGCTTTAGCAAAAAGGAAAGTTTTAAGCCTAATCTTAAAATAGAGATAGTGTCTTCTCCTGAATCCAAACTGGAAGCTGGATCCATAGAAGTGGAGCCTGAAAACTGAAGGTTCTGCCTCCCATTCTACTTTTAAATACTCTATGAACAACAAGTAAGTCTGCAGTGCGAGAGCAAAGTGCTCTAATGGGTGATATAGTACTATAAGGTCATTAAGATAAGATGGGGACTGATTATTCAGGGAAGCATGTATAATGTAAACAGAATTGGTCCTAGCACTGAACCCTGTGGAACTCCATAATTAACCTTAGTGTGTGAAGAGGACTCTCCATTTACATGAACAAAATGGAGTCTATTAGATAGATATGATACAAACCACTGCAGCACAGTACCTGTAATACCTACAGCATGCTCTAATCGCGCTAATAGGATATTATGGTCAACAGTATCGAACGCTGTACTGAATTCTAGCAGGACAAGCACAGAGATGAGTCCACTGTGAGAGGGAATAAGAAGGTCATTTGTAACCTTCATTAAACATGTTTCTGTACTGTGATGAGCTCTGAAATCTGACTGAAACTCTTCAAATAAGCCATTCTTTTGCAGATGATCTGTTAGTTAGTTCAGATCAACTACTCTTTCAAGTGAAAGAATAGTTTCGATGTGGATAACACATTTTATGTGCTAGAATGTAACGTGCTGACATCACATTTAATTCAGTATATCCCACCACCACTTCCTCTGCCTACCCTCCGTTTTAATTTGATTGCTAATTTTTTTTTTTTAAATTGCAGGTTGTATACAAGTTTATGTATCAATTGCTAAATTAAATTAATATTGATTACATTCTTTTAGAAATTATTATCAAATCAAATCAAATCACTTTTATTGTCACATCACATGTGCAGGTACATTGGTACAGCACATGTGAGTGAAATTCTTGTGTGCGAGCTTCACAAGCAACAGAGTTGTGCAAAATACAATAATGTAAACAAGCAAAATACAAGAATGGCTACATCTGAAACTAATAAATATATGTACAATATATAATAGTATATTATATATTGTGCAAAACAGTGGCATTACTGTACAGTATGGAGTGCATAATGTTAAAGTTCCAGTAGTGAAGGTGAGGTGTCTTTGACGTGTTCAGCAGTCTGATGGCCTGATGGAAAAAGCTGTCTCTCAGTCTGCTGGTACGGGACCGGATGCTGCAGAACCTCCTTCCTGAGGGAAGTAGTCTGAACAGTTTATGGCTGGGGTGACTGGAGTCCTTGATGATCCTCCCCGCTTTCCTCAGGCACCGCTTCCTGTAGATGTCTTGGAGGGAGGGAAGCTCACCTCCAATTATCCGTTCAGAGCACCGCACTACTCGCTGGAGAGCTTTGCAGTTGTAGGCGGTGCTGTTGCCATACCAGGTGGTGATGCATCCAGTGAGGATGCTCTCAATAGCACAGTGATAGAAGGTCCTGAGGATGCGGGGGCTCATGCCGAATCTTTTCAGTCTCCTGAGAAAGAAGAGGCGCTGCTGCGCCTTCTTCACTATTTTGTTTGTGTGTACTGACCACGTAAGCTCCTCAGCCAGATGTACACCAAGGAACCGGAAGCTGCTCACTCTCTCCACAGCAGCGCCGTTGATGGTGATGGGGGTGTGTACTTCTCTGCACCTCCGGAAGTCCACTATCAACTCCTTTGTCTTTGCGACGTTGAGGGTGAGATGGTTGTCTTGACACCAGTGGGTCAGGGCGCTGACCTCCTCCCTGTAAGCCGTCTCATCACCATTGGTGATAAGACCCACCACTGTAGTGTCGTCCGCAAACTTCACAATGATGTTGGAGTTGTTAGTGGCTGTGCAGTCGTAGGTGTAGAGTGAGTACAGGAGAGGGCTCAGTACACACCCCTGTGGAGCACCAGTGTTCAGTGTGATGGGGGATGAGGTGATGCTGCCCAGTCTGACCACTTGGCGTCTGTCAGACAGGAAGCTAAGGATCCAGCTGCAGAGGGAGCTGCTCAGTCCTAGATCCTGCAGTTTCCTGTCCAGCTTCGAGGGAACGATGGTATTGAATGCTGAGCTGTAATCTACAAACAGCATTCTCACATACGTGTCTCTCTTCTCCAGGTGTGACAGGGCAGTGTGTAGTGTGTAGGCTATGGCATCATCAGTGGACCTGTTGTGGCGGTATGCGAACTGTAGAGGGTCCAGTGAGTCGGGTAGTGCAGAGCAGATGAAGTCCCTGACCAGCTTCTCGAAGCATTTGCTTACGATGGGGGTCAGGGCTACAGGTCGCCAGTCGTTCAATGAGGAGATGGTGGAGGATTTGGGTACAGGGACGATGGTGGCCATTTTGAAGCAGGCTGGGACTACAGACAGAGAGAGGGAAAGGTTGAAGATGTGCGTGAACACTCCAGCCAGCTGAGCTGCGCATGACTTGAGGACGCGGCCGGGAATCCCGTCCGGACCAGTAGCTTTGCGTGCGTTCACCTTCCTGAAGCACCTCCGCACATCCTCCTCAGACACAGTGTGCGCACTGACGTCATCCGCGGTGCGCACACTGTCCGGTCTCATGGTGTTCGCTGTGTCGAATCTAGCGTAGAATACGTTTAGATCCTCACACAGAGAGGCCGTGGTCTGCGGTGTGCTGGTTTTCCCTCTAAAGTCTGTGATCGTGTTTAGTCCCTGCCACATACTCCGAGGGTTGTCAAACTGTTGCTCCACCCTGTCCCTGTACTCACGTTTGGCTGCTTTGATCGTCTTCCGGAGTTGGTAATGTGCGTGTTTGTAGTCCGATGTGTTCGCGGAGGCAAAGGCGGTGCTCCGTGCCGCCAGTGCCGCGCGAACATCTCCGTTAATCCAGGGTTTTTGATTTGGGAAGGATTTAACTGTTCTGGATGGGACGACATCTTCCACGCATTTCCTGATAAAGCCGCAGACTGAGTCTGTGTATTCATCAATGTCCCTAGCAGCCACGTGAAACATTTCCCAGTCCGCGTGATCAAAACAGTCCCGCAGCGCAGACTCCGATTGGTCCGTCCAACAGTGCACCGCCCTCCGGGTTGGAGCTTCCTGTTTCAGCTTCTGCCTGTAGGCGGGCAGGAGCAGGATGGAGCGGTGATCTGATTGGCCGAATGGGGCGCGGGGGAGGGCTTTGTACGCATCCCGGAAAGAGGTGTAGCAGTGGTCGAGTAGCCGATCTCCACGAGTGTTAAAGTGGATGTGTTGGTGGAGTTTGGGTGAGACTTTCTTCAGGTTTCCCTTATTAAAGTCTCCGGCTGTGATAAACGCCGCCTCTGGGTGTGCGGTTTCCTCGCTGCTGATCGCGCTGTACAGTTCCCTGAGTGCTCGGTCAGTGTCGGCTTGTGGGGGAATGTAAACAGCCGTAATAATCACTGCTGTAAATTCCCTCGGTAGCCAGAATGGCCGGCACTTAATCATCAGGTACTCCAGGTCCGGTGAGCAGAAGGATTTGACCGGGTGCACGTTCGCATAATCACACCAGCTGTTGTTGATCATGAAACACACACCACCGCCTCTGCTTTTCCCAGTAAGATCCTGTGACCTGTTCGCGCGATGCACGGAGAACCCCGGTAGTTGTATTGCTTGTCCGATAGCCAGGTTTCTGTGAGGCAGATCACGCAGCAGTCCCGCATCTCTCGCTGGAATGAGATCCGTGCCCGAAGCTCGCACAGCTTGTTCTCCAGAGACTGCACATTAGCCAGTAATAAACTGGGTAATGGTGGTCTGTTAGTGCGCCGTCTCAGTCGAACCAGAACGCCAGATCTTCTCCCTCTGCGTCGGCGTTTGCGGCCTCCAGGGCCAGAGAACAAAGGCGTCTCAGGTGAGATGAATGGGGGGTCTGCAAACGGAGCGTCCGTGTTGCAAAACTTGAACTCCGGAAAGTTATAAGAAAGACCGTCTTTTATGTCCAGTAAGGTTTGTCGGTCGTACACAAGGAGACATGTGCTACTCGTGAAAAAATGAAGGAAAAGTAAAATTAAACACAGAAAAAAGCTGTTGCTTGGGGGAGCTCGCGACAAGGCTGCCATACTCGGCGCCATCTTGTTCTCTCTATTATAAGTATTAATTATTAGAGTCAGAGAGCAGGATAAAATAAAGATACACAGGTTCCTCAAAATTTGTCAGTTTCAACTTTCTAACCAATGGCTACGTAGTATTTCTCAACTTAACAGTGAGTGTCATCCCTTGCTTATCACAAAATGGTGATGACAAAATACCTAGTTCAAGGTTTTCACTAACCAGCGTGAGACGTTGTAGTGGGCATATCCATCTTTTAAATTCCACCTTGCATAACGAGGCGGCTGTGGCTCAAGAGGTAGGGCGAATCACCTATGAATCACCCACACATGCAGGGCCTTGGGGTAAAGGTGTGTCACCAGGGTGCAGGGGAGGCTTCCCCCCCTCTGTCCCCTTCTGGCTGCCTGTGCCTAAATTTTATCCCACAACTTAGACATTCACATTACTCACACTCTCATAACACATACATATAGGCACAGCTGGCTGCCGGCGGAGCTCACGGGCCCCAGATGAGTGACCCCTCATCTGGGGCTCTCCTCAGCTCTTTCTGGGATAGTGGTGCGGCTGCCCCTCTGTTGGTCTTCCTTGGTCTCTTGTGTTCTGAGGGCCTCTGGATGTCTGGAGTTTTGATCTCCTCCATACCTGCTTCATGCCCTGGAGGACGGGGCTATGGCTCTCCACACCCTCTAGCAGATCATTACATGAAGGAACCTTTTAAAAACAAGCATGTTCATGCTCACAGGTGTACACACGGGTGCTCACACACACAAACTACACCCTTTTTTGGCTCCTACCTCAAAGCACACTGTGCGCTGTCGATCTTACGTGCTGCACAATAATGTTTAATATTTAGTATTTACTGTTATATTCCCATATATCATCGTGATGTTGTTTATTATGTTGCTCTTTCTTTTCTTCTGCTTGTTTTCTCTTTTTTCTTTCTCAACAGGTGATCCAGGTGATTGATATATGTATTTTTTGTCTGCTTATTTTGTTGGTTTTTGTTTTTTGCCCTTTATCCCCGTCCCTCTTCCCCGCTGTTTTTCTTTCCTTCTTTCTTTTTCCCCTTTCTTTTCCCCAGTCAAATCTGTCCCGTATTTAGCAAGTGAAAATAAAATAAAATAAAATAAACAATAAAAGGTTAATCAAATAGACCATTACGGCAAGGCTGGGATGGTCTATTTGGTAAAGTAAATCCGTTGGGCATCTTTCTTCGCCTTTAGACAATAATTCTGATGGCAAAAGAGCCAAATGGGACATGCAAAAAAAAAAAAAAAAATACATGACTGAATATAAAGTTTTAAATACCAAAAAAAAAAAAAAAAGAGTTGATGGATTGCGTGTCGAAGTATGCTAGATCAACTCCAAGTTCCCCCTGATGCATCCACTGGAGTGTGAGTATGTGTGTGAGTTGTAGATATGGTGTTTGTGTGAATGTGTGTGTGATTGGGAGAATGAGACTTTAAGTACTCAGAGTAAAAAAGTGCTACATACCTAAAAAACAATCTATATCATATATGTTATTTTTTGCTTTTTACATGAGGAACACACACATGCACACACACCCACACACACACACACACACACAGAGAAAGAAACACAAAGTGTAAGCAAAAGCTGACATTGCTACGTTTAAAGTAAGGGCAAAGTGATGCAATGTGCTCGCAACTTTACTGGCCCAGGTTCCAAAGTGGAGAGGTTTCCCACTGTTAGGAGAGACTCACATCACCAGTTTGAACATTACTGCAAAAAGAAAAGGCATTAACGTCGGACTTGGCGGTACTGCTCCACTCTTGATGATACCCCCTGCAGTAGTAAGGCATGCACATCACAACACGATACATAACAGCCAGTGAGCCTCGCAAATAATTCCCCCATCGTGGGGCTTAATTTAGAAATCAAGACCCATCAGGGGGGCACACAAACACATAGCAGGTGGCGATGTAGGTGGAAACCACAGCAATAACAGCAGCACAAAAAAGCAACAAAGTGTCTGTCAGTCTGCACAATAAATATATACATGAAGGGCACTAAAATGTACAGAGTTGTGTTAGGCAAGCAAGGTTCATCTGGACATACAGCATTTTTATTTTAAAAGAGCATTCTTTTTAATCAAATCCTTTTAGGAGACTATAATTGAAAACCAATGGTTTTGCTCATTTATTGGAATTTTATGACAAACTGTTTGAGGTTGTGAAAAAAATGCAAAAAGTTGACTCATATAGTTAATCTCATATAGTGAAGGAGAGGAGGTGTGTCAGAGCATATGAACAAAAAATGAGCTAACTGAAATCAATCAGGAATGGGGGGCTGCAGATAAAGAAAGAGGAGCAGAGAAATAGATTAGGAAGACATGGCAAAAGAGAAGCGAAGAGGGCTCTGATTTATGAGGCCTGCATCGGGGATAATCAAAAGGTGAAGGGATACAGGAGAGGGCTAAAGGGAGGCAAAACAAAGACAGAGTGAGAGAGTGAGACTGTTACACAACAGAGGAGCAGAGGAGGAGAGGAGGAGGAGGAGGAAAGCTTCTTGTTTGCCATGGTCCTGGTGATCAGATATAATGGAGTTTGCTCTTGGACACTGGCCATCAGGATGTTGTCTCTGCTGGAGACTATTCTGTGACTGTGTGACACTATAGTGTGGGGGCACAGGGTTGATTAAGTTCCTACACCAAGTGGTGTTCTTTATTTAGAATGAAGCTACAACACCAACTTTTTAAGCAGGTAAAGAAAACATGTTGAGGAAGTGCAAACTTCTTCAGTCTGTGCAGCTTCACATTTCATAAACACTACCTCTGATTTCATTTCACACTGAATGAACTTGGAGAAATTTTGAATTTTGGGCTCACACTTTTGAAAATAGTTCACATTGAGCTTTTTCCCCCATTCCCAGCACCCATGCAGTAAAGTAAAGTAACAGTATCTACCTTTAGGAACTACTACTGTGAAACTAGAGAAAAGGCACCTAAACAACAGGAAATGGCAATAAGGAGGAAAGAAGTGGTAACAAAAATACAGAAAAGACAGATGGAAGTAACTATAAAGAAACACTGGACAACACAATATCAAAACAGGGACCAGGACTCAGCAAATACAAATAGAAAATTAAAGACCATGACAGTACTGACTACACATGGCAAGTAAGCACCTTAGCTTTCCTATTAAACTCTTAGTGATATCAAAATATCAGTAGAATGTGAAAAATAATCTGCAAATAAATTCATAACATAAATGTATTTTCTTTAATGTATGTATTCATTTATTTACTTTTAACTTAAAGAATTTGTATAGACACGCAGGCCATATACTATCCAGCAGTGGGTGCCGCAGAACCCTCTGCGACACATTTTTAAAGTGATAGAGCAATAAATGGACATCTCCGTGACAAATACATGGGATTTCTCATAAATGCTTTACAACGATTTTGCCAGTAGAATACTGTTATTGTAAAACAGAGCTAAACTCAGTATGTCTCTGAGTCAGCGGGTAAAAATAGTTGCATTGTGTTCTGTCCCTGCAAGTACTACTACTTATGTATAAGTACCAAAAATTAGAAGTAACTGTTTAATGAGAAAAAAAGAAGAAAAATTAGTGTGCGGTGAAGCTCACAAGCATACACAGAAAGATATTTCTGTCTTATAGGTCATAAATGGCTCCTAAGAATCTAAAGATAGAAGCTTACATTCTAAAGCTCTCCAGTGGCCGTCAGAGTGCAGGAGCGACTGAGTGTGAGAGGGCTTATAATTGAGGTCAATTGATTAGACGCCAGTGTTGTAACACATTTTTTCTACAAGATGCAGCAATGTGTGGGTAATAAGTTCTGCCGCAGTGCTTCCATTGACTTGTAGATAACTGTGTGTGTGTGTGTGTGTGTGTGTGTGTGTGTGTGTGTGTGAGAGAGAGTGTGATTTTAGCTTTTTAAGGTGCTAAAAATGGGTTAAAGTAAAGAAGCACATAAATCACAATAAAAAATGGCCAGTTCAAGTGTGATGTGTGTCACAGTGCAACATGTGTCTCTTTAAGACTTTTCTGTCTGTGAGTCTTTGTGCATGCTTGTGTGTGTGCAAGTGTGTCTGTGTTTATGCACGTACCCTATGTACATGCTTTAAAACTTGTGTGATACCACTAAGCAATGGCCAAGGACAGTGTGTGTGTGTGCGCGCGTGTGTGTCGGTGTACTGTATGTGTATTTCAGCAGTGTTCACTTACTGTAGAGGAGGGACATAAATCTTGCTGAGTGTCTGAATCAGTCAGCCATCTCCTCTAGTCCATTATAGCCATAATCCCCCTAATGAGGTTTGTACTGGTACAGGCTAGAGCAGCGCCACAGGCCACGCACACGCGCACACACACTTGTATGTCCATGCTAATACACTTTTCTATTGTTAATTTTTGCATACAGACTTTGCTGTGTGAGTAGACAGGATGGCTTCCAAACATATAGGTACTCCATCATATATTGCTACAACTTGTTGATGGTCTTTGCAGAATGTCCTTTGGAGCTTTTGAAACTTTTAGAGAAATCACAGAGTACACAGCAAATCCAGCATGTCCAAATTAACACTGTCGGATTTGATTTCAACACTATTAAAGTGTCTATATGGGTCCACACCAGAGAGTGTTAATTTAACTCTTTTTGGAGAGTTGGTACGTTAACTCTGATTTAGTGTTAAACACCAAATCTGTCTGGAGTTGATAATTTAACACTTGGTGTTAAGAGTTTATATATTAACTCTCAAAGAGTATTTTAGTTTAACTACGTAAGAGTTATCTTCTAATTCATTCTAAAAAGCAGGAATTTTACTGTTCTGAACTTCTAGAAATTTCTTTTGGAAATAAACATTTACTAAAAAGACGCAATGGTTTTTGAAAAACATTTATTCTGAACTGTGCACCACAATTTCAAAACATTTTCTGAAAGATGTAACAGTATACATGTTCTCACTTTCATTAGAATTTTGTTTATCAAAAGGTCTGACATGGTAAATGCAAATAACAGCATTCTCATCACTTATTTCTTCAATACAATATGCATGTCCTTCATTCATCCCTTTGTGGAACTTCAGCGCACTTCTGCTCTCCCCCATATTCCATCTTCACAAGCATATCCTGTGCGGAGATCGAATAAAAATTAGTTGATACTAATTAATGGCACAAATAATCCAGTAAACAATTGCAGCACAGTAAAAAAAAAAAAGGAATCTTCTTTGAGCCATTACTTGTGTAAAGTATTTTCCCAAAAGACAAGGACACAGGCAACAGGTAATACTGAACTAAATGTAAAACCTCAACCTTTTTCATTTTTACCTAAACCGTGTGCACAAAACTCTGGAGGGATCTATGCTAACGTAGAATCCAGTCAGGACGTCTGCTACTGCTGTTTGCTCGTTTTTTTTAATGGGCGATCGTTTTCAGGCTTCAAGTAGCACCATTATACCAACGTTTCACATTCTAGACATTGTTTTAGGTGTATTTGACCAAAAGTTTGACTGAAAATTCACATGCAAGCTTTTTTTCAAGGCTGTGGTATTTGCCTGCAAACAATACCTTTCAGCTAGCTAAAACAGAATATTATGCTATCACCGAGCAACATGGCTAATGCCTTTCACACAGCTTTGTCTCAACTCCAAAGAGCCACAGAAGTAAAAGCTAATAGAAATAATTGAAACAATCTTTGAAAAAATGACTTACCAAGCATGGCAAACAACTCAAATATGTAGAGCAAAATGTTCTGAAACGGCTTCACTTCAGCTTCGATTGGAGCCGTGCTGGGGGCGGAGTCTGTGAATTTACTCTGTTGGTGTCATAGCCCCTCTAGGAGTTCAGAGTTAAGAGGTCAAGAGTTAATGTTTCCATTGTAACACCTCCAGATTTGACAGAGAAACACTCATTTTTAACACTCGATTTTAACTACTATCATTTTACACCTCAGAGTTACATTAAAAGAATGTGACTCTGCTTAGAGTAAAATTAACTCTACTTTTGCAAGAAGACTATTAACACCAAAACATTTAACACTTTTGAATTTGCTGTGTACTTTTGTATTTGATGTTTTTCAGATTTTAGTACTGGAATGGAGCCAGTGTCAAAAGATCTCTGTTCTTTTTCAGAACACATAGTGACCAACATATCGTTAGAAAGTGATAATTAAAGTATTTTTGTTTTTTCATTAGATCATTTTAAAGACATCATGTTTTGTCTCTTTTGTTTTTTCTATTATGGGACCAAATCCTAAGGGGACTCGTTGAATCTCTACTAGAATATTATTATAACATTTTGTAGAGGATTAAATCTTTCTTAATTGTGAATACAGTGCATTAGACACCACAAACTGTTTTTTTCAGGCACAGTTTTGTAAAAGCAGCTAAATCAGCTTAAATAACCACACCTAAGAAATTTTCCAGTTGGATGTCGAAAAGAGTCATGTGGCCTGCCAGTGAGATCAGCTGATCTGACAGGAATGCTGAGAGACTTGACTTTATGGCCCACCTGAACTAATGCAATGCTCAGTTTTGGAGCCTATCACAGCTACAATAGGGTGGGAACCAGGGTACACCCTGGACAGGTTGCCAAGCTGATGCAGGGCTAACACAGAGAGACAGACAACCATTCACGCTCACATTCACACCTATGGGGAATTTAGCAGTTAACATAATTCCACTAACTGCATTTCTGTCCAACCTTGAGGGACAGAAAAAAAAAGCTACAGCAAGTATACATGTGTGCTTGAATTTAAGTTTTATGTCTTCTTGTGCAACGGGGACTGAGCTCACAACGTGATGCTATGCCACATTATTTCTAACTGTCCTTGTGTGTGCATGGTTCTCTGTGCAGGCTGGAGTTTCAGCATGGGATCAGCCTACCAGTTCCACAGCTGGCGAGTGTTTGTGGTGGTGTGTGCGCTGCCCTGTGTCTCTGCTGTGGTAGCTCTCACTTTTATGCCTGAAAGCCCCCGTTTCTACCTGGAGGTAAAGGAGATGTTTAGTATATGAACTGTTCCCGCTTGCTTGCAACTTGTTCATTCTTCTTTGCCATAAAGCTCAATTAAAATCACATTAGTGAGCCACACTGATGGACTGGGTAACATGTCTTCCTCATTATAAAGAAAAGACACTCTTACAGAGAACCATTAGCCTTATTATTTAAAGAAACGAATAATTATGATTCTTGTAGATATCAGACAAAATCAGACCGTAGTGAAAAACAATCTTGATGTCACTTTTTAAGTCAACTTTTTTCTGATTGGCTGCCCACTAAGATACATATTAAACTACAGGTAGGTGAGCTTTAGCGCCCTATTAGGCAAGCGATGAATTTAGTTAAAACTCAAAATCACAGTAATTACTTGTACATATGCTGACCTCATTATTTGAAACTTAAACACTCACTACTGTAGCAGTGTATATAAAGAACATGAAAATGGAAAGTAAAACTGTAACAGGTGAATTTGAAACTTTATGAAGATGTATTTATCCTCTATTATTTCTGATCATTATTTATTATTACACATAAAATATTCATAGAGGGAGATGCAAAGTGTACTACTAAGACTTCCACTGGGGTGTAATAAAGAAAAAGAATTATAATTTTAAACTTAAAAGCAGATGTTACAAAGAGTATGCATTTTTATGTGTTACCAATGGAGAAGTCTAGTCTCCCTACACACAGTGGAATCCTAAACTCCAGATGGCTATTGCAGTGAGCATTAAATGCTTCCCACTTTTAGACTTTTATACCACCTTGGAGGACTAAAAGTCTAAAGGAGCCTCTGACAGAGCCTGTTGTCCAACTAGTATGATGTGTAGCAAGAGTGTGCAGTGTTCTTCATTACATTGACCACTTTGTGGTGCTTCCCTCTCTACACAACACATGTATGGACCTCAGAGTATTCCCCATGGAGCTCAGCCAGCCTTTATCAGTTTTTTCAGTTTCTTAGAGTCACTCTCTCTGATGCTGCCTCCCTAACAAAAAGCTGCAAAGAAAAAATAAATCACTGGCACACAATGAAGCTTTTTTTTTTCTCACAAAGTGGATACCATCTGTTAGATGCCCTTGCATGAAACTGAAGTTTATGTACAATAATTGCTTTATATTATCCTTTTATCAAAAAGAACAAATTAAATGAAACAAAATCATTCTCCTAGGAGAACAGCAAAAAGCTTATTTTCAGCCTGCTCTTCTTAATAAGCTTACTTATTAGGACAGCAGTGTGGAGATTCTGATGCTGGGGTTGGGGCATAGAGGTGAAGGTCACTGTGCAACACATGAAATAGACTTTACACACAGATATATAAATTGCATACATGTGCTATTCACTGTGTATGTGGAGTGTTAATATTGAAATCCAGCATATATATCCAAATTATGATAACTATTCCCCAGATGGGTAAACATGACGAGGCCTGGATGGTGCTCAAACACATCCATGACACGAACATGCGTGCCCGCGGAGAGCCAGAGAGAGTCTTCACTGTGAGTACACCCCGGGCTTTGCTCTTCATCATTCCTGCTGCTGCAAAGCCATTGGCAGATGACTGATCAGTGTCTCCCCCTGCAGGTGAACAGGATAAAAATCCCCAAACAGCTGGATGAGCTGGTAGAGATGCAGAATGAGTCAGCCAACCCTGTACTCAAGGTCCTCTTCAAGATCAGGGCTGAACTCAGAGGAGTAGGAGACTCTTTATGTCCTGTTTGTTAACCTTCACTTTTGTTGCTGCATTTTCTTTTATAGTCAATATTTATGGTTGCTATGAATAAAATTCACCAAAACCTTTTTCTTTTATATCAGATCTGGTTGACATTCATGAAATGTTTCAACCACCCAGTGAAAGAAAACACTATGAAGCTGGCTGCAGTCTGGTTTACTTTGTCCTTTGGGTAAGACAGTTATTACACATCCCATATAGTTCTACTTCTGCACTTTGAATGTGTTGTTACTGTTGGCTTTGATCATGTTCAGATATGCTGTTTTTTGCTCTGGATGATGCATAGCTAATATAGATTTCTGTTATGCCCTTGGCACCAAAGTAGATGTTCTCTCACTTATATCTGCCTGATGAGCCGTGGTCAGTTAGATTACATTTAATTTGTGTCTTTTATTGCTTTTATTTTACATCATATTTATGACAGTTTTTCTGTTGCAAGCTTTCTATGATTGACTGGATTTTTTCCATTTGAAACCCCAAGTCAAATACAATGTTTTTTTTGTTTGTTTGTTTGTTTGTTTAAAAAAACTGGTATTCAATTACACCTCATACTCTACCTCTGCAAGAAAACATCAACATCAGGGCAATGGCTTTGAACTTGTGGTCAGTTAACGCTGCACTGTCCTAATGACTTTGTGGCAATTTAGACAAAGCAGTATCATTTAAACAAAGACAGTTTCATGTCTTTTACCTTCCACCTAACCATCTGCATATATGTACACCCAGATAAATATTTCTCAGCAGATGTTGTGCAGTAGTGTTGCATCTGACTCATGTTCTTTTAATATAGATCCTTATGGAAAGACTAAAGCAACTCAAAGAAAGATGTTAGCAAAGAAAATAAAGAAAAAGACAGGAGCACTGGGAACCTGGCTGTACGGTAAAGACAGAAGCAAATGAAAAAAAGCATATATTGAGTTGTAGGTGAGTCTGGGCACTAAGGAAGGAGAAACTAACGCGTATCGATTGGCTAGACAGCGAGATAGAGCCAGAAAGGATGTGCAGCAGGTCAGGGTGATTAAAGATTGAGATCGAAATGCGCTAGCAAGTATAAAAAGTGTGTTAAGAAGATGGCAGAAGTACTACGAAGAGCTTATGACTGAAGAAAATGAGAGAGAGAGACAAGTGGAGATGGAGCAAAGATGGTGAATCAGCAAGTGTGGAGGATTAATAAAAAGAAAGTGTGGTCAGCTATGACAAGGATGCGGAATGGAAAAGCTGTTGGTCCAGACGGGATACCTGAGAAGGTATGGAGATGAGAGAGAGCAGTGGATCTTTTAACCAGTTTGTTTAACGCAATTCTGCAGAATAAGATGATGGAGAATAGAGAAAGTGACTATTACTAGAGGTTATTAAAAATGACCATATGTAACGCAATTTAATACAGAATCTTTTGCTGTGTTCAGGTACTACGGGCTGTCTGTGTGGTTCCCAGATGTCATCAAGCACCTTCAAGCTGACGAGTACGCCTCCAGAGTGAAGATTCATAACAATGAACGCATTGAAGACTTCACTTTCAACTTCACCCTGGAGAACCAGATCCACAGAAATGGGGTCTTTGTAAATGACAGGTACGCCAGGCTTGGTGCACAAACTGACTTCTATTTGAATACTTTCCAGTGATCTTCAGCTTTCTCAGACACCGATATCAAGAGTGGGAGAAATTATTAAAACTAGCTACAGGGTAACACATTGTGATCTAAACCTGTAAGCCTCTTTTAGCACAATGTTGAGTTTAAAGCTGCTTGTCCTGTTGTGGGATAGCAGTACTATTTGTCATTCCCACAAACAACACACCACTGCAGGTAATATAAATCTTTCCTCTTTCTCGTCTGCCACCAGGAAATTAAAAAGCTTATCTCTCTTCCTTATTCTTTCTTACGGTCTCTCTCTCACCCATATACACACATCTGGTCCTCCTCCTCCTCCTGGTTACAATTCTCACAAACAGAGCCGAGCGAAGACACATTGATATGCTGTTTTTGTTCTTTTTGCCTTCTCACTGGAGACCAGAATGCATTTATTATAAGAGATTAAATCAAAAACAGTACCATGTACTGTGTATCGTGGTGTGAAATAGCACACATAGATAACTGACTGCTAAGGCCAGACATCCTGAAGGGAGGAGATGCTGGTGGTTTTCAAACTGTGGGACATATACCATTGGTGGGGAACAGATCCACTGTAGATGGGGTGCAGCTGACCATGGAAAAATATGGAGTGGAACTGAACAGAATAAATATGTTTTTTGAAGATAAAATAAACAACAACAAAAAAACAGTTTCCTGATGCTGTCATGCTGACCAGTACTTCGATAAAATTCAACTTGGATTATTTTTTTTATTTATTATTATTATTTTTGCTGTTCCTGAATGATAAAAAAAAATGTGGAGAATGGAGGGTGAACTGAAGTGGGAAATTCCTGGTTCTGCTGGAGGACAGTGACCTTTTTTGTTTTTGTAATTTTGCCTCTTTTAGCACCACAGTGAATCTTAAATCAAACCAATACATCATGTGATTAAAGTGCTGGCTTTCAACTTTAATTTGAGGGGCTCAACAAAAGTATTGCATTAACTGTTGAATTGTTGTAGAATTACAGCTATTTGTATCCATAGTTCCCCAGTTTGAGACACTCAAATGGAAGTGGACAGTATTATTATTATATTAGTATTAGTATTATAAAGAATATCATACATTCTGGTTTTAAGTGCTTTATCTGTTCAGTTACAGATGTCCTCAATGCCTAATTAATTCAGTAAAAAGTAAAAGGCCTTGTATCTCCAAAAATAAAAAAATGTTAGTTGAAATATTTCAAATTTCTGCTGAGGTTTTATATCAGGTTAAATGCAGCTATTCACTTCCATCTAGCAGCCTTTGTTACATCTAATTTCTAATATTCCATCTTAAGAAGTTTGAAATTGGACCGTTTGGTTTGCATTCAGCAATTCATCCCTGCCTTTGTTGTCTGTGCAGACACTGAAATAGTGACTCTGCATTTCCCTGGTTTGAAGGAAAATTATCTGCCATCACCCTAATTGTCAATAATATGTGTTGCATATTGCTGTCAGTAGGTGCTTCTTTCTTGCAATAACTCCATCCTTGTCCACTTCCTATTTTTATTTTTATTTTTTAGGTTCATCAGTATGAGATTTAAGGCAGTCACGTTCATCGACTCATCTTTTCTCAACTGCTACTTTGAAGATGTCTCCTCAGTAGGATCCCTTTTCAGGAACTGTACCTTTGTAGACTCCTTCTTTTACAACACAGGTAAACCACATCTGTAAAATGCACACTTATTCAGGGCACTTCTCTTCTGCCTTTCCAGAACAAAGGCACTTCTCTCCAACCCAGAAAATCCTATTAGGCTCTTGTTGCCTTATACATAAGTCTCACTCAGGCTCCCCGCCTCTGTCTGGCAGTTCATTATGGATCCAAACTTCTTGCTCAGAGAAGAAAGAATGGTTTTGAGCATTTTATACCTCTGCTTTATGCCTCTAAATTACTGCTTAACCTCTGTGCCCCCTGCACAGATTGCCTCTCTGAACTAACTGTGACTTTATTTAACAACAAAAAAGTGGGCCAAGCTGTGCTTGGGAGGACTGAAAATGGCAGTTTGTAACCACATGATGACTCCTGCAGAGATACATTTTCTTATGTGATTGTTCAGTCAGACAGTTATTTAGAAATATTTCTCTGTGCATGTGGATTTTTCTTTACTAAGGCGGTCTTGCTGATTACTGTTTTCTTTTTCAGGAACAAATTTAAAATTGCAGCAGCACCAAAAGTGTCAAACTGTACTGTTAATAAATCTAAGTTATGAAAGTGTAATCCAGTTATTTTAAGGCCGACAAAGAAACAAGTTGAACCAAAAGGCAAAGGCAGGAGAGGTGTTTTAAATGGTCTGAGAGAATTGGAGCTGAATCAGACCTTGAGGGAGCACATGGTAGAAAATCAGTCCCCTTCAGCACTCAGGAAAGCGCTGAATATAGTAACAGCATGGGCATGTCGGGTTTGCCAGTAATGCTCCATGAGATGTGAAATCTTTTTGCAATTGGAAATGTGTCTCTAGAGAGCAGAATTTCACGTATTGTGTGTTTGAGAGATGCTCTTCTGCATACCTTGGATTTAACGAGTGATTATTTGAGTTACTCCCCCCTTCCTGTCACCTTGAGATCGTCTAGCCACTCTCCTCTGGCATCAACAAAGCGTTTCTGTCCAGAGAACTGCCACACAATGGATATTTTACTCAAACAGCATGAACCAGCATCGTAGTTGTTTATATTTGTGCTGTTGTCTGTCTTTTAGTCTTTAGTCCTTTATCCTGCAGAGAAGACAAACCCCTGACCGTGGCTCAGGGGGTTGGGAATCGCATCTGTAACCGGAAGGTCGCCGGTTCGATCCCCGGGCTCTCTGTCCTGGTCGTTGTGTCCTTGGGCAAGACACTTTACCCTACTTGCCTACTGGTGTTGGCCAGAGGGGCCGATGGCGCGATATGGCAGCCTCGCTTCTGTCAGTCTGCCCCAGGGCAGCTGTGGCTGCAACTGTAGCTTGCCTCCATCAGTGTATGAATGTGAGAGTGAATGAATAGTGGTATTGTAAAGCGCTTTGGGTGCCTAGAAAAGCCCAATCCATTATTATTATTATCATTAACTCTGGTAGTACTGCAGTACTTTGGCTCTCTGTAGTAATGTTAAATGGACTGTGGTGTCATTTCCTATCCTGTCCAAGCAAACTTTTTAGGCAGTCAGTATTCTAATGATGCATAGCATCATAGCCATCAAGCTAAGTGCTGTTAGCTTTTTAGAGGACTGTATGTAAAGGGTTGTTCAGACAGGAAGAAGCTAGCAGTTATTTAGCAACTTATAAACACATCATGGAATGTCAATGAAATTCAAAAATTTGCAATTAGCAAATTACATTAGCAATGACAGGCAAATTAACTGTTAGCCACATAAACCAGGCAAATCCCAAATTATAGTTTTCTCAGCTAGCAGGCAAAACATGCTACAGTAAGGAGCTAGTTAGCAGAGGTGGGACCAAGTCATTGTTTTGCAAGTCTCAAGTAAGTCTCAAGTCTTTATCCTCAAGTCTCAAGTCAAGTCTCAAGTAATGTCAGGCAAGTCAGAGTCGAGTCTCAAGTCACTGGTGTAAAAGTCCGAGTCAAGTCACAAGTCTGAAACTTTGAATTTCAAGTCCTTTCGAGTCTTTAAAAAAAAAAACGAAAAAATAATGTTGCAGTTATGCTAAATGTAAATATTAGACCATGTAATTTTAAAATCTGTGTTTTTCTCAACACATGACAAAATAGTGAACTTAGAAAATATACACAAATTGTGAAATTGCACCTCTTTAAAATGCAGCTCAATTAAACCTAGCTCCAAGAATAATTTTCATCGACAGTTCTGAGATAAGCCGCATGTTATTCTTGGATGCGGTTGTAGGACCGGCTTTAAAATCGCATGACAAAAATATCATACACATTAAAAAAAACTGCATCACCAACGTAGCCTGGACAACATTTGCTAGTTAGATGAAGTCAGCTATCTCATCGTAGCATATTTATATGCATATTTATAATCATACGGTTCTTGGATTGAGTGCACACACTCATGAAGTTTAGTAACTTCAGGTCACTGCAACAAGCCCAGGTACAGTTTACCGACAGATGGGTGCAGGACCTTGAAATGCACCGTGTAGAACGAAAGACCATCGTACGTATCATAAGTTTACCAGTCTCACAAATTGTCGTCATAAATACATATTCGTTAACCGTTTATTAATAGGACCTTTGAGCTCAACGGTAATTAATTAGTAGTGGAAATAATTTCTGGTACCCATCACAGAAATGTAGCAGTGACAATAATATTGTATGCTGTAATCGTACTGGGCAATTAGTGATACAAAAAACCTGTTTTATCCTGTGAATAAAAGTATATGTTTTTGTTAATGTACCATAATAACAGAAGCGAAACGCAATATTGTGTCAGGACAATTCACTATTTATGCACAATAAATAAAGGAGCATAGCGCGACAATTTCTGTTCAGCGCCAGACTTGCTTGTAACCTATATCACTAATTATGTTATGAAAATGACGTATTAACTACTAAAAAATACTGACCTTCGTGTAAATGCTTGGAGCAGACTAACCTGTGAGCTGGAGGGTTCTGGGACGTTATATTTGATCTTTGAATGGCTGCAATCCAGGCCATCCGTCGCGTCTTTCTTACTTCGGAAACATGGCTTGAACAATTTCTCTTCAACGACGTAATCCGATAACAACCGATCTCTTTACCCGTCGGCTTCCCGTGGCTGTTATGCGACCGGCTATTGCAGTTAATAATACAACGGCTTCTTGACATTTTTGTGTTTCTTTTTATCGCTGTGTGACTGATTTCAATTGAAAGCCTGCGTGCGCTACTACCGCTTGCCACGAGTTCCCAGAATCCTTTGCGGTTCTACCCGTGAATGACGTCACATTTTCAATCTCTATATAATATGCATGTTAAATTTTATATTTTGGGTAAAATATCAAGTCTTTTCAAGTAAACCGGTTCAAGTCCAATTCAAGTCCCAAGTCATTGGTGTAAAAGTCCAAGTCAAGTCACAAGTCTTAGAACATTTTTTCAAGTCAAGTCTAAAGTCATAAAATTGATGACTCGAGTCTGACTCGAGTCCAAGTCATGTGACTCGAGTCCACACCTCTGCTAGTTAGTTTAAACTGGCATGACTGGAGTAAGAATGGCTTTGATCAAATGTGCCTATCAATACATCTGAATCTAACAAATAGCTAACATATTAATGAATCATGTCTTGTTTGTTACACTCATAATCTTCTTCTTTTTTTAACTTTCTTGTGTTCTTGGGTCATTTTTATGTTTACCCTTTTTGTCAGCTCCATGTTAACATTTATCTGTCTGCTTCTTCACGTCTTGCATCTGGTCTTAGGATATACATTGTTCACTTTTTTCAATTAGTTGTATTTTATGTAGTTTTGAGCCCAAGAGTCATGATCAGATTTGAGATTAAAGCTCATTCTTGTCTCGATATAACAAAGAAAACACTTTGTGTTTTTTTGTGCTTTTGTGCTTTTGAACATACTCTTAGGTGTTGGTTTCCATGTTACAATGCATAATGTCTTGTCTGCCACTGTTCGAGTTAATAGCAAGTGGTAGTAGAAGGTGACAGTCAGATACAAACTTTTAATCCCGGGTCAACATGTAAAACCTTTCTTTTTATCTTCTACATTTACAGATATTGATGACACCAAGTTGACAAATTCAAGGGTGATCAACAGCTCTTTTCACCACAACAAGACAGGCTGTCAGATGACATTTGATGACGATTACAGTGCCTACTGGGTCTATTTTGTCAACTTCCTGGGAACGTTGGCTGTGCTTCCTGGAAACATTGTCTCTGCTCTCCTCATGGACAAAATAGGACGCCTAAGCATGTTAGGTAGGATTTCCTTTCGATGTGGGATATGAATAGCAATTTTCCCCCTTGTTGTTCTAGTGTCATGTGCAGTTGGCTTTTGTGCCTGCAGTGACCTCTAGTGACGTGAATGAAGTTATTTCAAGTTTAAGATGTAAAGCTCATGCTGTGCTCTGCAGGAGGTTCCATGGTGCTATCAGGCATCAGCTGCTTCTTCCTTTGGTTTGGCACCAGCGAGTCAATGATGATCTTCATGCTCTGTCTCTACAACGGCCTCAGTATCTCCGCCTGGAACTCCCTGGATGTGGTCACCACTGAACTATACCCAACAGACAGGAGGTGAGTGGTGCACTTACTGCATATACTAACTTAGAATACAGGAAATAGTGTGGCTCTGTGCTTTATCACTGAGCAAACCAATATTTGTGCAAAATTTTGTCTTGTCAGTTCCCCCATATGAAAGAAAGATAAAGAAGAACACGTCTTTATTATTTCTTGTTTTTCAAGACTTTTCAAGAACTAGTCTTGCAGAGGCCTAAGGCCAAGAAACATTACAACAACAAAACAAAAAATCGAGTTTTTCCTCATGCTTGGAAGTTTTGCTTTGATCTTTGAATAAAACTAAGCAGTGCTGTGCTATAGCACTGCTTCAAAGTTGGGAAGTTTTGGGAGTGTTAAATAATTTCAAATTTACTTTGATAAGTAGCAACCTCAAACCTTTTATTAGTGAAACACTGAGGACATTCACAGCCAAAGTCTGACCCATTCACAGACTGTAATGTCACTTCACAGTACTGGAAGTTTTTTTTTTTTTTGTCACGACAGTCGACTGTTTAATTCTAGACACAGGTTGGACATAAAGAAGTACAAATACTTTGTAATTTGTACTAAGTTGAATTTTCAGGCACCCTTATTTGAGCATTTATTTTTCTGACAACTTGTCATTTGTACTCCCTACAGTTTAACATACAGTAAATACCTCTACTTTTTACTACTTAAATTTTCAAAACAGGTTCATTACTTTAGGTTGAAGATATCAGAAGGGAGTTATTATTTCCCGTCACTGCAAAAACCAACTAATGTGAGCCTAAATGGAGAGCCCATACTCAAGACGAAACTTGCAAATCTATGAGATGCACCATGATGTGTGTCAGAAGTGTCTCTCAACTTTCCATCCCTTGAAATAGCCATGCTTTTCATAGAAGCCACATCAAGCTGCATAGACCATATTTGGAGGTCAAGACGTTAGACACAGCAAAGGCATATAAAACACCCGGTGCAGAAATTGCATCAGAAACTGTGTTTCAGGGCTCATGTCAGTTTTTATTATGAACTATAGTAAAAAACATGCCAAGGCTTCTGTATTATCTACAGCTTTTTCTGGCTCTCTAAACTGGTGGCAATCAGGAGATTTGATTTTGTATTAGTAATCAAAAGTTCTTCTGGTGCCCTTGACTACAGCAAGAACTGAATAGAAATTAAATTTCTGCACATTTGGGATATTTGCAGCAGCATTTTTAAGAAAACATGGTGTTTCACGTTGTTAAGAAACAAATGAGACATACTTACTGTACATTTGTAACCCTCTTCTCCTCTTTGTCTGTAGGGGCACAGGATTTGGCTTCTGTAATGCTATGTGTAAGCTGGCAGCGGTGCTGGGCAACCTGATCTTTGGCTCTCTGGTTGGCATCACCAAGGCCATTCCCATTCTGCTGGCATCATCCGTGTTGGTTGGCGGCGGGCTAGTGGGGCTCCGACTGCCAGACACACGTGCCAATGTCCTCATGTAAACCTCACCACAGAACAGTATGTTGTTTACCAGGTATTTTCTCAGTTTACTGAATAGCAACATATTTACAGAAAGTGATTTGTTAAAATATTTTTGAAATGCGCTTTGCAGTTTGTTTTTTATTTACTTTTTTTCCATAAGATATGCGGAATATGTTCACAAACTCAGATTCATGATGAGTTTTATTATTCTGTTATTTCTGAGAGAAATACCTGGTAAATTAGGATAATGAAATGCAGTTTTGCAGAGCAGTAGGTGTACAGAGGAGCTTCATTTAGAATATCAAATGTTATGCCAGTGGCTTTTTACCAGAGCTATTGGCATTCTTGCAGGAATTTGGAGGAAAAAAAAGCTTTTCAGAAGCAAGCTAAATTTATCAGCGGTGATTAAAGTCTTTATAACAGCAGCTCATTGCAGCTCAGCACTACAGTGGGCGGTTTCACACATGCAGCCCACAAATGCATGTGCCAAAGCTGCAAAAGGCTTGGGTTTCTAGCAACCTTCCCCTTCCGAGTTCCAATCAGTTGTATGCTGATTAAAGGAAATGTGTGACGTTTTTGTTTACATGTGCATTTGAAGCCACCAGCAGCAGCTCAGGTTTGCCAACTGTCAAGGTTTTGGCATGAGACACTTGCTTTGAGGCTCTACCTTGTGTGGCTCATGCTGGTCAATAATTTGCTTGCCCTTAGTCAGCAAAAGGACACACAGTCCAAAATAACTGAAGACCTTTCATGCACAATGACTGCACAAAATGCTGAGCACAGGAGTTCAGTTTATTGAGTTCAGTTTATTGCTTTCAGCTGTTTATAGGAGTCTTCCCACTGACTTTTTGCTTAAATTTGTAAATGTTATATAACCGAAGGATCCATATGAGCATGAACATTCATGAACATGACACACAAGTGATAAAGATCTGTCAGCATATTATCCTCTACTTTTTTCCAGACAGGTAATGTCACACACAGTCACAGTTTTCATGCTGCAGTTTAATTACTTGTTTAGCCTTCTCTATTATAGCCATTAGGACATTTTTAATTTACTGTGTGTACAAGTCTCATCTGTTTTCTAAAGTTTTTATTTTTATTTGTTTATTTATTGTAGATATTGTCCACAGTTGCTTTCTGTAGCAGTAATCTTTTTCATGTATCAATGCGTGACTTAACTACATATAGGAGCTGTTACCCTCTTGTAAAGGGTTGAGTTTATAAAGATATAAAATTAAATTGTGAGCATAACTGAGTTCAGCTTATTTATGTAAGCCTCCAAAATAGTCCCCATTTATTTATTGGCCCCTTGGGATATTATTTGCTCATATCTCATGCTATAGTCATTACAGTAACTATGACCAGTAACAATGAAAACACTTTTAATGGTATAAGGTACAGTTATCATTGGACATGGTTAGGATCTTCAGTGTTCATTATAAAATCATTAAATTTCATAAATAAACCTAAAGCAAATTTGTGATCAACATATAGCACCAGGATGGGGAAAGAGGTATTGTTTTGAGTCAAAACTTGAAAGTTGGCAATGTTGGCTTGCTTAAAAATTATTTATTAAGTGTTTATAATTAGACAGGCTGTTTTATTATTTATTTATTAATTTATGTCTCATTCATTGCTTTACCAATGTGCTTTTCTGTTTTTTGGGTGGCGATTTACTGTGTTTGAACTTTGCTCCTACAATTTTCACTCCATTGATAAAATAGGTTGATGATACTTAAACCTTTTGCTGCAATTTGCAAAAATGACAAGGCCATAAAAATCAATAATGATATACATAGTAGTTTAGTCCAAACTGGCAACTTCAGCAGCTACATTTCTAAAGTGAAAAGAAGTTTACATTTTCTGCTTTTTACAGTAAGAGACTTTTTTGGGCCTGGAATCCTTTTGTCTGAATGCTTCCTCTCTGCATCTCTCATGTTGGTATTGTTTAGTTCACCATGAAGGGCTTTGCTCTTTCTTTTAATTTCATCTGCCAAAAAGAATTTATACTGTAGGAAACTTCTGTTGGTATCAAATTATGTTTAGAGTCTTTTCCCCCTCTCTATCTGTCTCATTGTCCTGGTTTCTTCATAGTGTCACTTTGTCTGTCTTTTCACTCTGTTCCTGCCTTGCTGCTGCTCCGCCTGAAACTCAAAGGCCTTTCTCAGATGTTGTGCCTCTCTTACCGTCAAGCCCACCTCTCCTTCCAAACCTTGCTGGAATCTTTGCTGCTCTATCTTGCTTTTTTCATTCCTATCTCTTGATACTGCAGTGAGCACACCTGTGTGTGTGTATTTCTCTCTCTCTCTCTCTCTGTATGTACAGCTGTGATCAGAAGGTTGCATACACTCGTCATGGCCACGAATATCATGGTGAATTTGGGCTTTTAATGATTTCTTTGAATGGTTCTTTTTTCAGGTTGGAATGATTGTACCGCACACATCTTTATTTACTTTAAAAATAAGAATTGGCTACACGAGGTGAATTTATTTTATTGTCAAATCCACACAGATTTATATACACCCCTGAAATTGGTTAAATGACTGTTAACAATTTGTAACTCAATCAACCACTTTAGTAACCATCAACAAGCTTCTGGCATAATTCTAGTTGGACATTTGACCACTGTTCTTAGCAGAAGTGTCAGGGTTCATCTAAATTGGTTAGTTGGGAAGGCCATTTCAGAAGAATAATGTTAGCAAGCTTAAACTGTTCCAAAACCAGCTCTGATGTGTGTTTGGGGTCATTATGTTGTTGGAACACCTAGTTGTCCCCCAGTTTTAACCACCTAGCTATTGATCTCAGCTGTAGTTGAAGAATTTTGAGGTAATCTCTCTTTTTTATTATTTCATCCACCGCACACTCTATCAGTACACTGGCAGTAAAACCACCCCTGAGGATTATGATGCCACCACCATGCTTGCCATTTGGTACAGTGTTCTTAGGTTTGAAAGCCTCATGTTTACTGCTCCAAACATACCTCTTGTCATTGTGGCAAAACAGCTCAGTCTTTGTCTCATCTGACCATAAAACTTTCAAGCTTGAAGGTGTCAGTTTTGGTTCACGGGTTTTCTTTCTTAGTCCACAACCTCTCAGGCCATGGTGATATAAAACTGGCTTCAATGTGGACAGTGATGCTAGTGTTCCAGCAGTTTTGATTTCAGACTTCCTGAACATTCTAACTTATTTCTTAACCACAGAAGCTTGTTCATGGCTAACAAAGGCCTCTAGTCGAGGTATAACTTGCTAAAAAACATTTGACCAAATATCCAAAACAAATTCAAACTTGTGCGCCCAATCTTTGTGTTTTAAAGGACTAAAGAATTGTATGCTGCACAATTATTACATCCTGGAAAAAAAAGGACAGTTCAGAGAACTCATTAAAAGCCCACAAGATGACACTGATGCCTGTGATGACTATATAGAACTTTTTGACTACGACTGTAAGTTTATTGCATGTATATCTAGACTAACACTATGTGGACAGATATTTTTTTCTAATTTTTTTCTTAAACCAAGGAACTGAGGTTTTTACATTTTGATTTATATCATGAATGTGTAAAAGGCCAAGTCACTCAAATTCTAAAAAAACAAGAAAACAAAACAAAAAAACAAAAACATGGTAAGATTGCAAATTCAATTTGTTTGTGATGCTCACTTATTTAAGATTTTAAAGGCTCTTTAGCCTTTGCAGCCTTGCACTATCATGCTGGCTAAGCTAGCATGTGCGTTTCCTGTGCTAGCATAAATATTTTGTAGTGCAGTGCAGACAAGGATGGTGTCTTTTGGAGGTGAATGTTATAAAAGACAAAAATAACCATCTAGCTAATTAAAGATATGGAGAAAAATTAATGAACTGCTTTATTAAGTAGGATATATCCTCTGGGGAACATGAACAATGAGATATTTCAGTCTGGACCAAAGAAGTCACTTTGATCCAAAGTGGACCAACTTTGGGCCTAACTTTGGTTCACCTTTGGTCATCCCAAAATCATGCACTGGGGGGAGTCAACAGTAAAGTTTATCCTGAAATGCTAGTTATTTTTGAATAATCCATGGAAGTCGGATTCAACAGTATTTCTTTCCTAATTTGCAAAGGAAACACATGTTATATATTTGGAAATATTTACAAATCACACTTTTCAGCACTGTGAGCACCACAAACAAAACTACAGTGACCTCAGAGAGGGATATCTAATAAAATAAATAAAAAAGTTATTTGTAGAACATTATTTTTTGTGACTTATATGCTTGAACAACCTCCTGCTTTAGTGCTAATGAGTTGATGTTAACACACATTAGGTCATTTGTAAAACATAAACTTGTAGTTTGTTCTGCATTAGTTCCATCATACAAAAAATCATTGGAATTTCATAATTTTTGTCAGCTTTGGTGATACTGTTATTGAATGTTATATTATGTTTCTCACATATATCTTAGTTTTGGTAGTAAAGGACCTATTATTGACCAATTATTTCCTTTTTCTACCAATATAAATGGACTGCAGCTGTTTCAAGATATGAATCTGCTTTCCTGTGTTTGATGCTTTATCTCTGTCTGTCCTCGGCCTTGCCTTGTGGCTTCTCCTTCGCTCTTCCACTTGTGCTGAACCAACTTGTTATACTGTACATCACAGTTTCCAGACTGAAACCCTGCATGTTTGTTAAGTCCCTCTGTTTTGTGTGCTATATGCCATTTTGGTGTCTTTGCTGTTCCTCTGTGGAGGTTAACAGATGTGATTCCCGGGTTAAAGGTGAATGTATCATTCTCGTGTGTTGTCAGGTTTGTTGTGGACAGGTGTTCCTTAAACTGAATTGTTCTTCTGCGTCATTGTGAAGGGGCATGCTAGTGATGAGATGATTGTATTTACTACAAACTGACCTCCAGCAGGGGTTGTCAGATCTGTTTTTCGGGTGATTTCGAGTTAGATTAGTCATTATTGTCACTGGAGCAGGAATTAAAGTGCCACCATTGAGACTTTCAGATTTGAAAAGCTCTGCTGTCAAACTACATGTGCAGGTGTGTGTGTAAAGATAAAAATCTGACCTTGACATGATTTATTTTGATAAGGCTGATAAAAAGCTCTAGTGAATACAGTGTAAAGGTGGATTCCTCTGGTATCTACATATTGAATAAAGAGTTTCATTTGAGCAGCTGTTGAACTTTCATTTTTACCAGCAGATGGTGCCATTCATACTAAATTTACCAAAACATGCAACTCTTTCTGCCTGCCCTTATTCAAATACACAGTCAAAGAATCTTTAATAAAGAATAAAGATTAATCTCAGTAAACTGTCTTATCATTAATGTCAATTACAGCCAGAAGTGAGTCATAGACAAAATTTTAACATAGTGCTTTCTTTTTTTACTACCCCAGTGTGACGTGACGGACGGACAGTAGACTTTTCCACTCCTCAGTGTCACTTTACTCTACATCCTGTCAAAGGCTGGTTAGGAAATACCAAGTCAGTGGTAGAGAGCAGAGAGAAGTAGAGTAGTTTAATAACTGATGATATCTTTGAAAAGTTCACAGGAAAGCCGGAGATACAGAAATGTATAGAATATAGTTATATACTACTGTAAAAGTTCAAAAAGGTTATGAAATCTTTTTTTTAAGTATAGATGTATAGTATTCTTACTTGACACATTTATTAATTATATTTATTATTTAATTTAAAAAATAATATACATCCTTTCATCTTCTATGTACATCCATATACTATATACATATACAAATTGACATAAAAACACACAGCTATGTTTTAGCTAAAGCCCATCATGACATTAACTTCCAGTTCAAATCTTCAGGGTAGTTACACAACAGAGGATAGTAGGGAAATTACTGTAAACACTGTAGAGAGAAAAATGAAATTCAGGGAACATGAACATATGTAGATGCATTTTACTCTAATGAATTGTTTATGCCGATTACAGTAGCTTTACTAAAATACTATTATAATAGCAACCAAATGGCAGACACTAAAACTCATATTTTATGTATCATTGCACTGCATCTTTTCAAATAACTTGTGAATTACAGTAAGCATAAAATGACCCTACATGCTGTAAATCTTGCTGCCACTACTGTCATTAAACAGGAAAATGTATTATGTACGTATACATTTCTTTTCTTTTTTCTTTTACACTTTCAAGTTTCTTATTGTTTTCTAGTTTTTAAATATAGGAGTTACGTTTTGTGTGTGGGTGTCACAAAAACAGAACTTTTATAATAAAACAACAATTATGACTCATAGAATAAGGTTAATACAACAATGATGAAATCCATTTATAGTTTTAAATGAAAAATCATGTGCTTTTGATCTCTCTTTGGATTCCTGCCAAGGAGAACATTTCTCTCATTATCATCCACAAAAATAAGAAATATGATCACTTACTTTTTAACACTGTTAAACAGGTTTCTATTAGAAAGATATGCTCAGCGTCTTGCCTTTGAAAGACATGAAGTAAAGCCTGGAGCTTGCAGATTTGGACATGAGAAGAAAAAGGAAAGGATCCAGACAGGCATGGACACAGCACAAACACACTGCCACATTAAAGTACATATACAGGGTTTCCGTTCCATTCACAAACAGTTGGACATAATGGACAAAGTGTAGGACTCCAGAGGGTACAAAGCACACCAGAAAGATACTAAACACCAGTGAGCTGGCCTTGATGTACATTCTCCAGTCAAAGTGTGATCTTGTTAACTCGTTGATGATTCGGGCAAAACACACAATTGTAACCACAAGTGGAACCATAAGAAATAAGATGATAAGAATCAGGTGATAGTAGAGTAGAAACATGTGAGAGCTGTGATCCAGGGGCAACACATCATGGCAGGTTGTGCGGTTGAGCTGAGGGAGCCAGTAGCTCTGCTGGACGATGAGCTCTGGGATGATGGCAACACCAAACACCCCCCACAGAGCCAGGCTCACCCAGGCAGCGCACATTCTCTTGGGCATACTTTTGTACAGGAATGGGTACACCACAGCAAGGTAGCGCTTGATGCTGATGCAAGCCAGCGTCATGGCCGAGCAGTAGAGATTGCCGTAGAAACATGCCGTAACAACTCGACAAGCAGTCTCTCCGAGAACCCAGTGGTTTCCATGGAAATGGTAGTGAGCCTTAAAGAAGAGGGAGAGGAGGAGGAAGAGGTCGGAGACAGCCAGGCTGCAGTAGAGGATGGCAGAAGACACCTTTCGGATTTTAGTCACTAGCAAACACAAGATACTGACGTTGGCTGGAATCCCAACTGTAACCACCAACATGTAAATAATGGGAATGACTCGGGTGCTCAGAGAACCACCGAGGTACCGCACTGTGCTGTTGTTGAGCAAGTTCAGAGCTGGAGGGGAATAATTTAGAAAGGAAGCCTGAGTCCCATTTACACAGGGCTGATTGTTAATGACTGGGGCCCCTTTAAATGTTCTGGGCATGGGAAAAACAACCTCAGAGCTGTTTTTCTGCTCCCTCCATGTCTTTTGTCCTGCAAAAAACAAAAAACAAAACCAAAAAACAATACAAAAATGAAAGTTACTGCAGGTCATTCAAAATGTAAATGAATTTCAAATATATTTGTACCAACATAGATTTCAAATATACTGGTTCAAAGTATCTATACAATGTGCTAGGTATTTAGATATTTAGTTTCATCTGTAGCCAAATGCTCTCAAAACACTTTCATCTAACTTAAATTCCACGAACAAATAATGATTAGGAAACTCAGAAAACACAAAAAAAATCCTCTCACTGAAATAGCTGGAGAATATGATGTCAAGATATTGAAATATTAACTATTCAAAGTATATATATGTATAATAAATAATTCAGGGTCATGAATCTGCTTCAAATCCTGTTTCAGCCAGTTTTTACCAAACAGTCATTCAACCCTCAGCAACACCGCCAGATGTTTTAGATTATCTCTCAAGTCCATGAAACTGTTACTTAAAGCTGTTGTTGAATTTTGACAAGCTTCTCCTACCTTTTTTCTGCTGTGTACTGCTTATACAGAGGACAAAAACGAAGAAAACCAGGAGTAGTTTCCCCATATTTTTCTTCTTGTTGATCGGCTCCCAGCTTAAGAGTCACTAGCAAGCCTCTTCTTTGTTTGTTATCACTGCTTTTCCCTGTCACCCCAGTCTGCTTCGCTCAGTTAGCTCTGTGGGAGGAACTTGAAAGCCGACCCTTGTAAGAAAAAAAAAAAAAATCACACGTTCACCCAACACAGTATCAAAACAAAATATCTTTGCTTTCGTTTTGAATATGAAGGACAATGGTTTTCACTTCCCTACTCTGTCTTGTCTGAAAACTATTTTATTGTTGCTGTATCTTTGCCAAAACAAATACTGACCCACTTTTTACCTGATATCTCAGTACTTTACTCAGAACTTTCTGCGCAGTTTTTCCCGTGTGTATTGTGTATCATTTTCACTGTCTTAAATAGAAATGTTCAGATATACATTTTCACACAGTTCTCCTAGTGCTGCAAGTTATATGATGCCTAAGTTTGGAGCTATGAAGAGAGGTAACACACAGAAAAAGGAAAAACTGGTGAGTCAAGGAAATGCCTGTGTGAAGATGATAAGCCTGCCTCAACACGAGCAGCTTTGTCTTCCCTTCCTTTTCTGCAGCTATTTGTGTACAGGTACGCTTACTAAAAACATTACTCATTTTGGTTCAGAAACCTTTAAGAAGGTTTCTGTTACTGCAGTTTAAGTTCTGTGTTTTTGACATGTTATTTACATTTCACTTTTACATTTACAGGAAACTTAATATGCTTGAAAGTGATCAGGGTAAGACAGATCAGGACACATGCTGGTGGAAGGATTGTTGGAGTATTTTCTCTGCTTTTATCAAAGAATAATTTATTATTGTAGACATCCAGCTGATCACAGATGTGACCCGGGCCTTGTTTTCGGCGTATATTTTTATCAGAGGGAAGAAGTAACATCAGTATCAGGGTCTGTTGTGCCCCAGCAGTGACCTCAACTTCCTGTTGTGACGTCAAACTCCAAATGTCACAGATGACTCAAACTGAGACAACCAAATGTTCTCCACTGTAGTCAACTTAATGGAAACTTTAGAATGTTCTTTTCAACCTTGAGGAGGACTAACAGGTTATGTTTAATCTATGTTTCAGTGAAAGTCGGAGACCATCCTCCACTAATTACATTTCTTTACATTAGAACTGAAGAAGCTTCTCGGATGAGAGGTGAAACGTCTTCAAGTAACTTAAAGAAGTCCAAACGCTTTTCTTTGCAAGCTCCTTTGACTACGATGACCTGGATGACTGAGAACCTTCACAGACATTTCTTTACATTTTTTTCCTCTTCTCCTGTCCGGCAGTGTGTCAGTCAGAATTGTTATCTGAAGGCCAAAAAAGGCCCAACAGATTTACTTTCCCAAGTGGATCATTATGATATTTTGCATAATGTTCCACTTGATAGTCATAGTTTATTAGAATTTTATTAGGATTTTTTATTTTGAATTATTATAGTTACAACAGACAACACTAGGGGATGGGAAAAAAGAAGAAAGAGAAGTTGGGAAGGAATTTAACAGAAGGAGAGGGAGAGAAAAATAGAGGAGAAGAAGAGGGATAGAGACAGAAAGGGAGACAACCGACATATGCATAAATAATAGTAAAGAATAAATAATAACTGTTACTGAAAAGCACACAGTACTAATAACACAAGATATTTTTAGAAGCAGCAGCCGACCAACATAGTGTGTGTCTGTGACCCTCGATGTCTACAGGCTGTTTTAAAATTGAGAAGTGGGCACCAGCACCAGTGGTGATGCTGAATGAACAGACCCCCCCCTCTGGACACCATGCCCACCCCCAAGGACCTAAATGCATGTGTCATGAGTGTCATGAGGCACAAGTGGCCGTGAGGGGACAGAAGAGGAATACTTCCTCAAGTCATTACAAGTCATTTGCGACCAGTTAAATATCACCCATTTTGTCTACCACGAACAGTGGTGACGTAGGCAGAAATCGCTTTTTTCATAGTCATACTAAGCATGATCCCCCGCCTTCTTTTCTTAAAAGTGGTGCAAGTGGTATGCCTAAAATAACTGCATCTTTCCTGTGTCGTCGCATTGTGTTACTTTCTGTTTCTATTTTCTAATGACAAAAAGTTTAACTTTAAAACTTCCAGAAAAGAACTAACAAAGAATTTATAACCTTCATGTATTTGCGCCAAATCATAACAGCACCCTTGAAGGCTCAAATAATGAAGAGAATGGTAAACATGAAGCTACACAATACATGCCCACCTACTCGTATTGGGCTGTTAAAAGGAATAATTTCAAAGACTAATAATTTGATTAGCCAATTATTTAAAGTCCTTTAGATTTGTTATAAAAATATAGTTGTGTATTAGTATGACTTGATTTTAAGTCACTTTGTTCACACAAACCCTCAGACTACTCATTTTTTAAGTAAGACGGATATGACAACATCAGAAATTTGTTTGTGGTAGAGATGGCACGATACCACTTTTTTATGTCCGATACCGATACCGATATCATAAATTTGGATATCTGCCGATACCGATATGAATCCGATATAGTGTTTTTTAATCAACAAAACTGTTTTTTTAAATATCTTGCTGCATTTTGTATAAGTTCATACTCAAGTTTAAAACAACAACTACACTAAAGCTATTCTGTTATACCTATATGCAAAAAAAAATATTTCATAGTTCAGCAATACTGATCAATCTAATAAACTTAAACCTACACCATCCTCCCTATTCTGGTATTTTAAAGAGTACTTAGCGTAAATATTAAGCAACCTAACTAATAGGGTTCCAACTCCCAGCAACAACAAAAATAAATAAATAAAAAATAGGGAACCACCCCTCACGCTCCACCTCATGATGCTTAATCGACGTAATCAACCTTAATTTGATGCAGTGTGAAAAAAAATGCACAGAAATCAATTATTTTTCAAGAAATATTAAATAGATTCAACATCTTTCTTCAACAAAATTGCAGACTGCACAGATGGTACCTTCCCAAAGGAAAAAGTACTATAGCTTACTAGGGTATATATATTAGACTTAATAGTTACTATATACAGTAATTGACTTCTATTCATTTTACATCAAATTAAAACTTTGGGTGTAAGATTCGGATAATTATTTATTAAAAGCTCGACATTTTAAATGAGAATAAGAAAGAAAAGTATGTCCATCGAAAGCATACTAACGTACTGCATAGGCATATGGTACGCTAGCTGCACAGTGGCTCAGAGGAAAGCACTCCAGGGAGTAATCAACGCTGCCCAAAGGACAATCGGCTGCCCTCTCCTCAAACTGAAAGACCTACACAGTTCCCGCTGCCTCAAAAGAGCCCATAACATCATAAAGGACACCTCACACCCTGGACACTCCATGTTCGAACTGCTGCCTTCAGGTAAACGGTATAGAACAACATACACAAGGACTAACAGACTCAAACACAGTTTCTACCCAATTGCAATATCATGTCTCAATGCTACTAAAAGTAGATGACTTTCATTGCCCCTGTTGTCATTTGTGCCCTTGATGTTGGAATGCTTTCAGACATGTTTTGTTGGATGCGCTAACAAATTGACTGAGTGATTGATTGTTTGAGTAATATATCAACTAGGTCGTATGTTGAGTGTCTGTATGGGGCCTTAGGCCTGGATTGCTTGGGTGTATTTACTGTATGAGAATACTGTATTTTATATGTATTTCTATCTTTTATATCATATCTATTATAGTTTTTAAGTATTTATCTTTCGTGATGTTGCACTGACCGGAGACATCTTTCAATTTCATTGTACTTGTGACAATGACAATAAAGAATATTCATTCATTCATTCATTATTCATTCATTAATGCCCTATCGGCCCCCCTGGCTAAACTTTGCTAGATCCGCCCCTGCTCAGTTACCAGCGTCAGCTACGTAGAAAAAGATCCTGGTGTAGAAAGTAATATTAAATACATTCTAACAACAGCTGATCAAGGTTAAACGTGCTGCTGTTGTTCAGCCGCTGGTTTCCTCTTTCTGGTGCAAAGTGGGCCAAAAACAAACCAGAGACACGGACTCGCGACAGAAAAGCCGATCAGCTGATCATTAAGCAGTTTCATGATTGAAGCAGCAGCCAGAAGAGGCAGTTGCTCCATATATCAGTTGTTAAGCTTAACGCAGGAATGCTTTACAAACATTCAGAGATGGACTTACACACTTGCTTTACTTCTCTCGGGATAACTTTGTCGGAGATGAAATGCCGGGTTGCTAGCGAAGCTCCACATGCTATCCAGACCACGGACAGGTCCCGCATGCCACAGCCGCTCTATCACGTGATGCCTACTGCTCCGACGTGCTAACGTTCTGAGGTGAGTTACGGCGTGTTGCAAGTTTTGTGAGGTGCTTTCGTGATATTTAATGGATCGGATTACATTTTTTATTTTTCTCCGATATCCGATCCAGTAATTTAGGTCAGTATCGGACCGATACCGATACGTAATATCGGATCGGTCCATCTCTAGTTTGTGGCCAAAAAAATCATGGTAATATCTATAAAATGCCATTATAAATAAACTTAAATTTTAGACGTACTAAAGTACCGCAGTAGATTTAAAGAATATATTTGGTGAATGATAAATAAAAAAATGTAGCCACCAGGGGGCATTGGTTACAATGCAGCTTACTGAAATTAAGTATAAAAAATAAATTACTTGTGCTGTTGTTTCTATGTAGAGGGGCGTGGTTCTGTAACAAGGAATAAATGACCTAATAATAAACAGATAAATATTTTCTGTATAAACCTGCAATGTAACGTCTATTTGGACATGATTTTATTTTTCTGACTGCTTATTTCTCAAACATAACGCCAGAAATTAATACTTAAAATAAACATACTATTTATATGTACTAACATATAGAAAGTTCTATATGTCTACACAGTGAACCAACAATAAAGTCACAAAGTATTCACCAAACGGTGCAACTCATATGAGGTTGTTCAAACCTCAGCACACAAAGTAGTAAACTGTCCGATGACGCAAATATAAACAACAGTGACCACGTGGAAAGTTGCACCAAACTATGCTATCACAAAAACAGTATGAATTTATTTACTGATTGTCTGCACGCACACATTCTGGACAAAATTTATGCCCCCCCCCAACTAACACTTCAGCTCTACAGTAGGGGTAGGGCCTCGAGTGCCGGTGTCCTGGAGGTTTTAGATGTGTCCATGATCCATCACAGCTGATTTAAAGGGCTAAATGACTCCTCAGCATTTCTTGAAGTTCTCCAGAGGCCTGGTAATGAACTAATCATTTGATTCAGGTGTGTTAACCCAGGGTGCGATCTAAAACCTGGAGGACACCGGCACTTGAGGCCTGGAGTTGCCTATCCCTGCTCTACAGTCTTTCCACCATGATCCCTTTCCACTAGTAGTCTCCTCGTGCCAGCAGGGAGCACTCTGATTGGCTTTCGCTTGATAGTACATTCAGTCTGTCACAGGAGGCTATCCTTCTTCACATGAAGGGATCTCTCTCTCCTTTAATCTCAGACCCCGCTGTCGTCATCTTTTACATTATTGCTGACTTGTGGCCACAATTGATTATTGCTGTTGAAAGCTGCGCTTATTTCATCTCATAATAAAGTGCAGTCTTCTCTTTCTCTGAGGGCGTGTCCGTGTCCTGTTAACAAAGCTGGGCTAGCTGAGAGGCCAGGGGCCCATTCTTCGTACGTCGCTTACTACATCCAAGATCAAATGACACATCCAAGATCAAATCATCGCGCTAACCGTGAGCTCGCTAATCCGGTTCCCCGAACACACCTGCTGTTGACGATTAGTACAGCTGGACGCAGTAATGTGACATCACTGGGTGTCATAAAAGGGGCTACGCATCGATAGTAGAAACATTGATCGGCAACCCTCTGATTGGTCGGCGAAAATGTCGAAGGAGCGCGCTCGGCTCGGTATTTTTCGGCAGCAGAGCAAGAACTCTTGAGTGAGGGATTTCAGGAGTTTCAGAGTTTAATCAGAACGCAAGGGAACACTGCAAAGGCTGCAAAAGCAAGGAGAGAGGGCTGGCAGAAAGTTGCTGACAAATCAAACTCGTAAGTAATTTAATAATAATAATAATAATAATATATTGGATTTATATAGCGCTTTTCAAGGCACCCAAAGCGCTTTACAATGCCACTATTCATTCACTCTCACATTCACACACTGGTGGAGGCAGCTACGGTTGTAGCCACAGCTGCCCTGGGGCAGACTGACAGAAGCGAGGCTGCCATATCGCGCCATCGGCCCCTCTGGCCAACACCAGTAGGCGGTAGGGTAGATTTATTATATTACACTATATTATCCAATATTATATTACATTATATTATATTGTTATATTATATCCTCTTTCACATTAGAGCCACAACAGGACCCACTAGAACATGGGAACAAGTAAAAGTGAAATATAAGAATATTCTACAGAATGGTAATATTTATCACTTATATTGCTTTTCGTCTCTTGGAAAGAGAGCCTGAAATAATCTGTTTGTTTGTTTATAACAGCAACCAAGAAAAGGGCAGAGCAAAAAAAGACAGGTGGTGGTCCTGCACCCCCTCGTCAACAAGTTGGTTAAGTAAATAATATCCTCACGGGAAAATCGATATCTCTCAATGAGCACACTGTCGCGCTGAGCTAAAGGATCCTGTCTATCCCGCAATATACGCTGAATTCTGAGGACTCTCCTTATCAATCTTGCACCTTCCGCAATGGGTTGCTCGCGTAAACGGACAGGACATGGCTGCGACAGGCTTCCCAAATCCACCTTGGCTTTTATAGCCGTGGTCTCTCATCTTGATTACACGAAGTAATTTACAATTACTACTCTGAAATATGAATTACATCTGTAATAATCACATACATGTAATAGAATGTTAATAGTACATTTCCCTTTTTTAGGAAATGACCTGTATGTATCTGTGTGACATCAATAAAAGGATCAAGTGCTGCATTATCTTCAGTTACATTGATGTTATTTATTTATCGCTGTTGCTTTCGTATAAATGAAGCGGACATACCTGCGTGGCCGCGATCTAATCCTGTTTACATAAAGTAGGTTTACGCTTTACGCTTACGGCTCTGTTGCTATGACAGCAAGTCCCGGATGAGCTTCGGGGAACCGACTGATCCAGGATCACGCGAAATCGTCAACAATCTAATCCGGCTAACCTACTTAGCGAGGTACGAAGAACGGGCCCCAGCTCAGCTTTCACAGTTATGGCATCAGTTGTTAGCAATTAATTAAATGAGCTTTAGTGATTTAGCATCATGACAATTTCGTCTTGCTAACCACCTCGGTCGACATTTGTGATGCAGTGAAGATGGAGTTTGAAAAAAAAAAAGTTAATAATAATAATAATAATAATAATAATAATAATATGATCATGTCTAGTCTAATAAAACAGGCATGTTGATCAGGTGCACGCTCACAGCACTTTCAGATTAACAAATATGGAAATTACTTAATAATATAAGTAATTTTATATAATATAATATAATATTACGATTTCATTATTAATAATATAATATTACCTAATAATAATAAGCTTGCCTGAGCTGTTTTGCAGCTTTCATTTTCATTTTTCATTCATATATTTATTGCCCCCATGCATGTTGACAGCATGTAATACCCAGCCTTTTAATTCATCGGATTTTTCTATTAGTATTGTAATACACTTTTTGAAAATTCAAGATGTAGACCTGTTTTTCTGATTTTTTTTTATATGTACATTGTCCTCACAGGACACCCACAACAAAGGTGTGATTTCTAGAATATAATACTGTAGGTTAAACAACAATTTATTTGTATCGTCAGCATACTAAGAGCTGGGAATAGGATTTCTGTACTACGACCCAGGTACACCACAGTCAGGATTACTGACCTGCTTCAGTAATCCTTGGTCATCATTTAATCTTTTCCTCTCCAGGTTTAGTTTAAAGGTGTAGAGCTGCTCCTTTTCAGCTGTTATACTTTTGTTCCCCCAAACAGCTTTTGTGACTCCCACAACCTTTTCTCCTAAACACAATTTATAGACCAACATGTAGAAAGATTATGCTTTTTCACATAATTTAATGTACAAATTTTAAACTATGAGCCTCAATGCGACATCAGAAGTGTTCATCAGGAAGGCCTTTAGTATTATAGACTCAGAAAATAAACATCATGTGCTAGTTATAGAGCCAAAGTAAGCAAGAGGAAATTTAAGTGTGCTGATTTTTGCCTGCAAAATAAGTGTGTTATCTTAACATCTAATCACACAGCAGTGTTTATTGTGTGTACAACTGAGACTACAGTTCACATGTTTTCACACGGTGGCATTCCATCCTAATAATGTTCATCCAGGATCAACATTGTAGCTAACCCTTCATGTCATTGTGATTTCATAGCTTTAGAATGTGGAGGGAAAAGAAGAAAATGCCACAAAAACTCTTTTCTGGAATAAACGTTTCAGATATTTTCTTTATTATTTATGCAACAAAACAAGTATATTATCAAGTTAGGTTTACTCTTAGCAAGATTTAGGTCACTCATGTTGATTGATTTGTGATAGTTTTTAATAGCAATAGATAACTTCTTGGCTAATCACATCATGCATCATGGATGTGCTGCTGAGAAATCTGTAGCAACGGCATAATGCTTTCATGTCAATATAGGCAAAATTGTTGAGGAATGTTTTCAGCACCTTGCAGAACATATTACATGAAGAATTAAAGGCGTTCTGGAGGCAAAATGGTGTCAATTTCAGTACTAGTAAGCTGTTCTTAATAAATTGGCCTGTTAGTGCTTTCTTTTTTAATATCCAATTGTATATGTGTCTCACACACATAAACTAAACAAAGATAAAATCAGGTTCAGGTAAATTGCAAGTTTTAAATGAATAGAATAGGTATTTTTGATTTCTCTTTGGATAGCAACCAAGGAGAATCATTTTCCTCATGATTGGCTACAAAAATAAAAAGTCATAATTACTTATTGCTAACCCTTAGTCTACGTGTTACGTGTTAACAAGACACTGCTCAGTGTCTTTCTCTTGAAAGTTTTAAAATGAAACCTAGACTGTGCAGCCTTGGACATGAAAAGGAAAAGGAAGGGATCCAGACAGGTATGGACATAGCACAAACACACTGCCACATTAAAGTACACATACAAAGTTTCTGTTCCATCCACAAACAGTTGGACATAATGGACAAAGTGTAGGACTCCAGGGGGGACAAAGCACACCAGGAAGATACTAAACACCAGTGTGCTTGCTTTGATGTACGTCACCCAGTCAAAATGTGACCTTGTGAGCTTGTTGATGATTCGGGCAAAACACACAGCTATAACAACCAGAGGCACCACAAGAAAAAAGACAATAAGAATCAGGTGATAGTAGAGCAGAAACATGTGAGAGCTGTGATCCAGGGGCAACACATCATGGCAGGTTGTGCGGTTGAGCTGAGGGAGCCAGTAGCTCTGCTGGATGATGAGCTCTGGGATGATGGCGACACCAAACACCCCCCACAGAGCCAGGCTCACCCAGGCAGCGCACATTCTCTTGGGCATACTTTTGTACAGGAACGGGTACACCACAGTTCGATGCTGATGCAAGCCAGCGCCGTAGCCGAGCAGTAGAGATTGCCGTAGAAACATGCCGTAACAACTCGACAAGCAGTCTCTCCGAGAACCCAGTGGTTTCCATGGAAATGGTAGTGAGCCTTAAAGAAGAGGGAGAGGAGGAGGAAGAGGTCGGAGACAGCCAGGCTGCAGTAGAGGATGGCAGAAGACACCTTTCGGATTTTAGTCACTAGCAAACACAAGATACTGACGTTGGCTGGAATCCCAACTGTAACCACCAACGTGTAAATAATGGGAATGACTCGGGTGCTCAGAGAACCACCGAGGTACCGCACTGTGCTATTGTTGAGCAAGTTCAGAGCTGGAGGGGAATAAGTTAGAAAGGAAGCCTGAGTCCCATTTACGAAGGGCTGGATGTTAATGACTGGGGCCCCTTTAAATGTTCTGGGCATGGGAAAAACAACCTCAGAGCTGTTTTTCTGCTCCCTCCGTGTCTTTTGTCCTGCAAAAAACAAAAACAAAAACCAAAAAAACAATACAAAAATGAAAGTTACATTCAAAATATAAATGATTTTCAAATATATTTGTACCAACATATGTACTGATATATTTTGTTAATAGAAAACCGTTTTCAGTGCCACGCTTGTTTTTTCTGCGCTTGAAAAATCAAAGATGAATATGCATGACAGAAAATACGGGAAGTTTTCAAACTGACGGAGCTGCACAAGGCAATGTTTGGCTAACTATTCAAAACCATTCTATAATAAACCATTCAATGGCAAAATCATGTGTTTTTATCTGAATAATGAAACTGTGGCAGTTTAATTATCAGATTAACTGTCAATTTCCATGAAAAAACACTTAAATCTGCTCTTAAATTTTTATAAAATTCTCTTACCTTTTTTCAGCTGTGTACCGCTTATGCAGAGAGCAAAAACAAGTAAAACAAGTATCTTCCCCATATTTTGTTCCTCTCTCCCTCAAATAGAAATGTACAAATCTACATTTCTACACATTCCTTCCAGTCGTGCAATTGTTTCAGCAATGCAATGCCAGTCTTCAGACTCACAACATGCAGAGGTGATATCAACATCCTTTTACTCAAAATATCTCAAACTGCAGAGATGATATCAACATCCTTTTACTCAAAATATCTCAAACTGAGACCAATATCAGGAAGCCAAAACATTAACTTGTTCCTTCCATATGATAAGAGCTGTGCTTAACATACGTTTCAGTAACAGTCAGAGATATCTGAAAGAAATGTGTGACTTGAAAGTATCCATCCATCCTCTTTCGCTCATCCTTGTCAGAGCTGTCATGGTCCTGTCACATCAACACCGTGGTGAAAAAGGCCCGACAGCGTCTCTACCACCTCAGACGCTTGAGAGACTTCCAACTGCCCTCCAAGGTGCTCAGGAACTTTTACTCGTGCACCATAGAGAGCATCCTGGCGGGAAACATCTTAACCTGGTTCGGGAACAGCACCATGCAGGACAGACGAGCTCTACAGAGGGTTGTGCGGTCAGCTGAGCGCACCATCCGCTCCGAGCTCCCTGACCTGCACTCAATCTACAGCAGGCGGTGCTGGACCAAGGCCAGGAAGATCGTGAAGGACCTCAGCCATCCCAACAACAGACTGTTCTCTCTGCTGAGGTCAGGAAAGCGATTCCGCTCCCTGAAGACCAACACAGAGAGACTGAGGAGGAGCTTCTTCCCGTAGGCGATACGGTCTCTCAATCACACCACCACACAGTACTGACCCACACATATGGTTCTTACACACACACTGGACTTTCTGGACTTTGGTTTTGCACAACACTGGTCACTATATTCTTCATTTCCGGTTAATACTTGTACAGCTGCTGTTATTGTGTATATATTTATTTATATTTAGATTTCTTCATACATTCTTATATAGTTCTATATTGTGTATTGTGTATTTTGTTGTACAGTTATTTTATTTTCAACTTTAATTTATATATTTATCTTTATCTTATTCTTCCCAGTTAAATTTACCCTTCATTCTAATTTGTGTTGTACAGTTATTTCATTTTTAACCTTAATTTATATTTTATTCCTTCCTAGTTAAATTTACCCTTTTTAATTTTTCATATTTATTTCCTATCTTATTCATAGCCTTTTCCTTTTTTGTTCTCTTTAGGTCACGAGCAGTTGTCCAAGCATTTCACTACATATCGTACTGTGTATGACTGTGTACGTGACAAATAAAATTTGAATTTGAATTTGAATTAGAATTTGAGCTACAGGGGGCTGGAGCCCATAATATGTCAGATATGACACATTTATCTGATATGACAAAACAAAAAAGGACAAAAGATTTATTTACAGCAAACTAATAATCATGACATATTATATTTATGCAAAGGAATTTCATGATAAAGTTTATCTATACATGACCTGGTGTTACCAGTTGTTCATGGTCTTATTCTTAATTTACCTTCAACGATTTTCATGAAAAGTACTTTTTACAAATTGGCCATTGCAGTGAATCAAACCACATAACGTTACAATAAACACATATTACAGTGCTGTGTAGAGGATTCAAGCTCTTTCTTAACATATTTCTTCCAATAGCCAGACTACCTTGTAAATATTTTAAAATTATCTTAATTGATAGTTCTCCAGAGTTTCTTTGGGCGCTGGCTGCTTCTTCACTCATTCCAACTTATAAAAGGAAATGGAGTCCTCTGTACTTGACACTAGGGACAGAATATTGCTTAGGTGCTTGAAATTTTATATAATGGATTATCTCATCCTCTACACAGCTGACAGCTATAACAATAACAGCTGGTTATAAGCTTACATCATGCTGGGAACGTGTTAGTGTTCCCGCATATGAGGTAAAGAAGGGGAAAGGAGTGAAGGAGATGGAAGTCTGGGCTGTTAAGCTTAGGCTGCTCTTCCCACAATTTGGCCCATGGATAAGAAGAAGAAAATGGATGGATGAATGGCCAGGATGTTGAAACTCCCAGAATGGTCGTACTGTAATTTATTTAGTTTTCTTTAACTAGTGTTATAAGAAAACCTTGCATTTTTTAAGGATGTAGTGATGCTGGTTAATTAAGTATAAACATACATGTGTATGTTATATGTAGGGCTATGCTGTATATTTGGCAGACAGAGTTGTCAGAATGGGAAAAGGCAGTAACTGACTGTAATCCATGTAGGAATGTTTTCACATTGTGTACTGTAGCATTCTTGTATGAGGATGGCTTACATCCCTTTAAGGGTTGAAGCTGAAGTACCAAGCCCATTTTTAAAATGTAAGGAGTAGAAAGTACAGATATTTGTGTTAACATGTAGGGGGTAAACATAAAAAAAATTTGAGAAAAAGAAGTACTCAAGTAAAGTACAGATACCCCCAAATTCTAAGTATAACACATTTGTACATTATTACTTCTCAACTCTGACCCTATGGACGCTGAAAGTTAATTAATCGTAGAATTAGCGGCAATCAAGCCAGCTTGCTAAATTGAGAGCTTATCTTTTATACTTGGCTCTCTCTTCACCACGGTGGACCAGCACAGCATCTGCATCACTGCATCTGCATCAGTGCAGCCATGCCCCCAATCCATCTCTCAGTCTCTTGCTCCGTCTGCCCTCATCAGTGACCTTTCATTATTTTTTTCTACCAGTAGGTGTATTAGTTTTTAAAGATTTTCTAGAGAATGGACTGCAGACTCTGTGTCTGGTGTAATAAAACAAACAGCACAAAGAAAAAAAAAAAAACAGACAGAGATGCACTTGGCAACATCTGGAAGAAGTAACTATTGTTCTTCCCGATGTTGCCATCCTGTGGTGGATGTTTGAAACGTTAGGTAAATGTACCTTACAACCATAAATTAAGAACATTCAAAAGACAGTAACGAAGAACATGTTTAATGGCACCCTAACATCCCAAGAGAAAACTTTAGTCAAACTCCATTATTAAATTAAGTTTGTGTTTTAACCACCCACCTACATCATTAAGCTGTAATTTCACATTCCTATCTGTAGTGCAAAAGAGTTCTTGGGTATGTTGTATGCTGTCTAAATCTGGTTTTTGGGCTGGCTAAAATAATATCCATATTTAGATGGGTTCTAGTCAGCTGTACGCAAACAAAATTATTCTGTGTCTGCGCTGCTGTATCATAAAATACCTTGTCTGCTGTGTCCAGTGGGGTCAGATGGAATATATTATATATATTTTATACCTCAGAAATTAGTACCCCCAACCCAACACATGCACGCTCTTACTTCAGCACCCTCAACTTCAAGTACCTTCCCATGGCTCTGACGTCCAGGGATTTTTAGCAATATAACACCTTTCACCTATTTCTGCAAAGGTTAAAATTTCCAGTAATACAGAATATATAAAAGTCTATCTGCACTCTTCTACATAACAGTAGAAGAGAAGCTACTACTAGTACTAGTAGTAGTATCCCTTGTTTACAAGGGGTTACCACAGTGGGTAGTTTTGCATATTTTATTTATCAAATTTTTACACCAGATGTTAAAAAGGTGCAAACTACTACACTATCATACAGCAGGTGTCATTTAAATCTTGTAAGCCCAATACTCCGCTGCCATGGAATTCTGTGTACTGTCACTAGAGGGCAAGGTGAGGGAAAATGTGCTGTTCACAGTCATGTGCCAAAACTGTACTGTCAAATAATATAAATGTCTGCATGGTTTTCAGCTCTTTTCTTATGTTTGCTGTGTGTATCTTCCTGTTTTCTGGTCGCAGATGTTGTATTTTATTTAGTAGTGTAGTTTAGTTTAGCAGACTGCAAGTCTAAAAAAAATAAGTTCCTCATTCTGTAATCTTTTCAAGCTGGAATATTCTATATCTATATCTATACTGTTTTTGGATTTCACAGCTGTAGATCAACAGATGCTAAAATCTGATATATGTGTCTCTCTCTGCAGTTGACATAAGTTTTCAGACACACATTCTCCTTATAAAAATAAGGAGAGTGGATGAGTAGTCAGATTGTGTTCAGCAGAAAGTGTGTGGATCCCTGTGAACCAGCTCAGACACAGATGAGTTCTCATATAATACCCCCTAAAGATCTTTAGCATCTTTTAGCTACAACTCCCTTATTTACAAGGGGTCACCATATAGTTGATTTGACAGAGTATTGCAACAGATAGTCTTCCTGACACAGCTGTCAATGCATTAATGGCTCCTCTCACACTCAAACCAGAGATAATTTGTTTAGATATGTGAACTACTTACCCATGTAGCCACTTGCTCTCACGGAGAGGAATAAAAGAAACCCTTAAATCCTATCAAACAAGTAAGCCTGCCTTGGAAATTGAATATGGATGGACATTTTTCACTTCAATTCAATTCAGTTGAATTTTATTTATATAGCACCAAATCACAACAACAGTTGCCTCAACCTGCTTTATATTGTAAGGTAAAGACCCTACAATAATACAAAGAAAACAGAAAACCTGTTAGAAAAATTATCTTATGAAGTGAGACACACAGTAGTGTGTCCCAACGCGTTTATTTACTTGCAAGGAAGCAATAGCATACACAGTGAATGTCTATGTGAGTAAGAGGACAGGATACCACATTACAAAGAAATATTGAGTGGCTGTTAGATCTGGCTTTCCTAGTGGACGTGACTGAAAGAATTAACCAGCTGATCTAGCAGTTGCATGGCAGAGAGTAAACAGTGTGTGAAATGATCAGTGCTGTGAAGGTGTTCACAGCTAAATTCTCATTTTATATCCAGCAGATACTAAATAAAAGACTTAAGCACTTCATCTCAGTTGCAAAGATACTGGAGTCCCATTTAGGAGCAGAAAAGGTATTTAATGGACACAGATTCTGTGATCTGGTGTCCAAACTGGGACAGGAGTTTTCAGACAGATTCTATGGCTTTGAGAAACTGGAGCCTGCTGAGACTTTTATTGCTAACCTCTTCCTAGATGTTGACACTAGTGAGTTGTCAGGGCAGATGACTGAGCTTTTCAGTGTTGGTCCTTTGGAGATGGACATCATAAATCTCCAAAATGATGTCCACCTTAAACTTCAGCAGCATTCTCAGCATTTCTGGAGTTTGGTGGAGCCAGACAACTATAAAAATCTTACATGGATACACTCTTACATAAAGCTCTCTGGTTGAATCTATGCAATGCCAATCTTCTCACTGACAGAAACTGTGCAACTCATGAACATTATAAAAAGATGGTGGATTTATGAGCTCAGAAATTTGCACTGTTTGCTGTTGATTTGTTTGGAGAAAACATGAATTTAGAGAAGTTCAAGTCCTTCAAATATGCTGAATCACATGCTGTTGAATCTTATTTGATTATCTGAGTTTTACACATTTTGTTGTTCATGTTCATGTTCATTTGCACCATTCATTATTCATTATTGGGTACTGTGCATAGAATTTAAGTTGAAAATTTTTTTAATGCATTTTGGAATAAGGCTGTAACATGACAAAATCTGGAACAAATGAAGTGCTATGACTCCTTTACACATACACTTTAAACGCATCAAGTGCAAGAACCCTCATGCGTTGCATAGGCTGGCATGAACATGCTATTTGTTCAAAGGCGCTGATGTAATGACTTACATGAATTTGCTCTAATTCAGTTCAAAGAAGTAAGCACCAACAGTTACATTTCTTCAAATATACATATATATATTTATATGGTCTGTATTTCTTGGAACTAGACTAAAGTAGATATCTGAGTATTTGCACATAAAATTGTTATGGCTGTATTAATTTAAAAAAAAAACAGTAATACACTATTCACTTGCCAACAGAAAGAAAAACATGCTCAAGTCTTCAACATTAAGACATTTGTTTCAGCTGTTACAGGCGCTAAAAAAACAGAAAGCAGGAAGCGTGGCAGTGACATTGCTCTGGATCTAATCTCCCACAGTCTGTATCCTTCCTCCTCCTATTTGCACGAATGAACTTTTGTTAGTTTAGAAACTCCCCAAGCCTTGCAGGCTGCAGGAACAACATGTCCTCTACTGTGCATACCAAACTGTATTTTTTCTCTCAACAAAAATGTTCAGGAAAACAGTTTCTGGCAGCCATTAACCCAGAGAATTATACTGCCAGTCCCAGAGCCTTATAGTATCATTTTTATTGTTCTCCCACACTGTCACAGCACTCATTGTTTCAAGAAATAAAAAAGTATTTGAAAGCATAATGCTTCCTTCCTGCCCAACACTAGAGCAGCAGCTAACTTGGGGAGTATCTAGAGAGCAAAGTAGAAATTCATTTCAGACGATACCCTCGTACAAAAACACTATACTAATGCAGTAACACTAATGCGCTACCTAAAGTATATTGATCATCCTTCAGGGGATATAATCATATTCTGCAATGCGGTGTTGAATTTCAAGTGTCATAACAGGGGCTAACTAACATAGCTTGCTTGGGACTTCATCATGTTTCATTATGGACCCTGAGTTAAGTGGTTTTGTGGTATCGTGTATGTAGAAGTTTCTAGATAACATCAACAAAATAATCAACTTCAAATTCTGCTTCTTCTTGGTGAAAATCAAATGTTATATGTCTTCAATACATTTGTGTAAATACTGTGACTTTCATTTAGCCAACCAATTTTCTGTTACGAGTTATTATTTGTTATTTATATATGTTAAAGAATGGCCAAGTCACCAGTCATTCTGAGGAAGTCATGAGAAAGTTCAGTTTACAGCATTATGATTACAACATGCGGAATTCACCAGAATACACACTTGCTGCCAGTACTGCTCAGGTTTTTTGCCCCACCCCAAGAACTGAAGGCTTGACTATGAAAACTGTAACAAGATCAACACCTTGTCAATCATGACTGAAATACCTTAGGTTTTGCATCGATTAATCGTCATGCACTAAGGCATACAAGAGGAACACAATAAACATAAAAAAGCTTTAACTATCTATATGCAGACCCACTTCTTTCCATGTAATCTCCCTATTGTCAGCAATTTTATTTAAAACTCAAGTCCTAATGAAGAAAATAATGTAGGCTATAATTAATGAAGTTTTCTGTATAGATAGGCGATATATGTGGACTTTATGAAAGCGGCCAGGCGGCCTGGGTTCAAGTCCGACCCACGGCTATTTGCTGCATGTCTTCCCCTCTCTCTTTCCTCCACTTTCCTGTCAGTCTTTGCTGTCCCTATCAAAAATAAAACCATAATAAGGCCCCCCAAAAATAAAAATAAATAAATAGATATACTTCCTGCTTTCCAGTCTTTATGCTCAAGTATGCTGGTTGGGTCTTTATAGTTGTGCAAGATATGCACCTTCAGCAAGAAAGCAAATTTATTTATCCCAAAATGTTAAACTATTGCTTTAAGTAACACCAATGCAGAAAGAGATTTTATGTTTAAATATGATTTTATATTTGTGTTATGATTTTTTTTTATGTTTAAATATGTAAGAATGTTTAAATAAGAAACAATTCACTGTGACCAATATTTTTGGGAGGAAATGGGTTTAGTCTGCCTCTCTGAGTTTGAGTGAATATAAAAGCATGAAAGCAAAAAGCAAGGCGAAAAAGTCCAGCTGCTGACAATCCCTACTCCCATCCCTCCCTCAGGAAGTCTCTTTTCATCTTACACAGAGAAAATGTAATCAGCACATTTCAAGGCAAAGGTGCCTTTCATTTTGGTGGTTTTACTGTCCTCTGTTCTCATCCCAGCACTTTATAAATATAGACTTTTATAAAGCAGATACATGAATATAAAAACTCCCTTTACTTTAACTTGTATGATTGGTTATTGTGTTGGTTGTCTCTTGGTTATTTTCACCAGTGGGAAGTACCATGGTCATGTAACTTCCTGGAAAGACAAGCAATTGCAATCTGGATAAACAGTTTACATAAGTAAGTAAACAAAAATGTAAGGACACATAGACAAAAAAGGGAAAAAATCTGGAGAGCAATTTGCTACCAGGAACGGAGGATGTAAAGGCACATTTATCATTTTACCAGCCACCTTTTGAATATGTCTAAAATAAGTAATGGCAACATCTTATCTCATCACAAAGGGTTAAAAAAAATAAAAAGAAGAAAAGGGAAAAAAGTTTGGCTTTTGTTGTCTGAAAATATATTTGTTCCAAAATTAATGACCCTATAGAGCTTTCCATTTGCCCTCTGTCACAAACAAAGGAAGCAGTTAAGAGTCTGCAGGGATAAGTTAAATCACTTCAAACAAAATTGTTTATTCCAAGGCATTTTCCCAGAAGTTAATACTTTGAAATGTGTTGCTGGATGTTTACATCCCAAGAACAGAAAATCTGTTTCATATTTAGCTGAACGAAAGATCAATTTAAAGTGGTGATAAATAAATTGCTGTTGTTGTCCCTTCACTACTAGGTTAGTGTGGTTCATTATCATTGTTTCTTATCACTCATCAAATAGAATGCAGCTCTTAGGCAGAGTTCAATGTGCTGTCCGGAAAAAGGACACAACTTTCTGCAGTGTTAGTCACGCTTCCTGGGTTGAGAGGAGAGTTTTTGCTTTTAAAAAAAGAAGAAAAAAAAAGCATGAGGCTCATCTAACTTCACTGTCTAAAGAAAACAAACAAACAAAAAAACCCACACTGTTTTAAATGTGCCATTTGAAACACATTGTGCCTTTTTCTTTGAAATATGCTACGTTATAAGCCCCGTCTCACTCTAATTTTGTTTTTCATCGTGTGTTAAAACGACAGGTAAAAGGTTTCATTAGAGAACTTTAAAAAATAGTTTGTTTGTTTTTTCTAATTTAAAATAGACAAAAATCTATGAACTGTCTTCTAACCGTTTACATCATTAATTAAAACGGTCCTAATTTGTTGACGAGGTTTGGGTGTGCGGGGGGAGGCAGGGGGGGTCGATGCTGCTCGCATGTCTTTGGTTAGATGTTGACCTTGCTGTGTGACTGGAAAGGTGACATCACACCACAGGAATGTGTCTGGGAACAGACCTCTCTGATTGGTGGAGGGGCGCGATAGGATCTGACCAGCCGAAATTTGGGCGTAAACAAGCCACATTTGACGTGCTTCTGTAGAAGAGCGGCAGCAGAAGAACTCTGGGTCGACTGGGAACGGAGAGTATTAACGTCGCGCATTTAATCAATTTATTCTCGTTTAGTGGTTTTATTTTTCACCGGTGAGCAGAATGCTTCCGATGTCTCTGTTAGTTTCTCTGTGCCTTGTGTCGTGTTTCGGTGCTGCCTACGCAAGAGAAAACGCAAGTAAGAAAAGTTTCTACTGTGTTTAAAACTCTGGCATTCCCTGCACACTGTTTAAAAAAACTTTCACTGGAAATGTGTTGATTTAGCTACATTTAGTCGGCATAAAATTGATGGTTTTCTTTTTTTTTATTTTAAAGTCATTGAAGAAGTGTTTTCCCTTCCAAGCTGAAGTAATAAAACAGTAGCAATTAAGAGCACTTTTTAAGTTTTTAAGAAATGATTTAATTAGCGATTTTAAATTTGGTAAGTATTGTTAAAATTGAAATTGATTTTTCTTTAATGGACAAAACTGGTATTAAGGTAATTAGATAAATTAGAAATGCATAATATGGACCTAGTAAAATGTGGTATATGTTTGTTAAACAGTTTGATACCAAATGAAGATTGTCTTCCTGTTGGATTAGCCAAAACTTTTCCATTTCCTTTACCTTTGATCAGACTGTCCCCCCCCCTCTCTCTTTCTCCAGCTGCTCCACACGGAAGGGGCTTTTTGTATGGCTTACGCCAGTCAGTGACGGATGAACCAATAGATTATGATGATAACGGAACATTAAATCGTTCTTCAAATGGTCCCAAGGACAGAAAAGTTTTTTCGGAACAGGCCCTGATGTTTCTAACTGGCCCTGTTTCCACCATCCTTTTACCTTCCTTCTACACGCTGGTCTGCTCCATCAGTGTGCCAATTAACATCTGTGCTCTGCTGGCCTTTGCTCGGGGGATCCGTCCTAAGAAGCCAGCTGCAATCTATATGCTGAACCTGGCCTTAGCTGATCTGCTCTTTGCACTGATGCTCCCCTTCAAGATCTCCTACCACTTTGAAGGCAACAACTGGAAATTTGGCCCGTCCATGTGCCGTGTAGTCACTGCTGCCTTTTACTGGAACATGTATTGTTCTGTTCTTCTCATAGCTTGCATCAGTGTGGACCGTCTGCTTGCTGTTGTTTATCCCATTGACTCTCTGGCTTGGAGGAGGCCAAGGAACACAGTCATAGCCTGCATAACCATGTGGGTGTTATCCTTGACTGGCTCTGTGCCTCTTGTTACATCGGACCAGACTTTTCACATCAGTGAGTTGAATATCACCACCTGCCATGATGTCCACTCCACAGATAAGATCGTCTGGTTAAAGACATACTTCGTCACTCTCTGCTGCCTCCTCTTCTTCCTGCCTCTGCTCATCACAGTGGTGTCCTACACTCGAGTCATCTGGTCGCTGAGCAAACTCCAAAAAAGGCTCCCTGGAAGCTCACACAAAAGGAAAAGAGCAATAGTGATGGTTTTGACAGTTCTGTTGATATTTGTCCTGTGTTTCATGCCTACAAACTGTCTGCTGCTTGCACACTACCTGCAGTTTAACACCGAGAAGAGCCAGGAGGCACCTGATGGCTCTTACGCACTCTATCTGGTGTTTCTGTGTTTGGGAAGTCTGAACTGCCTCCTAGATCCCCTACTCTACTACTTTGGATCCTCCCAATGCCAGAGACAACTCTCCAACGTGCTCAAGTGTCATAAGGTTACAAAGAGAAATGATATTAGTAATTCATTACCTGCTTCATGCAGATCCAGCACCAGACCAATGCTGAAATCCAGCTGTACAGAAAGTTCAAAAATAAACTCTTCAATTAAAGTGGATTCTTTCCAAGAAAACACCGACAGCCAATATAAGAAACTACTCCTCTAACTCTCACTGAGCTGACATTTTAATTGAATCCTTAAATGTGATTTTTTTTTTTAGTTATGAAACAACAACAACAACAATTAAAGCCTATATATAGGGTTTAGCTTTGTTTGGATTCCTAATTATGCCTTTTAAACGATGAAGGGAGTTCAGATAAGACTGCTTTTTAGAGCAACACTGAAATGAAATACTATTATTTTTATGCACCCTATATATATAAAGGCTCACTGTTCTGTAAGTATTATTCAATCCATTTTTTTAACTGTTTGCTTGTTTTAAAGTGTTTATATATAACCAGTGAAAAGCAGTTACTTATGACTTTTTGTTTTTATTACATATACCAGTTTTATTTATTTTTTTGCAGCATTTTTTCACTGAATAAATATTTTTGACTCACACTACAAGCATGTCTCAATGCCATCTATAATTTTAAAGCCCTTCATAGTTTGTTTCATGCCTCCCTCTGTTGGTGAGAGTGTGCATTGATGAGTGTCAGTTCATCCTACTGCACCAATATCCTTTTCTCTCCAGTAGGCAGTTGTATATTCCTTTTGCCTCATCTTTCATTCAGAGGTGTGGGTGGATGTAGCCAAATATTTAAAACAAAACAAGAAATAGCTGTTACTGCTGATAGATTTACTGGTCAAAGTGGACATTTAAACAGAGATGCCAGTTTCCATTATCAGCATGACATGTGTAACTTTGAAGTGATGAGCACAATTATACACAACCCACAGGAACTATAACTCACCTACTGTTCCTATAAAATACAGTTTTGAGTAACCCCTTTATATTCTTTATATTTTCCTAGTAAAATTGGAAATATGTGTAAAGGAGCATGAAAATATATTACATAAGGCAAAACAGATTTGAAGGACAGTCCACAGCTCTTCTTTAGCTGCCTTTTGTTTGTTTTTTTTCTCTGTCAAGATGCTTCCATAATGTTGAGGTGTGGGCTCCAGGGAGGCCCATAAGTGAGTGTCTATTTTGTGTTTTTTTTTTCTATCTGGGTATGCTTTAAATGTATTGGCAATATATTTGGGTAATTACCATGCTGAAAAATAAATCAATTGCCAATCAGACACTTCCCAGATGGTCTTGTATGAATGGGACTGCATTCATAATTCAATCAATGTTTGACAAGATCTCCAACACATGCAAACTACACACAGAAAGACCCCCCGCCTTATGGTGGAATTGAACTCAGGACTTTCTTGCTGTGCATCCCACCGTGCTGCCCAATACGACTGGCTAAAATGCAGCCACAAACTGTATTGACAAAACCTTCTGACTTTTAGTTTAGTTTGTGTGTAATCTGGCATACCTCAACCTTTTCTCCCTGTTTCCCTTTCTTAAGAATGGCTTCTTGACAGCCACCCTGAGTAGTTTCAGGGAAACAGGTGCAATGGCTGCACTGAAAATGGAAAGAAAAAAAAGAAGCAGCCAATGTCCATAGTTCTGTACAAGGCCTATACAATGACTAAAAAAATCGGGCTCCTTGAAACCAAAATTTATAGAAATGAGGGCTTACTTAGGACCTTTTGAAAAGTACTGTAATTTCACAACAATCAGATCTATGAGAAGAAGAAGACTTGTAAGATAACTTGATTGGTTACTCTAAATTGGCTGTAGGTGAAAATCGGTCATCAGGTTGTCATTACAGATGTTAGTACAGCCTGTTTCAGCCACAAAATCTAAAAAGGTAATTTATCCTTGAAAAGCACTGTGGCAAAAAGGTATATTTAAACACTGACATTAACAAATTAAGCTGAAACAATAGAGCATTTACAGTGAGATCCAGCGGACCTCTGGACACGCTTAGCTTGAAATTCTGTCTTTTATTTTCATGTTAACCACCTTTATATGCATTTTGTATCTTGTATTTTGCAGTTTGCACAGCATTAAACCTATACCAAGTACTCCAGGCCTGCTACAGTTGAAGGTACAAGGAGCACAGTTTATGATAATAAACACAAAATCACAAGATACCAGATCACATTGTGGTGATAATGTATTCTTTTGCATTACAAAACACAAATAATAAAGATAAAACATTTTAATGGATATTTTTTACTTGCAGAGAAATTAGACATTTTAAGTTTATTACCAAGCTGGCTGTTGAATGTGACTATTAAAGCCATGTTGCCAGTCATTTACCCCCGAGGAGATAAATGTTTGTAAATGTATAGTCTTCAGGAAACTTTGGTCAGTAATATAACACTCAGCTTACTTGCCCAAAGTGATCTTGTTACTAAAGGACAAGATCAGAGAGGCTAAGGACAATTACAGGAGGAAGCTGGAGTGGAAACTCCAGCAGAACAGCATGAGAGAGGTGTGGAGGGGCATGAAGACCATCACTGGATTCAGGCCAACCAACAGCAGGGGAACTGAGGGAGGTGAGAATAGAGCCAATGAGTTGAATCTGTTTTTCAATAGATTCGACACCACAGTGTCTGCTCCTACCCCCACAACCTCACCTGTAGTCAGCCTGGAATCCAGAACCACACCACTGTGCCAGCCTCTCTCTTCACATGGCGCTGTTGCCTCCTGTGAGATTCCTGACACCCCTCCCCCACCCATCACCTTCACTCAATACCAGGTTGAGATGCAAATGAGGAGACTTCACTCAGGCAAGTCTGCTGGACCAGACGGAGTGAGTCCCCTTGTCCTCAAGACCTGTGCCCCCCAGCTGTGTGGAGTCTTTCATAAACTGTTTATGCTGAGTCTGAGTCTGCAGAGGGTCCCGGTGATGTGGAAGACATCATGTCTCGTCCCTGTACCAAAGACGCCACGTCCCAGTGGCCCCCAGGATTACAGGCCCGTGGCATTGACCTCCCACATCATGAAGACCCTGGAAAGGCTCATCCTGGACCAGCTGCGACCCATAGTAAGACCACACCTGGATCCCCTTCAGTTCGCTTATCAGCCTCGTCTCGGAACTGAGGACGCCATCATCTACCTGCTCAATCGTGTCTACACCCATCTGGACCAGCCGGCGAGCACTGTGAGGGTCATGTTTTTTGACTTTTCCAGTGCTTTCAACACCATCAGGCCGACCCTCCTGGGTGATAAGTTAGCAGCGATGCAGGTGGATGCTTCTCTGGTGTCCTGGATTGTTGATTACCTGACAGGAAGACCACAATATGTACGTCTCCCACAGTGTGTGTCTGACAAGGTGATCAGCAACACAGGGGCACCACAGGGGACTGTCCTCTCCCCCTTCCTCTTCACCCTCTACACCACAGACTTCAGCCACTGCACAGAGACCTGCCATCTTCAGAAGTTTTCTGATGACTCTGCGGTGGTTGGATGCATCAGCAGGGATGATGAGACAGAGTACCGGGCTGTGGTCGACTCCTTTGTCACGTGGTGTGAGCAGAATCATCTGCAGCTCAACGTGGCAAAGACCAAGGAACTGATCGTGGACTTCAGGAAGACCAGGAAACACTTGACCCCTGTTTCAATTCAGGGGGTCAGTGTTGACATTGTGGAGGACTATAAATACCTTGGAGTACACATTGACAATAAACTGGACTGGGCTAAAAACACCACAACACTTTACAGGAAGGGCCAGAGTCGTCTCTATTTTTTGAGGCGACTGAGGTCCTTCAACATCTGCCAGAAAATGCTGAGGATTTTCTATGAGTCTGTTGTGGCCAGTGCGATCCTCTATGCTGTTGCATGCTGGGGGAGCAGGCTGAGGGTCGCAGATGCCAACAGACTTAATAAACTAATCCGTAAGGCCAGCAATGTTGTGGGGATGGAGCTGGACTCCCTCAAGGTGGTGTCGGAGAGGCGGATGCTGTCCAAGATAAAGACAATGTTGGATAACACCTCCCACCCACTCCATGACATGCTGGTCAGTCACAGGAGCACGTTCAGTGAGAGACTGAGATTACCGAAAAGCACCACTGAACGACACAGGAAATCATTCCTGCCTGTGGCCATCTCCCTGTACAACGCATCCACTTAACACACTGTTTGCTGCTACAACTACACATGTTTCTTTTCCAACTATTTATTTATGAGTGACTTATGTATGTATGTATGTATATATATGTATATATTGTACTATTCTTAGTTAGTGTATTGTCTGTCTTGTCTTAATGTTGGTTTAAAATGGAGCACTGTAACAAAAAATAATTTCCCCCAGGGATCAATAAAGTATTCTGATTCTGATTCTGATTGATTCTAAGCAGATGATCTACATTTCCCAGCTAATGGATAAGATTCTCAGGAGACTTCACATCAAGACACAAATTTCCTAGATTCCATTAGTGCCTAACCATTTGTGCAGCACTCATTTATATCAACATTTTGAGTACATGGTAAATGGCCTGCATTTGTATAGCGCTTTTCTAGTCCCTAAGGACCCCAAAGCGCTTTACACTACATTCAGTCATTCACCCATTCACACACACATTCACACACTGGCGATAGCAAGCTACATTGTAACCACAGCTGCCCTGGGGCGCACTGACAGAGGCGAGGCTGCCGGACACTGGCGCCACCGGGCCCTCTGACCACCACCAGTAGGCAAACATGGGGTTAGTATCTTGCCCAAGGATATTTGGCATGCAGCCAGGATGCAGCCTGGGATCGAACCACCGACCTTCTGATTAGTGGCTGACCTGCTCTGCCACCTGAGCTACAGCTAGGTGGCAGAGCAGTTTATTACAATCTACAGTATGTTGTCATCAGAGGTGGGTAGTAACGAGTAGGGATGGGTACCGGTATCCGGTGCCATTGTGGCATAAACGGTAGTAACCAGACCGAAAAGCAGCGCACATTTCGGTGCTTTATTTCGGTTTTTGTTTCCTGAGATGTCATGCACTTTGGATTCTAGCCAATCATTTTACCTTTGCGAGCGTAAGTAGGCGGGCCCAGGTACGTACGTTCTTTTAGAGCAGAGCTACAGATTAAAAATGCCCAAGTCGAAGCGGTCAAATTCTGGCTGTACTTAACAGCAAAAGATGCAAACTCAGCAGCCTGCAACAAGTGCTTTAAGGTGATACTGTGCAAAGGAGGTAACTCCTCGAATCTGATGAAACACCTGGCGACGTATAGCGTTTTGTTAAAAGCCAAGAAATGCGCCGTATTTGATAGCTTGCTACGAGACCTCACACCGAGCACATCTACTGCGGGTGGGTTGCCTGTTTTCTAGGGATGGGTATTGTTTAGGTTTTATCTGATACCAGTACCAAACCGGTTCTTTTGAAACGGTGCCAGTGCTTAAACGGTGCTCGAACCGGTGCTTAAAGAATGAAGAACACAAAATTGGTCCAAAAACCTCTCATGTTCAGCTGTTTTTTTGTAAAAAGATAACAATGTTAGCCTTTTCTGCAGCTATAGGGGATTTATGACATCACTCTTGGCTGGAAGTAGTGCTTAATCAATGGGAAAAAAAAAACTTTGTCCAAAAACCTCTCATGTTTAGCTGTTTTCCACTTTTTCTTCGGTCATTTTAGCCTTTTTGGCCAGGGTGAAGGGAGCATCTGCCATCAAACAAGAAGACAGCCGCATGTAATTACGATGGTGTTTGCTAGTTCACCTTACATGCATTAATGTAATAACGTGGTTAGCCTACTCAACGTAAATTACACACGAACAACATTAAGCTACTCGCCCAGAGAAGAACGGCTGCTGCTGCCGTCATCATCCATCATCATTTCTGCTACACTGGCAGGGCTAGGGGCCAGGACTCTCCTCTTCGGGTTCTTGGGGGATGTTCCTCACATCAAGAAGCTGTCGATCAAAATCAATACAGCTCTTCATGCATCTGGAGCTTGTGAAGGACTTCTTAGTCAGGCAGGACTCCTGTTCACTGCTAAACAGTTACAGCTTCACAGAAAGAACCTTGAGAGCAAACTGCTGCTGAAGCTTAACCATCACTTCACTGAGTGAAGAAATGGCACATTTTTGCTAAATATGCAGAAATAAATGCACACCCATACAACTTATGGTAAACTGAGCTGCCTTGTATGTTGAAGTTGCCGTGTTCTAATGTTTTCTCTGAGGCTGCTGTGCCATTTGGAGCAAAATGAATATAAAGTTTACAGCATATCTTGTCACTAGAAATTGTTTGCACTGTTTATATATTTATATTATTTACTGTAGGTATTGGTGAAAAAAGCTTTATGTTGTGGAAAAACTGAAATCTGGAAATTAGAATTGTTGTGCCTTATTTTGTTGATCTTTTTACATATATTCCTGTTGGAAAATACTACAATTTGTATATTTATTTATTTTTGTTTGTCTGATAGCATTTATTTAAAAAATAAATCGGACATTTCAAACAGTTACTCACTACTTGAGTAGTCTTTTCACCAAGTACTTTTTTACTCTTATTTGAGTACAATTTTTGGATACTCGACCCATCTCTGGTTATCATTGAATACAGAAGTCCCAGTCATGTTAGCCTGTTAGCTAAATCTTTGTTGTCGGTGGCTACATGGCCAATGGAAAACATGTAGTGTAGTACAGCTTGTCTGAAAAAACACTCCAAGCTGTTTGTACTTCAAAAAATTATGAACATGACTGCCAATATAAACCCAAGGTATCACAATAGTTCAGGGACTACAGGGGCTCATTAAGCTTGTTTGGGCCTGGTTAGAACTTGGATGGAAATACCAGGTGGTTTGAGTGCCTGCGTAGATCAGAACCAGTCCGTTTACCATTACTCAAGCAGTGTGACATCATCTTGTCAGAGAATGGAACAAAGGGAAACAACATCCAAAGAAGAGCTTTGAATGCCCCTCAAGAAGCCTTGAGAACTATTCCTGAAGACTAGTTAAACAAATTACATGAAAGCTTTCACAAGTTCAAGTCATGGTGAAGAATAAAAGTGGTCATACCAAATATTGACTTTCAAGTTAGTTAGAATTGTAAAAACTGTTTTTGCTTTATTCGCTGTATTTCACTCATGTCTGTTTTGATGAATTGCTATTTATACTGCCCAACAAAAGCAGCAGATACCACAGATGTGTGATGGCAGAGGTCTTTAGAGTGAATGAATAAAAAAATAATAATAATTTAAAGACATTTTTCACAGATAGTAATCTAGAACATGCACAGCTATATGTAATTATATAGCCATTACACTTAATTGCAGGAAACCATTTTCTATTTAATATATATTATTGTTTATACATTATTGCCAATAAGTTTTAAGCACTTATTTATAAACAGTGAAAACCCGTAACATGTCATGTTTGTCATCTTCTTAAATAAATAAATAAATAATCATGATAATAATAAAATCTGCAATTAGTGATCCTAGACTCTTCATACCATGGCATATATCACATTATACTGCCCTTGAAATGCTGTCAAAGCTCTACAAAAAGAAGCAGTTGAAGGACTGGGTTAGGGCTCTTCATATCTAATTGATATCTCTATAAAATAAGACTCCAAGGATTCACTTCAGTAAATTGCTGTTGTCTCTACTTGTTTTTCATCTATCTGTTTATTGGCGCCTCTGCTACTCCCTGGTGGGAGGAACTAAAACGTGAGGAGAGGAAATGATGTGCAACTGTGAAATGAGAAAAGAGTGTAACATCTCTATGTGCAAACCACTCTGATTGGTGTGGAGGGGTGCGTTTCAAACAGATTACATATTTATATCCACTTATATATTTCTTGATGATGAATGGGAGCAGGAGAGGCATGGAATCATATACATAAAGGAACGTGAAGAGAATAACAGCAAAGTGTTGGCTTTGTTCCGCTATTTAATTTAGCTACTTTTTTTCTCACCTGCAGAAAGTTTTCAGTTTCAACTTTTTTATTGGTTCTGTTATGTACGTGTGCTGTCTCCCACACAGGCAATAACGGTAAGAAAATTCAATTCAATTCAATTTTCAATTCAATTTTATTTATATAGCGCCAAATCACAACAAAAGTCGCCTCAAGGCGCTTCATAGATACAGAGAAAAGCCAAACAATCATATGAAAACTGTCCACTACACTGTTAAAAAATGATGATGAGTACATTGGTGATGAAATGGGCAATTTGTTGATTTATCTATGATCAGCCAAAGAAAATGTTTGATGTTTGGATTAAAGTCAACTGAAAAAGGTATTTTTTTAATGCCACCTAAACTAACTATGATCTGGAAATATTTGGAAATATTCCCTGGGTACTCAGTTCTGCAGTTGTGAGATGCAGCAGGCCTGCCATTGCTGAGGACAGGCTGGTTCCCTCACCAGTGGCGATGTAGAACAAAAATTTCAGGTCATACACTGTGATTGTCAGCTGCTGCTGTTTTTATCCTGAATTCTCGGAACAAAACAATCCCCATTTTTCTTTTTCTCCTCTATGGCTTGGAGGAACTCACGGACTGCAGTTCTAACCTGTATAACCATGTGGGTGTTATTTTTCACTGGTTCATTGCCTCTCGTTACCTCTGTCCAGACTTATAACATTAGTGAGTTGAACATCACCACCTGCCATGATGTCCACGCCACAGAAAATATTATCTGACAAAATACCAACTTCATCACTCTCTGCTGCCTCCTCTTCTTCCTGCCTCTGCTCATCACAGTGGTATCTTACACCAAAGTAATCAGGTGATTGAGCAGAGACCAACATGATGTTCCAGAAACATCACATAGGAGAAGAAGAGCAGTGACAATGACTTTCACTGTGCTGGTGATATTTTTGCTGTGCTTTATGCCTACAAACGGTCTGCTGCTTGCACACTACCTGCAATTAAATGAAGGACCCAAGAAGAGCCAGGAGGCACCTGATGGCTCTTACGCACTCTATCTGGTGTTTCTGTGTTTGGGAAGTCTGAACTGCCTCCTGGATCCCCTGCTCTACTACTTCGGTTGTTCGCACTGATTATGGCTATTGCCCTGTTGTAAAAGCTGTGCTTAAGTCTGTTTGTCCCCAACATCAGTAGCTGAATCTCCTGCCAGACATCAGCAGCTTAAACCCCCGGTGTCCCAGGTGTGTCCAGTCCCGTAGAATGCTGCGTGTCCTCTTGAGACAGCGAGTGCTGTACAGGTCCTTCAGGGAGGGAAGAGGATGTCCAATGATTTTTTTGGGCCATATTGATGACTGAAGTTCCTTTTTGTGTGCCATGGTGCAGCTGGAGAACCATACACAGATGCAGTATGTCAGCACACTTTCAATGGAGGAGAAGACAATCAGCAGCTCCTTCTTCAGCTCCATTTTTCTGAGGATTCTCAGAAAGTGGAGGAGCTGTTGGCCTTCTTTAAAACCGCTGAGGTATTTGAGCTCCATTGGAGGTGTGTGTCTATGTGCCCACCCAGGAACTTGAAACTGGACACCCTTTCCACACTCTCCCCTATTGATCCTGACAGGCTGCACCTCAGATTTCCTCCTTCTGAAGTCGACTACCAGTTCTTTTGTCTTGGTTGTATTGAGGTCCAGGTTGTTGTCTGCACACTAATCCGACAGCCTCTGAACCTCAGCTCAGTATGTTGTCTCGTCGCCACCAGAGATGAGCCCCACCATCTGCGAACTTAATCACTGCATTGCCTGGGCGGGCAGTAGCAGTTTTTGATACGGGCGACACGGGTGGTTGCCCGGGGCGGCATAGTGGTGGGGGGCGGCATCACGGTATCGGCCAAAAAAAAAAATTGCTCATACTCATGCTGCCCCGACGTCATGCCAGCGCATAGTGGGAATGGCATAGGCACCGATCGGTTTTCTATCGCCCATTTGCTGGGAGAGGGCGGGACTGCGGGGGATTCTCTGGCTGGAGCAGCATCTACCAGCTCACAAAATAAAACAAAATAAAAAACAAACCAACAAACACGAAAAGACCAGACATCATGATACAGACTTATAATTTGCACTGATGTTTTTTCGAAATTCTTGGATGCAAAAAAAAAATGCAAAACGTGAGCGCGAGAGCCCTCGGTGCGCCTGCTCGCTGCTGAAGTCAAAGTAAACTTTATTGTCATCTCCGCTACATACAGTACAGTACAGTATATAGAGAGACGAGACAACGTGGCTCCAGTTACAGCAGTGCAAGTAAACAGACAATAAATATAAGAAGAGTAAGAAAATAAATATATACTTTAGGACTCGGGGTAAAAGGATCAGTAACAATTTAAAATTTATAATTTACAGTTTGATGATTTAAAGTTTCACACGCAACCCGTCGAAAGGGGAGGGGGGTGGCTGCTTCCAAATAGAGCACATTTCATTCATAATGTTGTAAATCCAAGCCCATTATGTATTCAATGTCAACCTGTTAACGGACTCAGGCGCAGATCAGGAATCCTTGTAGAGAAGACAGTTAATTTATTTATACAGACAACACCAGGTGATAATATATACAACATGCTGGGGGGTGGGGGGGTGGGGTACATGGCTCCAGGGTCCGTGAGGGAAAGGAAGGGGATCAAACGCGCTCCAAAGGGTCTCCAAATCACTCTCCTCACTCCGTAACTGGGTCACACACATCCACACACTCGTTCACAGGATTACAGGCAGGCAGGGAAAAGTCCGGGAAAGATCTGCACACAAAAACTTCAGTTAGAGACGAACTGATGGAAGCAACTCACAGATTCAGATTCAGATTTTCAAACTACTGAGCGGCAGGTGTGGAGATGGCAGGTGCATGGGCCAGGGGTGGGAGCCCGTAATGAGCACTGCCCCAGCAGGAGAGAGAGAAAGAGCAAAACAACAAAAACACATGCTGCCTAATACAGGATCAGCTCTTGATCACAGGGACCATGACACAACCCGTGGTAGAGAATACACATTTTTCCAGCAACTGGTGGTTGTATCTTTCTAATTAGGTGGACAGCTCTTGTGCACATTATGCCATGTGAAAAACCTGAATATGTTCTTGCCATATTGAGCTTATTTTAAGCTTATTTAAATGTGTCATATATAAAAAGAAGATATGTCGGTATTACAAAATGTAGTAATTAAATGTTGTATTTACTCTCGTTAGAAAAATGGAATGTACAACATTCATAATACATTGTTTAAACCTAATTTTTGTTTTATTTATGGAATATATTAACATGCATGAGAAGCCTTGTGATATTTTCAAGCTAAGTTTGCACCAGCATCCCTGCCTCTGTGTTTCTTGCAGGTAGTGTTACAAAACTGTAAAATAACTGAGAATGTGGCCCAAAATGCTTTTATTTTTAAGCTGCTTTTAAGGAGCTTGTATATGCTTCTGTGCTGGGCTGCACCTAATTAAAATTTTCAACAAAACACTTTTTGCAATAAGAGAATCAAAATAATCAAGTTAGAAGTACTGCTTATAAAAACAAACAAAAGAAAACAGAGAGATGCCAGTTTGTATTGTCACCATGATATACTTGCACATGACTTACTAATTTTGTGGAAAGTCAGTGAAAGCATTGTACACGCACAGTCCACAAAGCATACAAAACGATTAATAATCTTTACATGTTTTCACAGCAGTGGGATCTGTGGGACCCAAAATAATAAAGTGGCTACAATTTCATTTACCAGGAAATGAAATTGGCATGAAATGAGAAGAGAGAGGTGTTTTGAAATAACGCTTGCCATTCTACTATAGCTTGGGAGCAAGTTTAAGATTTGAACAGAAAGAAATCATTTCTGTCTCTTCTTTTGCTCTCGTATAAATTCGCTTGATTGTCTCAGGATCAGGATGAAGAAGAATTGGATTGAGGAAGGTTTCCAGGCTCAAAAGTTACAGTACACAACAGTAAGGGAAGAGTCACATACAATGGTGTGAAAAAGTATTTGCCCCCTTCTTGTTCTTGTTTATTTTTTTCTATGTTTATCACTTTTAAATATTTCATATCATCAAATAAATGTAAATATTAAAAAAGATAACATAAGTGAGCACAAAATCAAGTTACTAATAAAAGGTGTTTATTATTATTACTATAAATATTGTTGCAAGGGAAGAATTCAAAACCACTTGGAAAGAAAAGTATCTCGACTTCTTTAAGTTTTCTTGAAGACGTTTCACCTCTCATCCGAGAAGCTTATTCAATTCTAAATGCAATCAGTGGAGAGTCCCAGATTTGAAGCCCTATGGGAGTGTCCGCACGAGCCAAGGTGTGAAAACGGGTGTGGGTCACAATCAGCCAAGGCTTTGGGTGGACCCATTGTGAAACCTTGCCCAAATATATCATGTGATTTATTGAGGTTGAGCCAGGATGTCTGGGAAGGGATCTCAAAACTGGATTATTTTTTGCCAGACAGTTGGTCTCGTAAGCCACCACCTCTGTTCAAAGACGGTTGTTCACAGTGAACATAGATGGCTTCTTTCACTCCGCTTTCAAACCATCTGTCTTCTCTGTCCAAAATGTGAACATTGACCTTTGTCCTTTAGATGCAGATGGACAGTCGAGTCTTGTCCCGTGGAGGTGGCTCTTCCACGTTGTACCATGCATTTATCAAGTGGCTGTTTTGTCTCTCGAATGTAGATGTCTGAGCATTCCTTGCAACAGGATACAGGATATGTTCTTAAGTTTGTGTTCAGGAGTTTTGTCTTTGGGATAAAACAGTTTTTGTCTGAGTGTGTGGTTGGGTCTGAAGTACAGTGGCATGTTGTCCTTGGAGACTCTCCTGGGTTTTTTCTGATAATCCAGCCCCACAGGGGATGACTATATTGTTGCGTTTGTATTTCTGATTCTTCCTAGTTGGTGTCTGATCTTCTTTTCTGTGCATCTTTGCTAACCTGATGAAAGCCCAATTATATGGCGTTATTTTTGTGCCACTGTTCTGAGCGCACGTAAAATAAATTTGCGCGCACGTAAAAAAAATTTGCAGGTGCAAGTGTTGCATTTTGAGGAGAAATTTATTTTGAGCGAAGAAAAGCTAAATTTGAGTGAACTTTTTGCTGCGTGCAAAAACTGTATTTCAGTGTTTGCTATTATCCATACACACACAATAGCAGCCGCTGTCGCTCAGTGTTTGCATTTGCGCTTGCTCGCAATGTGTTGCTTGCGCTCTCAACATTCAACATTCCGCTCAACTCTTTCTATACACCGTTATAGTTGTGCCACAAAACCAGCCAATCACAGACTTGGATGCAAAAAAATCTGATTGGCTGTTTTGGTCTCCATGACTTAATAATTGCTCAAAAAATCAATTTACTCTGCCTTACAGAAACCTGATTACAGCAGGATGATTATGTTAGTTTAAATGAATCAACTCCCCCGAGTCATTCAAACTATCAGGATGGATGATTCAACCACCAAACCCTGCCCTGTTTCTTTTTTTTCCTTTTTGTCTTTGCTTCTTGATAAAAAAAAAAGGAGAAATATACTTGCCTACATATGCTATTCTACATGCTTTTAAACCATTTAAAATTACAATTCATAGTCTTATATGTGAATTATATCATGTTAAATACTACTAAACAAATGACTAAGTATTTTAGACTTTAGTTTACTTCAGCCATATTCCATATAAATCAGGTATCAAACAAAAATAAAAATAGCTTCAAATACAGTCATGACAGTAAAAGAATATGACTTTAAGGACTTAACAACATTACTTCAGTTATAGTACACCAACATCTCTTATACATTAGCACTAAGGGAAAACTGAATGACCTGGTGATTTTTGTCCATAAAACTACTCATCTAAGATTACCACAAAGTAAAAGATCTCTCAGCAAAATTATGCAACATTTTAGGCACACTATTGCCCCGATCAAATCAGTGAGCTGGTATTTTCTTATTCTAAACATGAACTACTGTTACAGCAACAGTCATGGACACAACAACCAATGGCCACTATGTGAAGGAGCCAAACACATGCTTTCTCCTCTCGTTAACTGAGATAAACTGCTGGCATATTTTTTTGACATCTATACTGTCCTCTCCTGGTGGACATGGCAACACGTTATTCATGGTTACATACAATTTTAGACTGATGTGGGCCAAAGCCTAAAACGATGTGCCGGGAGCTTGCTGTTCTCCCCGGCTCAGATATTTAAAGTTTACACAGCTACATTCTCGCCTGAAAATATGTTAAATGTTTATTTTGCGACACAGAAAGAGTAATAAGAGTAATACTAAAACTAAGGAGCTGCAGTAGTGTTAGCAATTGTTGGAAACTGGAATTAGCTGAGCCAATCTGAGACATGGTTTTTCAATTTTGTTGTCCAGAAGAAACGGAAGAAATTCGGGAGAATGGTGGCTCTGGGAGATTATCGGGAGGGGCACCGAAATTCGGGATTCTCCTGGAAAAAATTTGGAGGGTTGGCATGTATAGCGTAGTGTAGCATAGCGTGTAACATTATAATGAGGGACACATTTTATGAATGAACTTGACTTTAAGTGACTTACAGGTTTCTTTGAAAATTACTTTCTTATATCCAGTGTTGGGACTAACGCCTTATCAGGTTGTTCAGTCTGACGTCACTAGCAGGCCCATATATCAAACAATCACTATGGCATTACTGAGAGTTGAAAAACTGTCTAAAGTCTTTCATCTTTAATAAAATGATCAGCGTTCTGCTCTACCAGGTGTAACAATTGAGTTTAACATCCAGGCATCCATAAAAATGGAATTTATGACATTTAAGGGAGTTAGAAGTTAGCAGGAAGTTAGCTCGCTAGCTTCTATCTAAATACAATATAGCATGTCCTGACTGCGGGGTTTTGGAAACAAATTAAAACGTACAGCTCTGTTATCACTTCCAGCATAAATGAAGACAGGAAACTAAACAGCAGTGACGTTTGTTGGGTTACTGAAGTTGGGCTAGCTGGTATATAATGATGTATATGATATGACATATGACATTTTGTTCATAAGTTATTAGAGTTGCCAACCGTCCTGTCTGGTATTCAGAGAAAATATTACGCGTTTCTTATTAAGGTGAAAAGGAACAGTTTGTCCCGTAATTCAGCTACAATGAAAAAGGCACAAAGCTGGAGCTATTCTGTGTCTTTGCTGCACAGCTGCCTCTTCTTCTTTCATTCTCCCCTCTCCCTCTCCCGTTTCTACTTCAATCCTGAAACTGATCAATGATCAGCTGATCGGCTCTCTTGTTTGTTTATCGCCCACTTTGCGCCAGAACGAGGAAACCAGCTGATGTCGCGTTAAACAACAGCAGCACGTTTAAGCTTGATCAGCTGTTGTTAGAATGTATTTAATATTAATTTCTACTATCAGCTGATGTTTGCTGGAGCCACAGCTGCAAAAAAGCTGCTGGTCATGATATCGTTTGGTTATCTGGTGAGAGGGAAACATGAAGATGAAACCAGGAGATGTCCTTACTGGATCATCAGAGCTGAACAGGTGATGGAGAAACAGGTTTACCTTTTAGGTGACATAAATTAGTTGAAAGGAAGTTATGAACTGTTTCTGAGAGACAAATAACACCAGGATCCTTTTTTAGGTAGCTGACAGCTGGTAACTGTGCAGGGGCGGGTCTAGCAAAGTGTTGCCAGGGGGCCAGGTAGGGCATTAACAGGGAAAGGGGGGCACAAAGAAATACTTTTCTTTCTTATTCTCATTTAAAATGTCTAGCTTTTAAAAAATAATTATCTGAATCTTACAACAAACGATTGATAGATTGATACATATATACCATCAAAACAGTGAACATCACTGTCACAACAGCGTTTGTTGGGAGGCTTTATGGTTTTTCCTATAATGACGGGCCAGTCTCTAGTCAAAATGCCCGGGCCAATTTTTTGTCCCAGTCCAGCCCTGTATGCAGCTCATCTGCAGCCTGGTGTTGCCTACATCTTCCTATTCAGAAGGCAGAATTTCAGAGTTCTGAGTACAATCGAAAGCACCATGACTGTGGTTTTTGTGTTGGATGTAAAAGGCGCACATGACACTGTGACGTAGGCTAGAATCATGGCGGTGGTCAATGACGGTCCAGGCGTGGGATTTCTCTCGTGGAAATATGCACATTATCTTTTCCTTTCTATTGTTAGGTGGCACAGTGCACTTGTGGCAAGTAAGCAAGCTAGAAGACTGGCAAAGTTATGGAAGCAACACATTAACAAGAAAATTCTGAGTAAAACCAAAGTTACTTTCCCTAGTAACTCGTTACTTTCAAAGTAACTAGTAATGTAACTACGTTACTAATTTAAAGTAACTTACCCAACACTGCTTATATCCAGGTTCTTTTTTGCTGCCATCCTCCTCTCCTCCTTGCGGGTCTTCGTAGCGCAGGCTTGCCACTGCTAAAATTAAACAGAGCTCCCTGAAAGGCACAGCCAATCACATTGGCCATATTTGTCACATGAGGTAGGACTCCACTAGAGAACGTAATTTAACTCTTTCTGCACCGCTACGTTTTTTTCTGCCTATCGGTTTTGTTTTTCTTTACTCGAACAGATCAAATTATTGGTGGGGATAATTCAATAATCGCTGGATATTGGTGGGGACATGTCAAATCTACACCCTTGCTCGAAGCACAGGTGGAGGCGGCAGTGTGGCAGCAATTTTCTACACCTGCATATTAATCAACCAAAGACCAAGACAGACTTTTCATTCATTTGAAAGCTTGATGCTTAGCCTTGTCCATCCTAGCTGCAAAACTTAAAAAACAGTCTTATTTGTGATCACCTATCGTCCAACTGGGCCTTTCGCAGAGTTTCTAATTTCTCAGACTTTTTATCTGATTTAGTGCTCAGCTCAGATAAAATAATTATTGTGGGTGATTTTAACATGCATGTAGATAGTAAAAATGACAGCCTCAACAAAGCATTTTATCTGTTGTTAGGCTCAATTGTCTTCTCTCAAAATGTGAAAGAACCCACCCACCACTTCAGTCACACTATATGGCATAGAAACTGAACATTTAACAGTTTTTCCTGAAAACCCTTTCTTCTCTGATCATTTCCTGATAACATTAAAATTTACAACAATTGATTATAGACTTAATCACAGTAGATGTCTTTCTGAAAATGCTGTAAATAAGTTTAAGAATATAATCCACCCATTGTTATAATCTTCAATGCCCTGTACCAACACAGAGCAGAGCAGCTACGTGAACGCTACACCAACAGAGGTTGAAGGTTTCTTGTTTGATGTGTTATGTTCAGTTTTGCATGTTCTGTCTAGTTGTGTTGCTAGCCCCAGCCATGTTCCCCACGTGTTTCCTGTTTCCTCACCAAATTTAGTATTTGTGACAAGTTATTATGTTTCTGTTAAGTCACAATATTTTTGTTAAGACGTTATGTTAACGCTCCATGTCGGAAATACATTGCAGAAAGCCTCTGTCTGTGTCTGTGTGTGCAAGGGGTGCAGCTGTATTGACAGGAAAAAGTGCACAGCCTGAGGAACAGACAGAACTAGCCTCTCTGATTGGTGGACTGAAATTGAGCAGTTCCAGGCTGTTTGTCATAGATACACACAGGCCACACTCTTAATAGCCCATGTTCATTAAGAGTGTGGCCTGTTCTACCTGAATAGAACTAAAGATTTTTCTCATAGGGTTAATAACATGTCTACCAATTATTTCATGTGCAAATTACTGCTGAGAGTTACTCCAAAAACTTCCTTTAGTGGCTCTTCATCAGAATATTTATTTATTTGTTGACATGAAAATCAGTCACTGTGTATTTTTAAAACCTACAATTCAATGTGATGGCATTATCCTGCCAAACAACATAAAAGTATCCAAAAAGGTTAAGTATGGAAAATATTATAAATGGGAAATCTTATATTGCACTCTAAGAACAATAAATGTAAAATAGCAGGAAAGATCAGTGCTCTGTTGCAGTATGCAGAGTACATGTGTAAAATTTTCACAGTACCAAAAGACACATTGCCTTTGCAGACTGATGATCAAACACAGAGACAAAGGTCACAGAAAAATTACAAATACCAGAACGTTGCTGTCTTATGTCATTCAGTCACCTAAAGGTAGTAGGTTTGACCTTCAGAGGGTCATCATGATTAGGTCTGCATGACTACTGCACCAATTTCCAGTCATGTGACTGGCTGATTAGATATTTGAGCAGGTGTACCTAAGTTACCTGATTTTAGTCATTAGGCCTTTTAAAAAGTATTACTGCCATTTGTGTCTTAATATTTCTAGTAACACTACTTTAACTGCAGTGAGCATGTGAGACATCCCTTTTTATGGAAAAGGAAGGAGAATTAATATTTATTATTATTCACATATTGCACAGACCTCTTCAATCAAATTTGCTTTGGTGGACAGAAAACAACCATTGTAGACAGTTTGGGGTTACCTTTTATAACATCAGACTAGTATTAAATTTTCAAAAGTGAAGTCAGTTCTTCTGACCAGGTTTAGACCAGGATGAACATAAGTATAATATTGAACCTGAAGTATGATCCTCCCGCCCACTAGGGAACCGCTCCCAGCTGTGGGTTCACCTCCTCCTGCTGAACTCGTAGAGCAGCAAACAACCAGTCCAGAGACAGACTCTAATGTAGCATCACTTTGATCCTGAACTCCTGTGAAGCATGACGAATGTGGCCTCTCTAAATATGACTAACTAAGAAAACATGTCAGTAGGCACCCTAGTAATTAATGACTTAATTATTTTGGGTATTATTGTATTATTATCATGTCACAAGAAAAACAATGGTGTGCTTGGTTTCAACGTAACTTTATTCTTTCATGAGTTATTTACAAGTTTCTGACCACTTATAAAATGTGTTCAATGCTGCCCATTGTGTTGGATTGTCAATGCAACCCTCTTCTCCCACTCTTCACATACTGAAAGCAACACCACAGGAGAAATGCCAGCACAGGGATCCAGTATCCGTAGTTTCAGGTGCTGCACATCTCGTATCTTCACACCATAGACAATTGCCTTCAGATGACACCAAAGATAAAAGTCTAAGGGGGTCAGATCGGGAGACCTTGGGGGCCATTCAACTGGCCCACGATGACCAATCCACTTTCCAGGAAACTGTTCATCTAGGAATGCTCGGACCTGGCACCCATAATGTGGTGGTGCACCATCTTGCTGGAAAAACTCAGGGAACGTGCCAGCTTCAGTGCATAAAGAGGGAAACACATAATCATGTAGCAATTTCAGATATGAAGAATGGACCCACTATCGTTGTATCCCATATACCACACCAAACCATCACTTTTGTTGTTCCAACAGTCTTGGAGAGATCCAAGATATCAACACAATTTCGATCCGCTCCTCACGTGTTAACCTCTTCGACATGTCAATGGCTGTGAACAAAGAGAAACTTGTAAATAAGTCATGAAAGAATAAAGTTACGTTGAAACCAAGCACACCATTGTTTTTCTTGTGACATTACCAATAAGTTTGATGTGTCACATGGCCCTCTTCCTATTGAAGAAAAAAAAAGTTGTATCCAAAATGGCCGACTTCTAAATGGCCACCATGGTCACCACCCATATTGAGGAGTTTGCCCCCTCACATATACTAATGTAGCTCTGAGCACTGACTGTAGCTCAGGTGGCAGAGCAGGCCAGCCACTAATCAGAAGGTTGGTGGTTCGATCCCAGGCTGCCTCCTGGCTGCATGCCAAATATCCTTGGGCAAGATACTAACCCCGTGTTTGCCTACTGGTGGTGGTCAGAGGGCCCGGTAGCGCCAGTGTCCGGCAGCCTCGCCTCTGTCAGTGCGCCCCAGGGCAGCTGTGGCTACAATGTAGCTTGCCATCGCCAGTGTGTGAATGTGTGTGTGAATGGGTGAATGACTGAATGTAGTGTAAAGCGCTTTGGGGTCCTTAGGGACTAGAAAAGCGCTATACAAATGCAGGCCATTTACCATAATGTGCCACAAACAGGACTTTAATATCACCAACCTTACGGTGTATCCATATAAATGGCCCACCCTGTTACATACCTATCAGGGTATGTAACAGTTTTTGTTTTTACTGCATTTCAATAATTTGAAGAATTTGATGTAGTTTTAAAAGTTGACAAACTTAAAAATCATTTTAAGTAACAATGACTAGATTGCTATTTCTTTGACAGGTGCTGTTCAACACACCGATTCGATTTATGAAACAGTTGTAAAGATCTGCTGGCATCTTCTGGGCTACAGGACTCAGGTAAGACCCAGATTCATGCAAACCAAAGCTGACAGAAAATATCAGGTAATTTCTGAGGACCTAAGAGTGGTGGTGAATAAATGTCTCCTTTTATTTTTAGATTGCGATTAGATTAGATAAAACTTTATTAATCCCTCGGGTGGGTTCCTCTGGGAAATTCGGTTTCCAAATAGCACAGCACCGACAGAAGTTACAGAATGTGAGCAGAATACTATATGTACACATATATAAATACAGAGACATATATAAATAAAGATTATACCAAAGGGATAAATAAAATAAATAGGAATAAGAATACAAGGGAATTGCACATTTCAATTATTGAAGTCTATTAGACCATTGAATATTAGCAAAAAGTATTGCACAGTGAAAAGGCACTACATGATAAGGTTTCCGAAAGAGACTCAGGCGCAGGCCAGGGTATTCCTTTCAGCGAAGAACAGTGCGTTTCTTTACGGTGAACACAATCACCAAGTGGCTATATACAACGTGCAGGGGGGAAAGGGGTCCGGGTCGCCAGGGTCCGTGGGAAACAGGGTTAGGGGAAAAGGTGCTCCACACTTTCTGTACAAAAAGCTCCTCCTCCTCCTCCTCAGTCACTCCTCTCAGAATCCGGTTCCAAAAACGATCTAAACACAAAAGGTCAGGTTAGTTAGGATAATAACAAAGGGCTTTCAAGATTCAGGTCGGCAGATACACACGTTTGACTGACGCTGATAGCTCAACGATCCACCGAAGACTAGCGCAGACTCGCCATCTTAAGTAGTGCAGTAATCAGCTGGGATCAGCGGCCGGTGTGGTGATGAGAGCAGGTGCGTGGGCCAGCAGCGGGAGCCCACAATGAGCGTCGCCGCGGCGAGAGAGAGAGAGCGAGAGAGGAAAAAACCACAAACATATTGCCTAATAGACGGTCGGCCAGCGAGGCACAGGGACCATGACACTACAGCTTGTCCCCCCCCTCCTTTGTCCTCCTGTTTCCCCTCCCTCTCCCCTCCAGAGAGGGGAACTGAGATGTTTATTAACCCTTTAAACAAGATACACAAATTTGTTTCTTGCTATGTCATGTTGTGTATGATATACTTTTATTATGTATTTATTATATTTTTTGTATCGCATTTGATGCATCGGATGTTTTTAGCAACTTTTTGTTAACAACAATGTTAACTTTAGACAAAAAAAAGAGTTTTGTCCATAACATTTTGAAATTATGGCAAGTATTGATCATGTTGATGAGACAGAGGTCTCAGAAACTCATGTATCAAGTATGATACAAAGGGCATTATAGGGTTAACAGTCCAGCTACAGTGTTTCAATATTTAAGTGATGCTTTGAATATGTTTAAAAGATAATTCTTATAATGTTTTTCTACAGAACAACTAAACTCCTCAGCATGGTGAAGGACTACACTGAAAAAGAAGCAGCTGGAACAGCATAACACCAAACTGCTCACTGCGCAGGAGGTAGTGATCGAGGAAGTTCCCCGCGTTCTCCATGGCTTCTGGGAGCTTCCTCCTTGTCCACTCCTAAACATGGCCTCCCAGAATCTAAGCATCCTCTCCACGAGTGTCACCAAGGCCACTTTGGATCGTGTCTCACAGCGATGGAAACACAGGTCATCTTCACCCACTCCATCCGAGACAATATGGTCGACAGCATCCTGATGGAGATCAGACAGAAATTTCCTCAAGAAATTCTGTCTATCACAATTGCAAACTTTGCGCCAGTGTTGCTGAAGACCATTGCTGATGTAGCAATGATCCAGATATCTGAAATGTTTGAGCCTCCTTCAACTCTTCCTGTTGTGAAGAACACAAATGAAGAACCCTCCTCTGACTGTCTTTCAATGGCAAATGTTCCACCAGCCGAAGGGTCTTTTCCAGAAAGTGTTCCAGCGCCTGACGTTCTCTGTAAGGAACTTCTTGCTGAAAGGGCATCAAGTCTGAGTTCTCAAGACCTTAAGATCGAAGGACCTCTTTCAGAAAGTGTGCCAGAGCCTGATGTTCCCTGTGAGGAACTTTCCTGAACCTGAATCCAGTATGAAGTCCAAAGACCTTCAGATCAATAAGAGGAAGAAGAAAAAGGGCTTCTTCAAAAGACTTAAAAGTCTGTTCTGCTGTTGTTGCAGACCAAAAGACACTGACTGACACTGAAACTGAAATTGTCACCGTACTGGGTCTGCGATCTAGTATTGGTGTTCCAGTAACTGTAAATATGTAAATGTGTTCCTTGATGATTGTTGTTCATGTTTTGGGGGTTTCAGTAGTTTTCAGTGGGCTGGGTGTTTTGTTTTTCCCTTCGTGTTCTTTAGTTAATTCTTATTCATAGTTCCTGACTTGTTTTCCTAGTTCTTTTTTCTTAGTTTTTAGTTTCTTGAGTCCAGTTATATGAGTTTTGAGTTTTTGGTTTGTTTTTTGTGACGTTTATCTCTAATGAAAATGTTTTTCCAGCAATAAAAGCTGCCGATTTAAGTTTCATTCTACGTAAGAGTCCTGAGTTTGGGTCCTACAACCTGCCTATCACAGCACACCATGACAGAAATCAAATTTTATAAACTCATATTGCTTCATATTTCTACATGAGTCTCCATCTATATTACAAAATCTTTTCTTTCAAACATTTGTAAGAGTCTCTTATGGTTCTCAAATTACTGCCATAAGTCCAGTAAGTGTAGTCCAGTAACATAACATATTGATGGTATTATTTTTAATACAATTTGAACTTAGTCTGTTAACATGTTAACAAAAGTAACTGAAACTGGTATATAAAATGCATTTCCTGTAGTACCGTTTCCGGTACGGATTGGGTAGCGACAGCTCTCTCTTTTTTCTTCTTCTTTTTTTTGTGAATTTTATTTATAAACAACAGTATAACATACAAGGCACCATCATTAATCTGAATATGTTATATCCTCGGTTGAGCGTTACAACGAGAAAAGAAAAATGCAAAAACAAAACAATAAACACAAAGCCAAAAAGAGTCAACAAAAAAAAAGAAAGAACAGTCATTGAAGGGTTTGAAACCAAAGGCAAAAAAAGGAATATGAACAAAGAAAGGGGCAATCATGATCATTAAATAGGGAGGTTTCTTTTTAACATAGATCAAACTTGTTAAATAATTTAACAAGTTTCTGAGCTTTCTTGTTATTCACAAGTTTCAGCGATTTAGCCCAGAGTTTAAAGTCATTCAGCCATCTGTTTATACATGGTTTAGCTTTAAAGTATCTGCATTTGTGAATAAATTTTTTTCCCAGTAACAAAACCGTCCTAATCATCAAGTCAAAATCTGCATTCTCAGCAAGTATTCCAAATTGTATTACTGTCACCGTCAAATAACTGAATTCTCCTGGACTGTAGCCAGCTCCACATGTCAATCCAGAAGGAGTGCACTGATTCACAGTAGAAAAACAAGTGATCCAGACTTTCAATATCATTTTCACAAAATGTGCAGGCGTTCACATCTAAGTTAAATTTCCGTCTTAAGAATTCATTGGTTGGATAAACCTCATTTATAATTTTAAAGTTAACCTCTTTTACTTTAGGGGAAAGAGGAAGTGAGATATACACTCAACAAAAATATAAACGCAACACCTTTGTTACTGCTCCCATTCCCCATGGGATGGACGTAGAGACCTAAAATTCATTCCAGATACACAATATAACCATCCCTCCCAAACAGTGGTCACAAATCAGTCCAAATGTGTGGTAGTGGGCACATCTGCTATATTGAGATAATCCATCCCACCTCACAGGTGTGCCACATCAGGATGCTGATCTGACATCACGAGTAGTGCACAGATGTACCTCAGACTGCCCACAACAAAAGGCCACCCTGGAATGTGCAGTTTTGTCTCACAGCAAAATGCCACAGATGCCACAAGCAATGAGGGAGCGTGCAATTGGCATGCTGACAGCAGGAATGTCAACCAGATCTGTCGCCCGTGCATTGAATGTTCATTTCTCAACCATAAGCCGTCTCCACAGGCGTTTCAGAGAATATGGCAGCACATCCAACCGGCCTCACAACCGCAGACCTCGTGTAACCACACCAGCCCAGGACCTCCACATCCAGCAGGTTCACCTCCAAGATCGTCTGAGACCAGCCACCCAGACAGCTGCTGGAACAATTGGCTTGCACAACCAAACAATTTCTGCACAAACTGTCAGAAACCGTCTCAGGGACGCTCAACTGCATGCCCGTCGTCCTCATCGGGGTCTTGACCTGACTCCAGCTCGTCGCCGTAACAGACTTGTGTGGGCAAATGCTCACATTTGATGGCGTCTGGCACGTTGGAGAGGTGTGCGCTTCACAAATGAATCATGGTTCACATTGTTCAGGGCAGATGGCAGCTGAGAATGTCCCAGTTCTTGCATGGCCAGCATACTCACCGGACATGTCACCCATTGAGCATGTTCGGGATGTGCTTGACCGGCGTATACGACAGCGTGTACCAGTTCCCACGAATATCCAACAACCTCGCACAGCCATTGAAGTGGAGTGGACCAACATTCCACAGGCCACAATTGACAATCTGATAGACTCCATGCGACGATGTGTTGCACTGCATGAGGCAAATGGTGGTCACACCAGATACTGACCGGTTCTGGGTCCCCAGACCCCCAATAGCGCAAAAAACTGCACATTCCAGGGTGGCCTTTTGTTGTGGGCAGTCTGAGGTACACCTGTGCACTACTCATGATGTCAGATCAGCATCCTGATGTGGCACACCTGTGAGGTGGGATGGATTATCTCAATATAGCAGATGTGCCCACTACCACACATTTGGACTGATTTGTGACCACTGTTTGGGAGGGATGGTTATATTGTGTATCTGGAATGAATTTTAGGTCTCTACGTCCATCCCATGGGGAATGGGAGCAGTAACAAAGGTGTTGCGTTTATATTTTTGTTGAGTGTACTTTCTTCTTATCGCCTTAACCTCCATGGTCTCGAATTCTTTAAGAATATAATTTATTTTAACTGGATTAGGGCAAATTTCATTTATCAAAATATTCCTGATCACCTTGTTTGTAAACCTGCTGTCACCAAATTCAACTCCAGCTATGCAGAGCTGTCTCAGTCCAGGAGAAATTTTAGAGTGCACAATATCTTCTTTTATCATTGATCTCAAAAGGACCAATGGCAAATGTTCCACCAGCCTTTTATTAGGGATTTATATCTCTTAGCAGTACATCTTACATCAAATTTCTCACAAAACGTCTCATGTTTTAATAAGACCCCATTCTCGTCCATAAAATGAGCTGCAGCCCAAATCCCTTTAGATCTCCATTCATCCATGTGCACAGATTTCCTGCACAAACGGATATACCTGTTGTTCCATATAGGGGTATTGTGAGGAGTAAAGTTATGTTTATAGATTAATTTCCAATAGAGAAGGGCCTGCTGATGGAAAGCTGAGAGTTTAACAGGTAACGAACTGCAATCAAAGTGACAACGTAACAAAAAGTCTGTTCCACCCATTTTGCCAAAAATCACATTGGAAATAATGTTCCAAAAGGAATTTTTGTTCCTAATGAAAGATCTTAAACATTTCAATTTTAGTACACCACTCATAACATCAAAGTCAATGGCATTAGCCCCACCTTCTTCATAATTTTTAATAATATCATTTTTCTTTATATAATGGCATTTGTTCTTCCATATGAACCTAAAATTAAGATTATTTATAGATTTAATTAGTTTTGGAGGTAAGGGCAGAGAAAAGGCTGGATAGATCCATTTTGGTTAGCAAGATTCTCCCAAACAAAGTTATGTCCCTCTGCAGCCACCTGTTTAAAATTGACTTACACTTTTCTATATTGGCACAGATATTCTTATTTTCTGTTGATATCGTATCCTTGCAAATTACAATGCCCAGATACTTCACCTCTTTTTTGATCTGTATATTACTTATTGACTGCAGGCGACACTCATGCAGAGCTAGAATCTCGCATTTACAGCTCTCTCACCCAGGAAACACACAGTCGCAGAGAGAGCGGGTTGCCCTGTAACCATGGCAACCGTAATGCTGCCGCCTGGAACTACAGAACGTAGCTGTCAGACAAAGCCCAAATAGTCCTGACCCGCCAATATGAAACAGGAAAATACCGCCATGTAATCCATTTATTTCAACAAAGTAACTGTATTCTAAATACCACCCTTTTAAACGGTAACTGTAACGGAATAGTTACTCATATTTTGTATTTTAAATACATAACGGCAGTACATGTATTCCGTTACTCCCCAACACTGTTGACTGGCATAGAAACACACAGGACACTCCATGCTCTGTGTGTCTCTGTGTGCCCTTGTGTGTGTATGTTTCTATGTCTGTGTTTATGTTTGCATCCATGTTTGTAAATATTCCTTTGTGGATGTGGGTTATGTGTCACTGCATTTCTCTGTGTGTGTGTCCATATTTGTAAACATTGTTAGGCATGTCATTTTTGCCATTCCGTGCTCCATGTCTGTGTGTTTGTGTGAGCGTCTGTGTGCATGTGTGCGTGCATATGTGTCCATATTTGTAATTTTGTGTATCTGCTGGCTGTTCCTTCTTGCTTTTCTAATGTTTCTGCCAATTTTTCACAGTTGAAAAACAAGTAGTTTTGAGAAAACTTCAGCTTTTTTCAGCTGGCCAGTTTTCTTTTCCAATATTTCTGCTTAAGTTACTTTTCCACTAAATTATACTATTTCTGCTACTATGTTACATTTCAAATTCAAATTCAAATTCAAATTTTTATTTGTCACGTACACAGTCATACACAGTACGATATGTAGTGAAATGCTTGGACAACTGCTCGTGACCTAAAGAAAACAAAAAAGGAAAAGGCTATGAATAAGATAGGAAATAAATATGAAAAATTAAAAAGGGTAAATTTAACTAGGAAGGAATAAAATATAAATTAAGGTTAAAAATGAAATAACTGTACAACACAAATTAGAATGAAGGGTAAATTTAACTGGGAAGAATAAGATAAAATATATAAATTAAAGTTGAAAATAAAATAACTGTTTTCAACTTTAATTTATATATTTTATCTTATTCTTCATTTCTGCAAAGTTATACTATTATACTGTTACACCATGTCCTCCAAGCTGTTATGTTTGTGCTAAATATTAACATTTCTTCTGAATTACAATTCTTCTGCTGTGTTGTACCATTTCTGCCAAGTTATTATATTTTTACTAAGTTTCTATGCTTGAGCAAAACGATTACAAGTTCACCTACTTTTCAAACACTGACTTAAGCTTCTTCAGCTATTTTCAGCTGTTTTCAGCAGACAGCTTCAGCTTTACAGCATTTACAGAGCATTTTCGCAGGAAATGCAAATTTTTCTAGCACTTAGAGTCCCCCGAGAGCAGCCATTTGGCTTTTCTACCTTTAAAACCCGCCTTCCAGCCAAATGGCTGGTAGGTGTTTAGCTAGGCTTTAGCTTCAGCCAAGTGGAAGCTAAATTGTCTAGTCATTCATATGTAAATTAGGTTGTTACCTGAGAATTCTGGAGGGGAGTGGGGGTGTGTGAATGAGGGGGTGGGGGAGCTGCTAAAAGCTGTGAACTTCCTTTTTGTGTTCGTCTTGATGTATTCTCAATCATCCAGGGAAATAAATCTCCAAAAGTCACCAACTTGGAGTGGTTAGTTTCCTGAGCCACAAGGAAACTTGGAGTGTTTCAGTTTGCCATCTTAGGGAGAAATCAACACACATGGGTGTATGTCCTTTGTTGCTGAGATTTATTGATAAAAAACAGTACAAAAAACCAACCATTTGTACACATATTTACAAATAATAATAAAAAGTGAGTGAGTACATTTCAACATTTTCAGCAATCACTCACAATCCTGGCACTGCCATGGTATCTGTAGTCTGCATTTACCACATGTGTATCTGTAGCAGTGAACACATCGCACAGTGGCATGATTGTTCTTGCATTTGTGTTTGACCTGACACATGGCTCTTTTTCCAGGGCTAGGTGTGGAGGGTTGTGTCCAAAGCAACTGTTCTTTTCTTGCCTTCTTCCCAGCTTCCCAACACTACCAAAAGGAAGCCAAACACTGTCACCCTTTACAACAAAACAAAGTGTGGCATGGATGTGATGGACCAGATGGTTCGGGAGTACACTGTCTGCAGAGGAACACGGCGCTGGCCAGTTGCCGTATTTTACAACATGATTGACATGGCAGCACTGAATGCACATGTGCTGTATCAAGCATGCACCGGGACGAAGGAAAGACGGGTGGACTTCCCGGTGGAGCTTGCAAGAGAGTTGGCTCACTCTCATGTAGCTGGGAAGAAGGCAAGAAAAGAACAGTTGCTTTGGACACTGAAGGCTGGGCACTGCTGCTCTCGGGGGACTCTAAGTGCTAGTTCTAATTATGATCAGCAGTGCCTCCCTCCTCTTTTGCCCTTCCTTCTTTCCCTCCATGTGTATATATAGTGTGTGTTTGTCTATGCTGGTTGTCGGTCCATCTGTGTTTCATGGTGTTCTCTGCATCTCTCTGCTTCCCGCCCCGTGTTTCACCCTGAATGTTATGGTTCCAGGTTCGTTTATTATTTTCCCAGTTTAGGTTATGTCTTAGTTCTGGCCTCGCCATCCTCGCTTTTGTTCGTTATCATTCACTGTTAATAAAGCTCACTTGCATCACAGCCTTTGCCTGCATCTTGGGTCCTTTTTTCACAACACCACACAGCTTGCCCCACAAACCGTGACATACAGTAAGAACTATAAATAGTTTAAAACGCACATTCAGGCTTGTGAGATTCATGCAGACACTCAGAAACTGAGCCATGGCTCTGTGCTACTTGCAGAAATTTCTGCATCTCAGCCATTCAAAGACACATTGTATATACCGGTAGTTTATTTTATGCAATATTCAATACAGGACTGCAAATGTAGTCTTGTTCAAGGAAGCAATTTTTTTATTCAGTGTTTTCAAAAGAGCCGTATTTTTATGCATTTATTAGTAATAGATACAGATATTAGGTTTAACGCCTGGACAAGTTTGAAACCTTTTGCCCCCCACAATGGAAAATGGCTGAAAATAGAAACAGGTATCACTTTAGAAAGCTCCTAATTTTTTTTAAATTTGGCACTCAGCTTTTCTGTCTCCAATATCATTGAAATTCAGCCAGGTGCTACTCTTTTATTTCACTTTTTCCTGAAACACTTGTATTTAAATCAAGGGTGTTCCCCACCTCTCTGGGTACCTGCCCTATACCACTACACTCTGAAAGGTCTCCCACCTTCCTTCTTTCACACAATGTGATTGACGTATGGTGTGCCCATAAAAATAAAGTCCCACCCAATGACTGGATTCTCAGCAGAGCTGAAGATATGTCTCCCACATACTAACAGGCCATTAAGAATTGATATATGAAATTATCTCACGAGCAGGACAACAGACGTTGTTGTCTGCACCCAGTACCAAACTGGCCTGGGTGTGATTGAATGTGGTTAGCAAAGCCATTTAGCCATTATTTCACCACTACACCATTGTTTGTTTATAGTTTTCAGGAAAATTTAGTCTGTAATATAAGACTTACCCATATATGTCAACAAACATGGACACAAAGTAATTCTCGGCAAATTGCCTTAATTGCCTTGCTAATGGTTCAGATGCTCAGGAGACTTCTTTTCTAGGCTTCTAGTTTCCTGTTTTCCATTAGGGATGGGTATCATTTAGGTTTTATCTGATACCAGTACCAAACCGGTACTTTTGAAACGGTGCCGGTGCTCAAACGGTGCTCGAACCAGTGCTTAAAGAATGGAGAACACAAAATTGGTCCAAAAACCTCTCATGTTCAGCTGTTTTTTTATAAAAAGATAACAATGTTAGCCTTTTCTGCAGCTATAGGGGATTTATGACATCACTCTTGGCTGGAAGCAGTGCTTAATCAATGGAAAAAACAAACTTTGTCCAAAAACCTCTCATGTTTAGTTGTTTTCCACTTTTTCTTTGGTCATTTTAGCCTTTTTGGCCAGGGTGAAGGGAGTATCTGCCATCAAACAAGAAGACAGCCGCATGTAACTACGACGGTGTTTGCTAGTTCACCTTATATGCATTAATGTAATAACGTGGTTAGCCTACTCAACGTGAATTACACACGAACAACATTAAGCTACTCACGCAGAGAAGAACGGCTGCTGCTGCATCATCATCCGTCATCATTTCTGCTACACTGGCAGGGCTGGGGGCCAGGACTCTCCTCTACGGGTTTTGGGGGGATGTTGCTCCGGGTCAGATAACAGGCAACCCACGCGCAGTAGATGTGCTCGGTGTGAGGTCTCGCAGCAAGTTATCAAATATGGTGCATTTCTCGGCTTTTAACAAAATGCTATACGTCGCCAGGTGTTTCATTGGATTCGAGGTGTTACCTCCTTTGCACAGTATCACCTTAAAGCACTTGTTGCAGGCTGCTGAGTTTGCATCTTTTGCTGTGAAGTACAGCCAGACTTTGACCCCTTCGCTTTGGGCATTTTTAATCTGTAGCTCTGCTCTAAAAGAACGTACGTACCTGGGCCCGCCTACTATGCTCGCAAAGGTAAAATGATTGGCTAGAATACAAAGTGTATGACATCTCAGAAAAAAAAAAGCACCGAAATAAAGCACCGAAATGTGCGCTGCTTTTCGGTCTGGTTACTACCGTTTATGTCAGAACCATAATGGCACCGGATACCAGTACCCATCCCTATTTTCCATTAGTGCTTAACCAGTTCTCCATCACGTAGATCAACACTTTGAGTTTCGTCTTGATGCATGCTCAATCATCCAGGTAAGTAAATCTCCGAAAGTTGCTTTGGTTCATCTGGATGTAGCGTTTTCAGAAAACAAAAGTTGAACAAAACCAACTTTGAGTTTCATTCCAGTCTTGTTGTCAATGCCGGTTGTCAGGCAGAGTGGACTAAAAGGGCAGATACAACACACAAGTACTCGAAGTGTGACGTTAATTAATTTACGAGAGAACACAGACACTAATGAGATGGGAGTGAGTGAGGGGGCTATATACAACAGTGTGGCAATACTATTTATAGATGTAGAAACTAAACTAAAACTAAAACTAAACGAAAGTCGCGGTGCTTTCGATTGTACTCAGAACTCTGAAATTCTGCCTTCTGAATAGGAAAATGTAGGTAACACCAGACTGCAGATGAGCTGCATACAGGGCTGGACTGGGACAAAAAATTGGCACGGGCATTTTGACTAGAGACCGGCCCACCATTATAGGAAAAATCATAAAGTCTCACAACAAACGCTGTTGTGACAGTGATGTTCACTGTCTTGATGGTATATATGCATCAATCTATCAATCGTTTGTTGTAAGATTCAGATAATTATTTTTTAAAAGCTAGACATTTTAAATGAGAATAAGAAAGAAAAGTATTTCTTTGTGCCCCCCTCTCCCTATTAATGCCCTACCTGGCCCCCCTGGAAAAACTTTGCTATATCCGCACCTGCACAGTTACCAGCTGTCAGCTACCTAAAAAAGGATCCTGGTGTTATTTGTCTCTCAGAAACAGTTCATAACTTCCCTTCAACTCATTCATGTCACCTAAAGATAAAGCTGTTTCTCCATCACCTGTTCAGCTCTGATGATCCAGTAAGGACATCTCCTGGTTTCATCTTCATGTTTCCCTCTCACCAGATAACCAAACGATATCATGACCAGCAGCTTTTTTGCAGCTGTGGCTCCAGCAAACATCAGCTGATACTAGAAATTAATATTAAATACATTCTAACAACAGCTGATCAAGCTTAAACGTGCTGCTGTTGTTTAACGCGACATCGGCCGGTTTCCTCTTTCTGGCGCAAAGTGGGCGATAAACAAACAAGAGAGCCGATCAGCTGATCATTGATCAGTTTCATGATTGAAGTAGAAACAGGAGAGGGAGGGGGGAGAATGAAAGAAGAAGAGGCAGCTGTGCAGCAAAGACAGAATAACTCCAGCTTTGTGCCTTTTTCATTGTAGCTGAATTACGGGACAAACTGTTCCTTTTCACCTCAATAAGAAACGTGTAATATTTTCTCTGAATACCAGACGGGACGGTTGGCAACTCTAATAACTTATGAACAAAATAAAGTTTAACATCGTTAACATCATAGCACCCACCCAGCTGTATAGAAACTCCGTCATGCTAGCTAGTACGCAGTACGGAAAAAGTCAGAATAACGGAAATAAACTCCACCTAAACTTGGTTCATATCTGACCCAGAGAGACTGCAGGTCATAACTTCTTACCTGAAGTTCAGTTCACACTTGGACCGGCGGCCGCCTCGGGTCTCTTTTCCTTCTGCGACCCCTTTCCCTCCTCCACCTGCTGGCCTCCACCACTTACTAATGTTATTGAATCTGTGGAAGCTCCGCGATAGCCACCACACGAAGTAACGAGTAACGACCCTATCTAAATCCCAGTAACGACTAACGCGTTCCTGATTTTGGAATAATAACTAGTTACCGTGCTCGTTACCACAATAATAACGTAGTTACTGTAACGCGTTACTTAATAACGCGTTAGTCCCAACACTGATTAGCACAGGTTACATGAACTTGAGTGGCAGGGACATGATTGTGCGACATGGTTCCAGGAAGTAATTCTTGGGACTGACAGGATTAGGTGAATTATGAGCCAGAGGTCAGAATTTCTGTTACCTCGGACTGCAGAAACCCAAGAAAAAGGAGGAAGAGGAGGAACCATCATGTAAGGACAAGCCCCTTCGTGGTATATACCACTGGCAGATTGAGGAAGTGGTTGACATTCATTTTACATGTATATAATTAACTCACAGTTGCCTGCTAGAGAAACCTTTACTCTGTTCTTGGTCACAAAGACAATTAAAAAAAATATATACATTCACCAAGTGGAAACTCAAGATGACTGTAAAATAATCACAAAACTGCTAAATTAAGCATTTAAAGGAAGCCATTACCACTACCAAAAGACAAAATTTGTTTGCGTCACAATGAAATACTAAATGAAGAATTGGAAAAAGCACTGTAATTAAAGAATTGTTTGGTACAACAACCCCTTGCTCATTGACCTCTCTCATTTGTCCCATATTAGAGAGACATTACAGTTGTCCTAACTATAGCAAGGCTAAGTGCATTTAAATTGGCCTATCAAGAAGATGGTATGACTTCATACTGTAAGCATAATAAATATTTAAATAAACATTTCCATTTCCCCAACCTCTTACTGTGATATGATATTAATTTTGTGTTTTTGCAGTTTGTGTGTGTGTGTCTTTCCAATGAAGGCCTCACTCTTATGAGTAAATTGTGATTCATGAGTGCATTATAATTTATCAGTAAATGATAATTTATGAGTAAATTACGGGTCATGGCAAATGGCCGCCCCTCCCTGAGCCTGGTTCAGCTAGAGGTTTCTTGCTGTTAAAAGGGAGGGACGTGAAGAGGGAAGTCTCACTGAGAATATCAAGGATGTAGAGATTGTGAAATGAGAAAAGGCAGACAGTGTCTCTAAGTGCAGTTTGCTCTGACTGGTGGAGGAGCGCGTTTGGAATAGACTGGTTGGACTTTGGGCAGAGCTCATTTACTTGAACATCCAGCAGTAGGAACGTGAACGAAGATTAATTGAATTTAATACCATTATCCTAATGGCCACGGTTTTAGTGCCTCGGAAACATCTTCTGTGGGTTCTGTTGTGTGCATGTGCCTTTCCTGCAGGCAACAATGGTAAGAAAGCTTTGAGTTATTTAATGTTAAATTAACACAGGCACTTTTAGTAAACAATTGATGGATATGTTAGAGATGAAATCAGACTATTTTATAATTTTGTCAATCTACATAATATTATAGTTTTTTCTAAAACAAATTTAATTTTGACAGTTATCAAGCAGAAATAATAGTTTCATGGTTGAAGTTTTATTGTCATATACAGATAAACAGTGTAGCCACATTTACTCATAATTAAATTCATTGGCTCGTGTTCCTCAGCTTTACATGAGCCTATAGAAAGTGTGCAGTTATATTTAAGAAGAAAATAACAAGAAAATAACAATAATAATAAAGAAAAAACAAACAAACATTCCTGGTAAGTGAGTTTTCTGTTTCTAGTTGTGATGGACTTACTTTTTACTGCATGTGTTAACCACTGAAAAAATAACACAAACAATTTGTTTTTATCTGCCAGTCTCTCATTTTGTTCTCCCAATTCTCTCTATTTTCATTAATTGTTAAATATGCAACATTAAAATCTTGTTCAACAAGTTCAAAACAGAATATTTGGCATGTTTCTTTTTTACTGATTCAGAGCTTCAACTAATCTATTTGTCATGTAACCTGTGAAAAAAATTATAAAGATCAACTATCATAGTTTTTATAAACAATTTTCTAAATCAAGACTATTGAATAATATAAAAAGAGGCAAAAAGAAGTATTTACACACTAACCATGTGTATCTTTCCTGCAAGCAATAATTATAAGAAAGCTTTAACTCATCATATGTTAAACTTAGAGCGCACTTAACAACCTGTTTATAAGTTGTAGAATGAAAGTCGTTCATTTGTGACCAGTTGTTAAATTTGCAATGTTTAAACTTTTCCTGTCATGATGCCAGGTCTCTCTTGGAAATTCGATTTTTACCTGGAAAAATAAATAATAATACAAAAATAAAATAATAATAAATATTCAGATATTTACACCTGAAATCAGCCAGTAAATTATCTGTATTTCATTTCACTTCTTAAATCACTAGTTTCATAATAACATTCTTACCTTCTGTTAACAGAGCTTTTATCCAATAATCTCAATGATGTAGCTTTAATTTCCATATTAAAGCTACATAGTTGACATATGTTAAAGTGACACATTTTTTTCTTTAAATCTCTCTCTTCGTTTTAGGCACTTCAAACAATACTAGAGGACCGGACGGAGCATCTGGAGCAGGTTTAACATATCAGACATATGAGACCATAGTTAATAAATCCAATGAAACATTTTTAAAAGATGGACTTTCAGAAGAGGCACTGAAGTTTCTAACTGGCCCTGTGTCCACCATCCTTTTACCTTCCTTCTACACACTGGTCTGCTCCATCAGTGTGCCAATTAACATCTGTGCTCTGCTGGCTTTTGCTCGGGGGATCCGTCCTAAGAAGCCAGCTGCAATCTATATGCTGAACCTGGCCTTAGCCGATCTTCTCTTTGCACTGATGCTCCCCTTCAAGATCTCCTACCACTTTGAAGGCAATGACTGGAAATTTGGCCCGTCCATGTGCCGCGTGGTCACTGCTGCCTTTTACTGGAACATGTATTGTTCTGTTCTTCTCATAGCTTGCATCAGTGTGGACCGTCTGCTTGCTGTTGTTTATCCCATTGACTCTCTGGCTTGGAGGAGGCCAAGGAACACAGTCATAGCCTGCATAACCATGTGGGTGTTATCTTTCGCTGGCTCTGTGCCTCTTGTTTCTTCTGACCAGACTTTTCACATCAGTGAGTTGAACATCACCACCTGCCATGATGTCCACTCCACAGATAAGATCACCTGGTTAAAGACATACTTCCTCACCATCTGCTGCATTTTTTTCTTCCTGCCTCTGCTCATCACAGTGGTGTCCTACGCTCAGATAATCTGGTCATTGAGCAGAGTCCAACATGATGTTCCAGGAACATCACAGAGGAGAAGAAGAGCAATGGTGATGACATTGACTGTGCTGGTGATATTTCTACTGTGTTTCATGCCTACAAACTGTCTGCTGCTTGCACACTACCTGCAATTAAAAGAAGAACCCAAGAAGAGCCAGGAGGCACCCGATGGCTCTTACACACTCTATCTGGTGTTTCTGTGTTTGGGAAGTCTGAACTGCCTCCTGGATCCCCTGCTTTACTACTTTGGATCCTCGCAGTGCCAGAAACAACTATCCAATATGCTGAAGTGTAACAAGGTGTCAAAGAGCAGAGATATCACTCATTCAACAACTGATTCCTGGAGATTAAGCGCAAGAACAATGCTGAAACCCAGAAACCTGCAAAATACCAAACACTCTGAATTAAACACATCAGTGGACTCTTTCCATCTTCAACAACCGAAACAAGAAACTACTAGTCTGACTAACTCTCACACTGTGCTGACATTTTAATTAACTCTTATGTATAATTTTAAAGTTTATTTAAAGTTAAAGTTCATTGTAAAATTATTTTTTCTATTCTTTAATGATTTTCTTTCTGAATGCATGTTTGTTGATTAAACTGTTATTGAGCTTGAAGTACTGAGATGGAGTGAAATATCTGCCCAAATAGTTTGTTTTATGCTTCCCCCTGCTGGTGCAAACTTTACATTAATTATTGTATATTTAATTCAAGCTTCTTTATTTGATGAATTGATTTATTTGGAATAACACAATGTATTAATATGAGCATCAAAATAATGCTAACAGATATGTCAATATGTAAAAGTATAGTATCATAAGTGAGGTTGCCTATTTGTGTAAGCTCTTAATCTTACGTCTGTGCTGGGCTGCAAGTAATGAGTATTTATAATGGATATTTAGTGTTTTCTGTGAGAAAGAGCAGCAAATAGAGTTATCTTCTCTTGCAATTCCTTAGCTGTTTTTGTTTGTACAACCATCAAACCACACCCTTATACTGAAACCTAGACGTTGGGATACCATCAAATGATATATGACATTTCTAGACACCCAAAAAGTCTTAAAAAATAAATAACTAACATTTATCCTTCTTACATTTGCATGAAAACCTCAAAAGCTTTGACGAGTTACAGCATAGTTATTCAAGCTCAACAGCTACTGGCAGTATGGGGCATAACAATCACAGCAAATATGTAATAAAAGCCTTGATGTAGATAAAAAAGGAAAATATCAGTTAAAGTGTGTCATATCTAAATGGCTTGCTTGGTGTTTTCCTATTAAATGCATGGTTGTATTGAAACCTGTGAGTTATTCTCTTGCAAGAAAATAAACAGATGTTCCCTTTTGACTCGTTCTGACTCCATGTTTTCTCTAGTATACAGGCATCTTTATTCTGGCTCTTTATCCCATCGGAACTGCCACTTCTTTTTCATTTTTGATGTGAGGATTTTACTTCCACATTACTACCATGAAAACATGAAAAACTATTGTTATACATGAATTTAAAGCAAAAATCATGCCTTATGTCGAATAAATGAATAATGGCAATGATTAATGGTGAGTAATGATGAACATAAAAATTTTCAAATTAGACTGACGTTATCCAAATGAATGTGAAAAATGTATTTTATATTCCTGACTATAATTTACTAATAAAACGTATTTTCCACGCACAAAACATGTGAATGTGATAAGCCAGCAATTTCATTAACTGCAATGTATGCTCATAATAGAGGTCTTCTTGCCCATTCACAGACGCAGGCACAGGGCCCCGGTGTTCGCTGACATGAATCTTTCTGTTTGACGCAGGGAAGCTTTTTCCAAAGAAGGCAAAGAAGCCTCAACTGACTCTCTTCACATAAACTGCTGCCTGGAAGAAAAAGAAGAATACATGACTTTTTTTTGTCAGTCATCAAGTCACTTGGCTCAATTGCAGCAATACTATTAATAATTGTAACTTCAACATACATGATCATACAAATATTTGTATTTGAAAACAAATGAACATTTTAATTATCACAGAGCCAGAAAAAAGTGAGTGGTGGTTGGCTCTTCAAAGGCCCTGATGTGTTTTTCATTCACAAATCACCCGATTTTTCCCAAGCTCAAAAATCAGGATAGCTTGTTTGGTACCATGCCTGCACAAGTATGTTAATTAGGCTCCTCTCATCATAATATGGCAATACAAACACCAGTTACAAACGCTTTATGTTAGAGGTAAATTAACTAAACCAGTCACAGCAGATGGCTGCCGCTCCCTGAGCCTGGTTTCTTCCTGGTAAAAGTGAAGGAAAATCTGAGAAGATAAGAAGTGTGTACATTATTGTGCCCCGTGGGGAAATTGCTCTCTGCATTTAACCCATTCACTCAGTGAAGCAGTGGGCAGCCATTGGGCGCCCGGGGAGCAGTGTGTAGGGACGGTACCTTGCTCAGGGGTACCTCAGGGTAGCTGTTAAGGGGAATCGAACCCCCGACCTTCCGATCATGGGGCAACCACTCTACCTACTGAGCTATCCCTGCCCTGTAGGGTACCAAGCTATTCAAATTCATAAAATACAGGTGCATAAATATGGCTGCAGTTGCTGGTTAAGTGTCGGTTAAAATGCTCGATCCGAGTTGTGCACAGAACTTCCTATTAAGACCGAGCCTTCACCCCTGCTTGCTCACACGTTCTTCCATATCTGAGGGTTCTCTCCTCTATGATCAGTCCTGATGTGCAGGGGTCTGCCAAATTGTCCAAGAATTGCAGTAAATGGTTTCAGCTCGATTATTGTTGGAGCACTGAAGAAACATACCATGCACCGTGAACAGCAAACTCACTATTGCAGTTTTTCTGTAGATAGAACACCCTCCACAGTGACTCTCTTACATGCTGTCTTTGAACCACTATGTTTTTAGAACACAGACTTCGCCTCAGCATCACTTCTCTATCATTTGGATTTTCAGTTTTTATCTTGAACACTATCTGATCCAAAGTATTGTCAGTCATTATATTGAATTTTGACACAGATATTATAGTCTTGCAGTAACTCTTAGAAATTTGGAAAGGATAGACATGTCACAACTGAGAGGTCAGACTAGGTGCAAGGACTTAAAGAGCAGACACAGACTTTTTAAAAGTACACACGTACACGGGTATTTTTGAAAATGGAGATTTTCGGATTATTTTAAAAAAATAATCCCGTCCACACGTAAACGCAGAAATGAAGGAAAACGCTGCTAGGAACATGCCAAAGCAACAGGTGGCGATATATTCCTAACCGTGTAGAAATGTTGGCCAATAGAAGCCTCGGTGGGAAATAGTAAACAAGGATGGGGCATAGAAGCAGAACCGAGTCGTATGTGTGGAAGGACAGTAACTGTGTGTGTATATGTAAGCATTTAAACACTTCAGAGACTACAATTAACAGTAACAGTATTGTAGAAATTCATTTCACTGAAACAATAACGTGGCGCACAGTGTGACGTCAAAAAAGGCGCACACCTTTGACGCTGCGTTTTCTCCGTTTTCGTCGTCCACACATAAATGCAAAAACTGAGTTTTCAAAAATATCCACCCTGGCCGGAGTTTTTAAAAATCTCTGTTTTCAGTGACCGAAAACACCGTTTACGTGTGGACGAAAGATGCAAATGCATAGAAAAATCTGCGTTTTCAAAAATACCCGGGTACGTGTGGACGTAGCCTGAGGCTCAAGTAGATGTGAAAACAGTGCTTTATTTACAAAGTGAGACAAGACTTTAAGGTGACAACTATAAACTGTGAACTATGACAATAGTTTTAAGGTATCGACGATGAACTGTGAACTATGAGACTAAACCAGAAACGAGAAGCGTAATTTGTGAACTAATGTTAAATTCAAAAGTCCATGAAAGTGATCCAATGGGGGAAGAAGGGGCTGTGGCACGGCCAGAAAAGTGCAGAGTCACTAGAATGAGAGTAAACAGGGAGTCTGCTAGGTTCCAGTGATTAACGGTAAGTATGATGGGAAATGTTTCTAATGGCTTACACGTTGCAAGTGGAGTACGGTGTGGAAGGGGCGCAGTCCAAAGGTTTGGGTGAAGTTTCAGTCCTGAGTGAACCCAAGATGTACTGTTCCAGAAGCTGTGGCAGGGAGGCAGGCAGGTGGAGTGCAGCGGGGAAGTGAGCGTAACCAGACTGTGTGATTGGAGGAAGACCGGCGTCCAAAATCAAGCTGAGTATTGTTCAAAAAAGCAACGTGATGACCAGCCAGGTTACAAGAAAAGAGAAAACACAATAAGCGAGAATACTGAGGAAATCACAAGTTAGCTTGGCAGCCTAACACTGATTAGCTGTAGATCTGGTGGAGAACTTCTGAGTATGCTGGTCTTAAATATGGGTAGCTTGATTGCAGACAGGTGAGATGGCTTAATGGAGACTCTGGCCTGAGGTGGAGCCCCAGCTCTATGGAAAAACACTGCACTCACCCTGACCATGACAAGATGTTGCTTCAGTAAAAGATGTTTTTAGGGAATTAACATTTTGAAACGTTGGAAATTTGATGCCTGGTTTGCTTGGTAACCATCCTAGAACACAGCAAATATTATGCCAATAAGCATAGTTCTGTAACAAAAGATGGGCAATTCAAGGTAATTAAACTGTGACAGATTAGCTAGAGATTTGTATTTTAGGCAGGCACGTGAGTGGGATTAATGTTGTTGGTGCTGATGTGACACTGCTCATGCTAGAGCTGTAAGAAGTTAAAAATGTATACTGAATCAGAATTACTACTTTGACAATTATAAAATGCAAGTTTAAAATGAATCAACTGCAATATTATACCACGGAAATATAAAATTCTGCCAGCTAATTTACATGAGTAATTAAGCCTACCAAGCACTATGATATTCCAGTGGAGGTAGTAGGTCTATGTAGTTGGTCCAGATGCATTGCTGGACCAACTACCAATTCTTTTGATCTTTGGGCTGAAGGAAGGACAAGACTCTGTGTATAAATGCTCAATCAACAATCTTTTATTCCATACAATTCAACACTTTATGAGCATAAACCATCCGGAGGGGAGATGAGCGCGGGAGGGTGTCCGCCTAATCCCTGAGCGTGCCTCACATTCTTATAGCTTCAGCCCCCCCCCCCCCCTCCACCTAGTCATGAAACCTAAACATTCACGTTCTTTCTCTCTCTCAGTGAGCCTAAGTTATGACCTTGGCTTCCTGTGCGGTATGTTCTGTTCTTTTCTAATCAGACAAATAAGGTGATGACTCTCTGAAAACAGTATTTCTTATACCTCAGCAGTATCATGCATCATAGAACAATATCATTCATTCACAATAAATCAGCAGTCTAATGTAATACAAATCAGTTTAATAAGTGTAATAGTTATCACCTCTTCTAAGTCAGGAGAATAATGCAAATTAAAACTACATAATGATTTCACAATCTTTAATTAGGGGTCTAACGTGGCATAAGATAATATAATAATCTCACAATTCCCCCTTTGATCTCTTTTTAAAGAGATCACTTACACCTTGCAATCCAGTGTTGCAGGGTTCATTTCTTCTTACCCCTAAGGCCCTCTGTCCCCCTTCAACGGGTGGATCATATATGAGATGACCTTTACTTTACCAAATTGACCATCCCAGCCTTGCCATAATGGTCCATTTGATTCACCTTTTATTGTTTATTTTATTTTCACTTGCTGAATACGGGACAGACTGGACTGGAGGAAAGAAGGGGAGAAAGAAAGAGGGAAAGAGAAACAGCTGAGAAGAGGGACGGGGGAGAAGGGCAAAAGACAAAAACCAACAGAATGGGCAGAAAAAAAATGCATATATCAATCACCTGGATCACCTGTTGAGAAAGAAAAAAGAAAAGAAGCAGAAGAGAACAAGAGTAATAGAATAAACAACATCACAATGATATATGGGAATATGACAGTAAATACTAAATGTTAAACATTATTGTGCAGCACATAAGATCAACAGAACACAGTGTGCTTTGAGGTAGGAGCCAAAAAGGGTGTAGTTTGTGGGTGTGATCACCCGTGTGTACACCTGTGAGCATGGACGCGCTTGTTTTTTTTTTTAAAAGGTTCCTTCATGTAATGATCTGCTAGAGGGTGTGGGGGGGCCACAGCCCCGACCTCCAGGGCATGAAGCAGGTATGGAGGAGATCAAAACTCCAGACATCCAGAGGCCCCCAGAACACAAGAGACCAAGGAAGACTAACAGAGGGGCAGCCGCGCCACTGTCCCAGAAAGAGCTGAGGAGAGTCCCAGATGAGGGCTCACTCAGCAGCCGCGGAGCAGAAGCCAGGGGGTGTTGCAGTGACGCGTCCGTGAGTTCTGCCAGCAGCCAGCTGTGCCTGAGTGACCGAGCCCCAGGCCGAGAGGCCGGGGGCACCCCACCTCCGAAGTGGCCCGAGCGAGCCCCAGGCTCCAGGCCCCGATAAGCGGCCGCCAAGGAGTGAGCCGGTGTGTACCTGGATGCCCATCCCCAGACACAAAGAACCACCAACGCACTGATGTCTGAGGGAGTCTGCCACTGGCAGGAGAAGTGGTGGTGGGGGGAGATAGGCCTCCAAACCTTGGAGGGCCTGAGATGTCCCCAGAGAGGTGGCGTCTGATACCCAACCTGACATATAGACACAGACATACAGGCACACACAGATACAAACATCCATTCCCACCCTCATGCTCTCATATGCACTTACTCCACACTCAACCAACGTGGAGACAGACATAGACAGACACTGTACACACAATCACACTCCCCAAGCGTACTCTACGAACCGGGTCTAGGTACCCTTGCCCCTGGAGGGGGGAACTGCACCCAGACCCAGGTGGTGTTACCCTTTTCCCTGCGGTGGGGAGAGGCGGACCGCCCCGACTCCGCAGCAGCAGGGAGGCCCCACACTCCAGACCGCAGTTGGACGGCCAACTCCTCCTCCTAGCCCCCCCCCCCCCAGAGAGAGAAGACTCCAAACCTCCCTCCACCCGCTCATTGTAGTGTTGATCAGTGTTGGGACTAACGCGTTATTAAGTAACGCGTTACAGTAACTACGTTATTATTGTGGTAACGAGCACGGTAACTAGTTATTATGCCAAAATCAGGAACGCGTTAGTTGTTACTGGGATTTAGATAGGGTCGTTACTCGTTACTTCGTGTGGTGGCTTCCACAGATTCAGTAACATTAGCAAGTGGTGGAGGCCAGCAGGTGGATGAAGGAAAAGGGACGCAGAAGGAAAAGAGACCCGAGGCGGCCGCCGGTCCAAGTGTGAACGAACTTCAGGTAAGAAGTTATGACCTGCAGTCTCTCTGGGTCAGATATGAACCAAGTTTAGGCGGAGTTTATTTTCGTTATTCTGACTTTTTCCGTACTGCGTGCTAGCTAGCATGACGGAGTTTCTATACAGCTGGGTGGTGCTATGATGTTACTGATGTTGCACTTTATTTTGTTCATAAGTTATTAGAGTTGCCAACCATCCCGTCTGGTATTCAGAGAAAATATTACACGTTTCTTATTGAGGTGAAAAGGAACAGTTTGTCCCGTAATTCAGCTACAATGAAAAAGACACAAAGCTGGAGTTATTCTGTGTCTTTGCTGCACAGCTGCCTCTTCTCCTTTCATCCTCTCCCCTCCCTCTCCCGTTTCTACTTCAATCATGAAACTGATCAATGATCAGCTGATCGGCTCTCTTGTTTGTTTATCGCCCACTTTGCGCCAGAAAGAGGAAACCAGCTGATGTCGCGTTAAACAGCAGCAGCACGTTTAAGCTTGATCAGCTATTGTTAGAATTTATTTAACATTAATTTCTAGTATCAGCTGATGTTTGCTGGAGCCACAGCTGCAAAAAAGCTGCTGGTCATGATATGGTTTGGATATCTGGTGAGAGGGAAACATGAAGATGAAACCAGGAGATGTCCTTACTGGATCATCAGAGCTGAGCAGGTGATGGAGAAACAGGTTTACCTTTTAGGTGACATGAATGAGTTGAAGGGAAGTTATGAACTGTTTCTGAGAGACAAATAACCCCAGGATCCTTTTTTCATGTAGCTGACAGCTGGTAACTGTGCAGGGGCGGATCTAGCAAAGTGTTGCCAGGGGGCAGGTAGGGCATTAACAGGGAAAGGGGGGCACAAAGAAATACTTTCTTATTCTCATTTAAAATGTCTAGCTTTTAAAAAATAATTATCTGAATCTTACAACAAACAATTGATAGATTGATGCATATATACCATCAAAACAGTGAACATCACTGTCACAACAGTGTTTATTTTCATTCAAAGGCTTTATGATTTTTGCTATAATGGCGGCCAGTCTCTAGTCAAAATGTCCGGGCCAATTTTCTGTCCCAGTCCAGCCATGTACGCAGCTCATCTGCAGTCTGGTGTTACCTACATCTTCCTATTCAGAAGGCAACGAGTCCCTGGCGAAGTCTGTGGTCCCCACATGCTTCAAAAGATCCACCATCATCCCTGTGCCCAAGAACAGCAAACCCTCATCCCTGAACGATTACCGGCCAGTTGCACTGACCTCGGTAGTAATGAAGGTGTTTGAGAGGCTGCTGAAGAACATCATCTCCTCCTCCATCCCAGACACCACAGATCCGCTGCAGTTCACCTACAGATCCAACAGATCCACAGAGGATGCCATCGCCCACGTCCTACACACCACTCTCAGCCACGTGGACAAGAAACAGGGTAACTATGTGCGAATGCTGTTTGTTGATTACAGTTCAGCGTTTAACACAATAGTGCCCTGCAGACTGTTCACAAAGCTGAGGGATCTGGGACTTAACAGCCGTCTGTGTGCATGGGTGTTGGACTTCCTCACTGGTAGAACTCAGGTGGTGAGGGTGGGCAGGTGCTTCTCCAACAGCATCACCATCAACACAGGAGCACCTCAGGGATGTGTCCTCTCGCCACTGCTCTACTCCCTCTACACTTCAGACTGTGTGGCCACCCATGGCTCCAACACCATTGTGAAGTTTGCTGACGACACAGTGGTGTTGGGTGCCATCTCCAACAACGATGAGGCGGCCTACATGGATGAAGTGAAGAATCTGGCATCGTGGTGCCAGGACAACCACCTCCAGCTGAACGTCAGCAAGACCAAGGAGCTGGTGGTGGACTTCAGAAGGGGTCAGCACAGAGACTACAAGCCCATTATCATCAATGGAGCTCCAGTGGAGAGGGTGCAGTCCTTCAAGTATCTTGGTGTCCACATCTCCTCAGACCTGACATGGGCTGCCCACATTCAGGTCCAGACCAAAAAGGCTAGGCAGCGCCTGTATCACCTACGACAACTGAGGAAGTTCAGGGTCTCTCCAAAGATCCTCAGGATTTTCTATACAGGCGCTGTGGAGAGCATCCTCACACAGAACATGACATCGTGGTTCGGGAACAGCTGTGTGAAGGACCAAAAAGCTCTCCAGAGAGTGATCCGTACAGCAGAACGCTGCTGCAGGATTGCTCTCCCCCCGCTTCAGGACACCTACACCAGGAGATGCCGGACTAGAGCAGCGCAGCTACTGAAGGACCCGTCCCATCCAGGCAACAAACTGTTCCAACTTCTGCAATCTGGTAGAAGGTTCCGCATCTTCCGGGCAAGGACAGAGAGACTCAAGAGGAGCTTCTATCCCCAAGCCATCCGTGCCCTAAACACACACACCCGCCCTCTCACATCATCTATAATTGACTGAGACAGGACTCTCTTCCAGACACTCTAAACCAAGGCACAATGTACATTTCAATTCCTTTAATTTTAAATATGTTTATATTGTCTATCTTGTAAAATACTCAGATGTCTATTCATATTAATGTACAGAATTCACCTGCTTGCTGCTACTACTGCACATTCACCCAGTGTATATACTATATGTATGTATATATATATATATATATATATATATATATATATATATATATATATATATATATATATATATATATACACTCAACAAAAATATAAACGCAACACCTTTGTTACTGCTCCCATTCCCCATGGGATGGACGTAGAGACCTAAAATTCATTCCAGATACACAATATAACCATCCCTCCCAAACAGTGGTCACAAATCAGTCCAAATGTGTGGTAGTGGGCACATCTGCTATATTGAGATAATCCATCCCACCTCACAGGTGTGCCACATCAGGATGCTGATCTGACAGCATGAGTAGTGCACAGGTGTACCTCAGACTGCCCACAACAAAAGGCCACCCTGGAATGTGCAGCTTTGTCTCACAGCAAAATGCCACAGATGCCACAAGCAATGAGGCAGCGTGCAATTGGCATGCTGACAGCAGGAATGTCAACCAGATCTGTCGCCCGTGCATTGAATGTTCATTTCTCAACCATAAGCCGTCTCCACAGGCGTTTCAGAGAATATGGCAGCACATCCAACCGGCCTCACAACCGCAGACCTCGTGTAACCACACCAGCCCAGGACCTCCACATCCAGCAGGTTCACCTCCAAGATCGTCTGAGACCAGCCACCCAGACAGCTGCTGGAACAATTGGTTTGCACAACCAAACAATTTCTGCACAAACTGTCAGAAACCGTCTCAGGGACGCTCAACTGCATGCCCGTCGTCCTCATCGGGGTCTTGACCTGACTCCAGCTCGTTGCCGTAACAGACTTGTGTGGGCAAATGCTCACATTCGATGGCGTCTGGCACGTTGGAGAGGTGTGCGCTTCACGGATGAATCATGGTTCACATTGTTCAGGGCAGATGGCAGCTGAGAATGTCCCAGTTCTTGCATGGCCAGCATACTCACCAGACATGTCACCCATTGAGCATGTTCGGGATGTGCTTGACCGGCGTATACGACAGCGTGTACCAGTTCCCACGAATATCCAACAACCTCGCACAGCCATTGAAGTGGAGTGGACCAACATTCCACAGGCCACAATTGACAATCTGATAGACTCCATGCGACGATGTGTTGCACTGCATGAGGCAAATGGTGGTCACACCAGATACTGACCGGTTCTGGGTCCCCAGACCCCCAATAGCGCAAAAAACTGCACATTCCAGGGTGGCCTTTTGTTGTGGGCAGTCTGAGGTACACCTGTGCACTACTCATGATGTCAGATCAGCATCCTGATGTGGCACACCTGTGAGGTGGGATGGATTATCTCAATATAGCAGATGTGCCCACTACCACACATTTGGACTGATTTGTGACCACTGTTTGGGAGGGATGGTTATATTGTGTATCTGGAATGAATTTTAGGTCTCTACGTCCATCCCATGGGGAATGGGAGCAGTAACAAAGGTGTTGCGTTTATATTTTTGTTGAGTGTATATATATATATATATATATATATATATATATATATATATGAGAGGAAGAACATTATATGTATATATATATATATATATAAAATGTTCTTCCTCTACACCCCCCCCCCCCCCCAATTTTTGCACATGTCGAGGAGCGTGTCAGGCTACATTTCACTGTGTGTTATACTTGTATAACTATGCATGTGACAAATAAAGAACCTTGAACCTTGAACCTTGAAATTAATGATAACCACTTAGTTTAGTAAAAGAAATCAAAAACAAATTAACCATTTTTAATTCTAACATTTGCCACCTTTTTCACAAAAATCATGTGTTTCATTCAGCCTGCCGTCCCACAGTTTCCTCTCCAGTATGATACTCAGCTTCTCATGAACACAGGCATTTTATCTTCTAAACGCTATTCAGTTTATTTCAATCATTAATGCTTAAACATGAAAATAATGCTATATGCTTCTCATTGGTTCTCTAAAAATGTCTGGGAACTTTTGGATCATTATAAGCTGAAGTTTTACCATACTTAAATTAGTAAAAACACAACTAAAGTCATAAAAATGTTCATAAAACCATTGTTTGATGTTAAAACTCAACTTCCCCCCTTTTTGACACACTCCCATGTGTCAATTCATCGGAGAAAATTAAAAGAAAAGGTTAGTGACATCCTATCATAATATAAAAATCAGAAATTCTTCTCTCAAGTATCGTTGCTCCAGTCTTGTCATCCTGTGTTAGGGAATGAAATCAATTTAATTATCATATTAGATCTGGCTCCGCCCAGAGCCTGCGTCCGCAGAACTGCCTAGAAACAAAACCTGTGTGTTAATATGAACTTCACATTTGTAACTCCCTTTTTACCCACTGTTTTTCCCTTATTGCCCACAGCAGGGGAATTTATGTCTTGATTCAGCCATGAATCCAGCTCACCTGATTCATCACTGAGCCCAACCGTCACTGGCATCTGATTGTGCGGCACTGCATATTCTTCCCTTAATGTCGCTGTTTTCAATCTGTTAATTAGAGTTCTTAAACATGACGTAGACTGCATCCACAACAAGTCAATACAGCTTTGAATGTGGCCAATTATCAATCTACTACCAATCAATAACAAAATGATAGCTTTTATTTTATGCATGCTTTGGTCAAACACTTACCCAGAGGATCTTCAATCCCAGAAAATTCCTTCTCATTTAATAATGTCTGTCATTCTTCCATGCCCTGGTAACTGGTAGCTGTATTATTTTGAAATATACATACAACCAGCCAAACCACACCTTGGTCACACCAACCCTGTTCCCATCCGAGGATGTCCAACGCCATCCTAGTCTGGACTGTCAGAGGTGGCTTTAACACCAACTTTTCCGACACTCCTGTTTATTGCATTCCCTGGTCAGATTAGCCAACCTTTGCACACTAGTATAAACATAATCAACATGGTCAACATTATATTGAGTGTTATTTCAAAATATTATAGATTCAAACCCTCCAAATCTAGATGAGCTCCACTCTGTCTCTAAATTTTGGAGAAATTTTATGTTTGGTGTCGAATTTTAAGAATTTGACCATAAGTGAAATTCATGGTGTTATCACCCCCATCAGGGCTTACCTTTCACACTTTTGGTGATATTCCTCCCTCGAATATTTGCAATTACCCTCCTTAGGCGTGGTGTTATGGTCAAGCAGGTGCTATAGGAAACAAAAAGCTCAGGACAGAACAGTTATCAGTCATGTGCTTCATACAGAAGTTGCATATTTTATGATTTCATATTGATCCTCTGAGTGTAATGATACATTTTAATTTTAATTTATCAAAACTAAACACAATAGGTTTTTCTTTCTTTACTTTGCTCTTGTTCTTTTGCAGTACCACATCCTATCACATGCCCCTGTCGGTTATATTCTACTTTTTTACTGACTATTTCATAGGGGTGGGGGAAAAAATCGATACTGTGTAGTATCGTGATATTTTGTTTGCTAATAATGTATTGATACAGGGACAGCAGAAATCGATATTTTGTTACAAATAATTTTTTCGTGGACTGGAACATGCTCTGACTTCAGAGCATGTTGATCAGCTCCTTTTTCTGAGCAAGAATCCTGACATTCCTTCACTGTCCAAATGTGTTTAACTTTTTTTTTGGCAGCAATAAACATGACAGTTTACTTATTTTAATTTAAGACATATTTTATTTTAATGGATGAAAGCAATGATGTCAAAGACACTGCTCAGCTCCTCATTTTTATCCGAGGAATCAACAAAACCTTTGAAATAACGGAGGAGTTTTTGACAATGGAGTCTCTGAAAGGACAAACACGGGGTGAGGACTTGTTTGAACGAGTGTCTGCTGCCATCGAAAACATGAAGCTTCCCTGGAGTAAGCTTGTTAACGTCACCACAGATGGATCTCCAAATTTAACGGGAAAAAACGTTGGCCTGCTGAGGAGAATCCAGAATAAAGTGAAAGATGAAAACCCTGACCAGGATGTGATTTTCCTCGACTGCATCCTCCACCAGGAATCTCTATGTAAATCGGTGTTACAGCTGAATCATGTTGTGAATCCTGTGGTGAAACTTGTCAACTTCATACGCGCACGGGGACTTCAGCACCGTCAGTTCATTGCGTTCCTGGATCACCAGGACCTGCTTTATCACTCCCGTGTCCGCTGGTTGAGTTTGGGCAAAGTGTTTCAACGAGTGTGGGAGCTCAAAGAGGAGATTGGCGTGTTTTTGGAGCGGCAGGGGAAGACTGATGAATTTCCTGAGCTGAGCAACAAGAGCTGGATGTGTGACTTCGCGTTTGCTACGGATGTATTTTCACACTTGAATGAGCTCAATGTGAAACTGCAGGGGAAGGACCAGTTTGTGCATGACATGCACACAAACGTGAAAGCCTTCAAATTAAAGCTGGCTTTATTCTCCAGGCAGATTTTGAACAAGTCATTCACTCATTTTCCTACACTAGCCACGCTGAAAGAGGCCGGAGCAAAAGTAAAGAAATACAGTGAGTCACTGGATGCACTGCACAGAGAATTCTGCCGTCGGTTTTTGGATTTCGATAAAATTGACAAGTCACTTCAATTGGTGGCCTTTCCTCTGTCACAAGACCCCGAAACAGCTCCAGAGGAGCTTCAGCTCGAACTCATCGACCTTCAGTCCGACCCTGCCTTAAAAGGGAAATTCAGCTCTCTGAAACTAAATGACTTCTATGCTTCACTCAATGATGCCGCGTTTCCAAATCTAAGGCGAAAAGCGCAGATGATGTTGGCTTTGTTCAGCTCTACCTTCGTGTGTGAACAGACATTCAGCGTCATGAACATCAACAAAGCCAGCCACAGATCCAAGTTAACAGACCTACACCTCAGATCAATCCTGAGAATCGCCACAACAAAACTAACTCCAGACTTTGATGCGCTGGTTAAAAAAGGAGACCAACAACACTGTTCCCATTAAAATGTGTGTCTCTCCGTGATGCGCACGTTGTTAAAATGAACAGTGCGCGCAGATCAAATATAACGCTTCACAGACTGACTTGCTGACACTGTTTCGTCCTTGCACTGGTCGTTGTTGACTTTTGGCACCGGGGAAACAAATTGAATAAAAGGAACAGGACAAGTACATCTGCATCTCCTACCGTTTTTGAAAAAAAAAAAAAAAAAAAAAAAGAGTTAGGAGGAGAGTGATGTGATATCCTGAAGGATAACAGAACTTTCAGTGCTTTAAAATAAAATGTTCATTTATTTGATTTTCAGTGTTTAAAGGCTCATTTCGAAGTCAGAGATTTTATTGTAATGCTTTTCTTCATTTTCATTGGAAATTAAAGCACATGTTTTCTCCATATCCCAAGATGTGTATTTTTCCCCCAATGAGGTGATGTTTTCAAAGCATGCCATCTATCTACTCCTGTTCCGGCCCCTTTGTCAAATGTTAGAACTCAATGTGGCCCACGAATCAAAAAGTTTGCCCACCCCTGCAATAAACTCACCAAGTGCTTTGGTGATTGTGGAGACTGCATCCACTAAAATTGCACCACCAAAATGGCTCTTCTAATGTTTTCAGTTAAGTTACCAGAAATGCTCGTAGGAAATAACTGAAGCAACATATGGCGGTTAGAAGTAACCGTTAGGGGACCACAGTCACACATCCTCGCCACTACAGGCACAGTTTTCACAAAGCTTTTATTTTGGTATTTCCTCTGACCAGCAGGATAAATGTGCATATTAGCTAAACATTTAGACGTAGAGCTGGGCGATATAAGATTTTTTCATATCACGATATGTTTTTTTTTCATTTCAGGCGATAACGATATATATCATGATATAAGCCAAATAACTATATTTGTAAGATTTAAATGTGCCGTTGCTCACAAGTAAAATGTGAAATAATCAGCAGCTTGTTTTTATTTAAATATTTATTTCCCATAATAAGTTCAACAGGGTAGATGTACTTAAGGAACATGAGACTTTTTCAGATAAATAATGGCAAATATTGCAAACTACACAAAAGGCAGCCGCTAAAGCGTTTCAAAATAGAACAAACAAAACAGACTACTAAATTGTCAATTCCACTTAGAAACAAAATATTAATTCTAAAAATAAATCTTAGTTTGTTTTACAGAAGAACAGACAAAATTGACTAACTTTTGTCAATATCAAATAAACTGAGAACTCAAAGGAAATTCTCAATCTCTCCTTGTTGTATAGCTTAGCTTTTCAAACAGTTTTAACAGTTACTTTAGTCTGACAAAAGCCGAATGACGAATTAGCGCTTCCAGTCAGAGATTGAGCATGCACCGCTTTATTGTATTTCCAGACTTGCTTTCGGCACAATTTACAGTGCGCGCTACTCTGTTTGACTTGAAATAGCAGAAATACCTTCACACTACGGAACTTCTATGGCTCTTCCGTTCAACAATCTCTCCGGCATTGGAGCCATCATCTGTTTTCTCTTCGGTAACCTTCGGTCACACTCTCGGTTGATTTTTCTCTAATCGGCACACTCATTTCCTCCATTACCGGGGCGGCACGGCGGCGGGCTGCTTCCCAAAACAAATACACATGTGCGGCTTGGCACTTGTGCTGTATGTAACAAGTCACGTGACGTGCCGCTGCGGCTGTGATTGGTTCGGCTCTGCACTACTTAATTTGGATTGGCTGTTCTTTTTATTCTTTTTTTTTTAAGAGAACAAGAGCGGTGAGGCCTATCGCAATAGTTAAATTTTTCTATCGAGAAAAAGTTATTTCGCAATACATATCGTTATCGTTCTATCGCCCAGCTCTATTTAGACGTAACATTTAGATTTTAATATAAAAAGTTACAAATATTGTTGTAAATGTTGTAAAAATTGACTCAAAAAAACGTGTTTTTCTCCAATGAATGCATCGGAAGGCAACTTGGGGTTAGTATATTGCCTAAGGATATTTTGCCACCCCATGTAGAACTGAGAAGCAATTTATCCAACATCCAGGAATTTTCCTTTCCCTGTGTAAGAGTTCCAAGGAAACCTGGAATCATGCCAGGCAGAAAGCCAGCAAGTACAAACAAGTACATTAAGGGCATGTTCTTGTTCTTCTTGTTCTCTAAAACAGACATTTAAGACACTGTTGAATTAAAGGATGCCAAAAAGGAAAGAAAGAGAGAAGCAAACATGGCTTTAACACAGTTGTTGTTACTTCTGTTTTGTTTCTGCTGTATTTCTGCCGCGAACACTTCAGGTAAGTTTGAAAATACTGTGATGTCTTGAATTGGTTGGTCTCTACTCATAAAATCCAAATAAATTACTTATTGTTATCTGTGTTAGAACAAATACAAGACTAATTCAAAAAATGTTTTGGTGAATGCAATAATTTTCAATAGAAATCCTGACATAAAAAAGTGTACTATTTCAAGAACAATGTTAGATTTTAAAATGGACAAAACTATTTTGTGGTGAGACGATTCAAGCTTTCAAAATCTTTTTTAAAAAGAACAAAATACTGCATTCTCCAGACAAGAGTTATATTTTTATATTTTCTAATGATTTTTTTAAAGATTTCCCGTTTTGTTTAGTGTCAGTTAGTGACGAGAGGGGGATTATTTTTGTTTTAGTTTCAATTTTTTATGTTAAGTTTTAGTTCATTTTGAATGGCTTTCGGTGTTTGTTATAGTTTTTTAAATTATAATTATTGGATGGAGGACATATGTCAGAAAGCAAAGATGTTTCATCCATATTTTACCTTAGTTTTAGTTTTATTTTAGTTTCCAACTTCACATAATTGTTCAAATTTGTAGTTTTTATTTCATCTTAATTATTTAAAATGCTTTTTTTTTCACATCCATGTTTAGTTTTAGTTTAGCTTTAGTTAACTATAATGACCTTGGTACAGACTAAAAAGGAAAGCAAACATCAGGCATGTTATCAGCCCTTAGTTCAAAAGCCTGCATGTATAGTCTTGCACTGATGGCTATGGCACTGGCAGCTTGCACATCTGAAGAGGAACATTAGTGTTGAAAGGTATACACAAATTTTACATCAGATTATATTCACCATGTTCAGAAATTGAAACTGTGATATGCATTTCCTTTTAAAATATATTTGAGATAATGTTCTTGGGTCTGTCAAATTTGTGCACACGTAAAGGTCAGACTGAGTTGTTGTGACCAAACAGCAGCATCCGAAGACTAGCCTCATCAATGTTATTTTGGATGGATGGATGGATGGATAAGCTTTATTTGTTGGTTGCAGTTGCTTGCAACTGAGATGAGAGACCTTTAATTGGCAAACCATCCCAGTCGCTGAGCTTTGTGCAAGTTTTAGGGCAAAACTAGACAAGAGAAGACTTTGGATGTGTTTTAATTCTTTTGTTTAAAAAGTAAATTCAGCGGACAAACAGATTTAAAACTGCGTCTGTTTCTGATTTGTAAACTCTAAGAAAATGTTACCATCATAGTTTTATATCCAGCAAATAACCTTTGATTTCTGTTTTTTAGAATTCACTGACAAGTCTATTTTGTTTTTAAAACAGGAGCGCATGGAGCATCTGGAGCAGTTTTTAACTATGATAATAATAATTCACCACATAATTCATCAAATAAAACATCTTTTGGACTTTCAGAAGAGGCACTGAAGTTTCTAACTGGCACTGTGTCCATCATCCTTTTACCTTTCTTCTACACGCTGGTCTGCTCCATCAGTGTGCCAATTAACTTCTGTGCCGTGATTGTCTTTGCTTGGGGGATCCGTCCCAAGAAGCCAGCTGCAATCTATATGGTGAACCTGGCCTTAGCTGATCTGCTCTTTGCACTGATGCTCCCCTTCAAGATCTCCTACCACTTTGAAGGCAACAACTGGAAATTTGGCCCATCACTGCTGCCTTTTACTGGAACATGTATTGTTCTGTTCTTCTCATAGCTTGCATCAGTGTGGACCGTCTACTTGCTGTAGCTTACCCTATAGCATCTCTTACTTGGAGGAGCCCACAGGCTGCAGTCATAGCCTGCATAATCATGTGGATGCTATCCTTCGCTGGCTCGATTCCCCTTTTTACCATCCACCAGACATTTTACGTCAGTGAGTTGAACATCACCACCTGCCATGATGTCCACTCTACAGATAAGATCGCCTGGTTAAAGACATACTTCCTCACCATCTGCTGTGTCCTCTTCTTCCTGCCTCTGCTCATCACAGTGGTGTCCTACGCTCAGATAATCTGGTCATTGAGCAGAGTCCAACATGATGTTCCAGGAACATCACAGAGGAGAAGAAAAGCAATGGTGATGACATTGACTGTGCTGGTGATATTTTTACTGTGTTTCATGCCCACAAACTGTCTGCTGCTTGCACACTACCTGCAGTTTAACACCGAGAAGAGCCAGGAGGCACCTGATGGCTCTTACGCACTCTATCTGGTGTTTCTGTGTTTGGGAAGTCTGAACTGCCTCCTGGATCCCCTGCTCTACTACTTTGGATCCTCCCAGTGCCAGAAACGACTATCCAACATGGTCAAGTGTAAGAGCATTACACAGCGCAGAGATATCACTCAGTCAGCAACTTCTTCATGGAGATTCAGGTCGTCTGGAAAAAACATCTCCACCAGAGGGGGTTCTTTTCAATCAAGCCTCAGAAGCCAAAATAAGAAAATACTACTCCTCTGAGCTGATATTTTAAATGACTCTTAGCTGTTAAAGTTATAAAATAACATCAGTGATTTGTCATGAAATTTCAGAAGCTGTGAACATGAGCACGTAGCTAGCAGGAGCGTTTAGAGTTCTGGGCATATCATTCTTCATGATCAGAATGAACTGAATACCTTCCACGGCTATCTCAACAGAAACAGCTTTAAATCTTTGTTTCATAGACACACATGATCAGTCACAGATGCCAAAAGGGACACTGACACCAATCCTCAATAGGAGAACTCATGATGGTTCAGGAGCAGTCAGGCTTACCCTGATGTGTTTTTATGTGTTCAATAAATTCTACTTGTATCTTTTAAGATGTGAATATTTATTTTTAATTATCTAGACCAGTTAGTGCAGATTAAGTAAAAAACCTTTGAACTGGTATATGTTAAAAACTGATCCAAATCTAGGACATATCGTAAAAATAAACACGATTTTTCCACTGCATATAAAAAATAAGCCTCAAACATCCTCCCTCATAGTTCCATTTGCTGATTTTGATCTGAATTATATTTATCATTATATCTACATTTATACATCGATTTTCCTTTCTTTTTTTTTCTTTGTGTCAAGCGTATGCCAGTGCTGAGGGGAAGTGGAGGTAATGATGGATAAGGTAAATCAACAGAATGTCACATTCCTGGGTCTGTTGACCCAGCGTTTAAGTTTTAGTTTATTTTGATGTTTATGTTTAAGTTCATTAAGTTAGCCAAGTTCATTTCTTTATTAGATTCCCCTTGTGTCTTCTTCCCCTGTATTTAAGTTTCCCTCAACCTTTATGTGTTTCATGTTTGCATGTCTTTGGTTGAACTTTTATATGTCTGAAATAAAGGGTTATCATCATCAACTGCAGTAATATTAATGCAGTAATATTAAAGTGCCACCATTTAGGTTGATCAGATAAATATGTGGGATCTGTACTATTCATAATAAACCGTTTCTAATCAGAAGTTTGTTTTGTTTTTTAAATTTAAATTTTAAATTTAGTCGCCACATGTGGGGTTACCTGCTGTCGTGACCCCTTGTAATCAGGAAGTAAAATATAACAGAGAAAGCAGATGTCAGAGCAATTCCTAATATCTCTATACTTCTTTTTAAGGATGATACTATATGGATCTAAACTCGCCTGTGCACATGACTTCACCAAGCCCGCTAATAAAAAAAACTGTACCAGTCTGCTTCCTGATTGTGGGATCTCTGGGATTTGTAATCCCCACTGTTGTGTGCATCATAACCTATTTCTCTTCACACACAGGATTTTCAGTTTAGAACAATCATGCTCGCTAAAGACTTCCTGGAATGCTCTTTAGAGTGCATGTTGAATTTAGGTTGTATGTTTGTTTATTTAGAGTAGAGTTGTTTTCACTAGATTAACAGTGTTCCAAAGTAACCTGGGACCAGGCCAGGCAGGAAGCCTGAAACAGCAGGTACAAACAGGTAGGTTTAGGGTGTGTTCTTCAAGGCTGGAACTGTTAGCAGACATTTCAGTTGGCTTTAAGGAAGCCAAAAAAGAAAATATAAAACTGATATATAAATAAAATTAAATTGAATTATTGTCAAACTCAACATGACTTTTTTTTTCTTACAAAGATACGTTTTCTCATTTTAAACATTTGATATCTGTTCAATGTGAATAAACTATGGGTTTATGAGATTTGCAAATGATTTAATTCTAATACTATTTACATTTTACAGTGGGTCATAATTTTTATATTTTCTTTTAGAATTGTGGATATATATTTTAACAGTTATTTTTTACCCAGTGTTGTTGTTTCAGTTCCCCGTGGATGATTTTTAGCATTATGATCAATGTTTCAGGCTAAAACGTGTCAGATAAAAATGAAAAGACACCCCAGTGTTATGCCTCAAAATAACTCATCTGGCTCAGTCAACAGTATCAAACCCAGTGATACTAATTTATCAGTGACAAGATGAGATAGAAGATAGCCTTCATTAGCCCAAGACATGGGGAAGTTGTTACAACAGCAAAGTAGACAGGAATAAATAGATGCAACTTACCTAACAACAATAATATATTGCAAAAATAGAAGAAAATATACACTATACAGGGTAGAAGAAATATAATTTTAATATATGTACATAAACATTAAATGTGTTTTTGTGTATATGATAAAATGATACGGTTTACTAGTAGCAGGAAAACAGATCGTGTCACAATGCAGTGGTTGGCTGTTATTAGCTGCAGGTATTGTGTACTGCACACTAAGATATGTACAGACCACAGTCTGTGCATATGTGGTGTGTTTTCACATCTGTACATTCACTGCTCAGTGCAGCAACCTGTCACTGAAGGAACTGCTCAGTGCTGTCCGGGTGATCTGTCTGGGGGTGGGAGGTGTTCTCCAGCAGGGATGACAGTTTGACCACCATTCCCCTATGGCTACCTCCACTGGGTCAAGAGGGTGTGTCCAGTCAAGTCATGTGAACACCTAGGTTCAGTGGTGTAGGTAGAGAATGTTTGTGCCTGCAGCAGACACTCCCTGTGGAGTGTCTGCTGCAGGCACAACTACTCTACTAGACACACGGTCTGGATCCTTACATACTGAGGGCGGTTGGTAAGATAGTCCAGGATCCATGTGGTGAGATGCACTCCAGCTTGTCTTTCAAATTTATGTCTGCGATAGTGTTGAAAGCACTAGAAAAAAAAACCCAAACATAATTTCGAGCTCTCAAAATGTAAAAAAAAAAGAATTTTTCAAATATTTATATGATAGTGCAGTGTGGTAGGACTTGACTTAAGCAGCCAAAGAAGTGCAGGAGACAGATACTGTCCAGTGAGCAAATGATTTATTCACCATTTTGTGACCAATATTTACACAAATAAATAAAAAAACTCAACTCCATAATTAACTCAGTTCAAATAAACATAACTGAACTTAAATCGACGGAAATTAAGGTCAAACTGCACACAGCTACACTGACCTGATCCTTCCTCCCTGAACACCTGCGTTCATCTGTTTAAATAGTTCATTCACCCCTGTACTAATCGATTAAGGTAGGTAAGTCAAACTCTTCTATACTCCAACCTGTACTGCTACTCTTCCTAGCAATAAAGCTCTAAGGTATAGTCAATACATATTACAACAAATCAATTTCCCTACTAACACTCTAAAATCAACTTTATTAAATTACAAGGATTCTCCCCCTTCTCCTCCTGGTCTCTTCCTGTGACCTCAGATTAACCAGTAAGCTACAGTATAAATACAGGAAGTAAAGCCTTCCTCCTTTTGTTCCTGGAACACAGATAGGTAAGGTGAGTTTAAACAAGACGAATTAACAGTTGAACTAAATAACATGTTAACTTAACAAACTTGTCAAAAATTGATTTAAACCAAGATGTGATGTTATATAATCTGCAAAAGTGCAAAAGATAGGCAAACATCTACTATCCAGGGTTTGTTTATTGCAGACTACACATGAAATATGGTTAAATCAAAACAAGAATGTTAACTAAGAATATGGACAAGTGGTACTCTCACCCATTTTGTCACATGCAGCATCAGATACACTGAAGGCTAGCCTCACCACTGTGCGACTTTGTGCAGTCAATTGGACCTGTAAAAGCTCAGGAAGTCCTAAAAGTGAATACCGTCTCCTTCTTGCAGCCTATCCCAGCTGCCAAGTGGCAAGGTAAACCCCGGGCAAGTCACCATTCTGTTCCAGGGCAACCATTTTTAGTGTTTATAAAACAAACACAGAAATAAAAAAAGAAACACAAAGGGGCTCTAACACCAACCCAAAAACTCATAGTGGTTCAGGAGCAGTCTTGCCCAGGTTATAAGCATTACTTATGTTTTCAGTAAATTCTACTTTTATCTTTTATGATGGGAATATTTCTTCCTAGTTATCTAGACCAGTTCGTGCAGTAACAGAAGCTTTTTATGTTTTTTTTTCTCACAAGTCTATTATGCTGCATGTGTCAGTTTTCCTTCAGAATGCATGTTGAATTAATCGTCTGTTTGTTTATTTACAATATTGGTTTTCACTGTTCCAAGAAAACCTGGAACCAGGCCATCCAGGAAGATATTACTAAATCAACAGGTACAGCAGGTAGGTTTAGGGTCTGTTTTCTCAAGGTTGTCAACAAGCATTTCACACACTGTTGGTTTTAAGGAAAACAAGAAGGAAAAGTTTAAGGGAAGGGTTTGTAGATTTAAGCACAATAAGGCCAAACCATGTGCTGTAGCTGTACTATAGGGACATGTGTATTTATGCATTATTAAGACATCATTTGTCCAACATCCAAGTTTCACCTGTGAACGGGTTTTTATAATTATATAGAAACTTGATTTTATATTCATTCATGGTTTTATAATTATAAATTCTTTAGGGTAAAACATGTCAGAGAGAAATTACATACAAGATGAAGTTTCAGGGTACATCAAATTTGCCAGAAAAGTCAAACTGAGATGTCTTGGATAGCAAAGCATCAAATAAACAGGAGGCTAGACTCGTAACAAGTCACTTGTTGAGTTTTGTATGATTAGATGGACAAAATAAAATAGGAAAAAAAGTAGGTTTGTACTTTTTCAAATTTATTTTAGCTCTCATATAAACTATTTTCTGCAGTTTATTTGTTCTGATTTTCAGAATACACAGTAAAAAAAAAATCTTCAGCTCTGCTGAGAATCCACAGGTGGGGGTGGTACTTTATTTTGATGGGACAGACTGAGAGACAGAATGGCATCATACCATACTGTCTACTCTTTAAATTTTTCAAATAGGCTTGCTACTTCTGGTTTAAGAAATTTGACAGGAGTTATTATTTCACATCGCATGCCAAACATTAGACTGATTTTTAGTCTGCACAGTAACACATGAAAGACAATCTTAATGGTGTATCAGTTGCCTGGGCTTATCGCATACAGAGAGGCAAAAGCATGCATAATTTATAGCATCATCATAGCGTTGTATTGTTTTGTTTTTATTTTGGGTTTGTTCGGCACAGCAACGTAATGAGTGGAGATGTCTTTAGGCTGTGGTCACTGTACTTCAGCATCTAGCTAAAGGGAGTAACTTTAAGTGTCAGGTCATTTCAAATGCTGCACTCAGTGTCCAAACTAAGTTACCTTCTTTTCTGTTTAAACCGTTGAAAAACATGAACTGTAACAGTAAATATGTCTTCTTAACTCACATACGAAAGGGAGATGAATGAACACACTGGCACGCAGCTCACACTCAGCTAACAACCAGTCAATACAGAATCAACCAAGGCAAAAGTGTTACTACTCATTTCTCTTTACATTCCCATTGCATGTAACACAGTCAAAACAACATTTAAAACAACAATGAAGGTATGATATGAGACAAATTTCTCATCTACCACACATACCAACTTTGTACCATCTATAATAACGACAGCATGAACTGTCCACTGACAATTTAGGGGCTGTAATTTACTAATATAATTGTATTAAATTAACTTATACAAGGTTCAGTTATCTTTGCACACAAAAAAGCTGGTCGAAATGTCCTCAAAAGAGCCACTTTTTACTTTACTTACTTTGAGTACATTTCATAGACTACATTTCCACTTTTACTTGAGCAAAGAAGTTGAATCAGTACTTCAACTTTTATCAGAGTACATTTTAACATAAGTATTTAGACCTCAGAATGTCTGTACTTTTTAATTTTAGAACTTGGAAATACAAACCAGCAGACACGGACACCAGAGGCAACTTAGAGTGATGCTCATTGTGGTTCAGAAGCAGTCATTCCCCACTTTTATTTTTGATGATCTGCATATTTATTTAGAAGTATCTAGCTCAGTTAGTGCAGTTCCAGGTTACCCACTGACCCTAAAGACAGAGCTGACCCAATTCATGCCTCCCCTAAATGACAGATGCTTTTGGTTGCTGCATGTGAAGTGAAGTAAAAACCTTTGCATTGAGGGCGTTAATACTGTAGTAGATCCAAATGTAGAACATATCATAAACAAAACATGCACTCTCTGTGTAAAAGTATGTAGTAAAGTTTTAGACATCACATTCATTTAAAAGAAACGATATGAATAAATGTTTTTCAGTTACAGGATTCGAAAACATTCATTTGTTACTGTGTTTTAAACAAGGAAGGACTGAGAAGCAGTGACACATCTTTCCTGATAAGTTTTTGTATATTGCCCTCTGCTGGTGGCAACCTTGCATTAATATTAAAGCTGTATTTAATTCATTTTTAAGAATAACGTCATATTTCTCTGCTGTCATCCGTGGCTCATCGTCCTTTTTTCTTTTTCTTGTCTTTTATTTTGGCATTGGAGGTAGTAAAAGGAAGGTGAATCGGAAGGGTTTTATTTGGAAATCTCCTCCCTAAAATTCAAGATTCTTTATTTGTCACATGCATAGTTATACCAGTACAACATGCAGTGAAATGTATCCTCACACGCTCCTCGACTGTGCATGACTGTGTTGATAGTCTGGATTTTTTTACTGTTGAGGAAATACAGGTTTACCTTAAATAAACAGTTTTATGATATTATCATTAATATGAGAAATAAAGGTACTGAGAGAATTTTCGTCTGGATCATCACTGTTCAGATTGTCCCTCAGATCTACATGGCTTCTCAGAAAGAAAGATTCAGACAAAAGGAACCAGTTTCACTATCAGGATCAGTGCAGCAATCAGCCATCAACAGCAAAGCTACCTCAACTTTAAATAGGAGCAAGGAGATGACATGATTGCAAACAGGTGAACTTTGCTCCTCCAGATGTGCAAAATTAAAGGGCAGAAACTCAGAATTAGAATGTCTTTATTGTCATTGTCACAGGTACAACGAAATTAAAAATGGTTCCCGATCAGTGCATCATCCCTAACAATATCAAAATATAAATAAAACAATAAAATTCAATAAAATCAAAAAATAAAATATATAAAATACTTAAAGTGCTAATAAGAATAGTATCAGCAAACATTCACATACATTCCCACATACATACTTCAGTCAGCGAATAGATTAATACGAGTGGCGTGATGGAGATTTTATTGTAGCAGTATTCAGACGTGTTATTGCAGTTGGATAAAAGCTGTTTGAGTTTACAGCAAACGCTGCAGTCCCCTGCAGGAGAGAGAGAGAGAGAGCAACAAAGAAGAGGGACAAATGGAAAGGACAAGTCAGCACAGGAGGATTTGGAAACCATACGAGATTTAATTTCTTTACACAACAGTCACTTCATTTCCCTGAATGGTATTGCCTAAAGTCACCTGCCAGGAAACTTACCTGTGCAGGCCCACAGTGCGTAGAAGTAGTAAATTGTGAGGCCGTTGGCAGCGCAAACGCATATTGATCACATTTTTCACATTTCACATTTTGTAAAAATGGGATTAGATCATCTGTCCTTGCTTTCATAACCTAAAATATGGCAAAGACAATGCTTAATTTATTTAATTTAAGAAGTGAGATCACAAATAAACATTTATTAAAAAATAAACATGAACAAATGATAAATAAAGTGAAGAAAGTAATGCCAAATTTACTGAGACTGAAAATAAGAGTTTCACGTTAGTTTGAATAAAATAAAAGCACTATTTTTTGCCACTGACAGCATGATAAGATACATACATGAGTGTGGAAAATGTTCTTCAGTATGTGTTCTTAATGTATCTGGCTACCGATAATTTTTTCCCACTGAGTAAATGGAGCTCCGAAGAAACCTGAACCAGATCACACAGGCAGATATGACGCAAACAGCAGGCCCAAACGTGTCATTTAAGGGTGTATTCATTGAAGCTGGCATTTTAAGGAGACGGAAACCTTTAAGGAAGTCAAATAATTTCCTAACAAGAGAGCTACAGACATGGCTTCACCACATTTCTTGTTGTTCCTTCTCATTAATTTCTGCTGCATTTCTGCCTCAAATACCTCAGGTAAGCTTGAAAACACTGTTTTGTCTTGAACTGTTCAGTCTCTGCCCTCTACTCATATACAGAGGGAATATTAATATATTAATAAGATTTTGTTACCTGTCATTATTAATATTTTAAACTCAGTATCCTACACAGAGTCAGTATTTTTTATTTATTTATTTATTTATTTATTTATTTATTTAAGATATTTATGCAATTATCTAGAGACAATCTACCTGCAACACATTTCAATCACAAAATAATACCTTAGCAGAAAAACTAAAGAAATGTGTGGTTGGTTCATTATTTCTTGATGATAACTATGCTCCTTGCCAATAAATATTATTTCTGTTGGAAAACCTCTTTCTGTCCCCCTAAACTGTCGAGGTCCACAACTGCAGAGGCATGGAAGCAAAAATTCTTAACAAAAAGTGAGTCACTTAATAAGGCTGGTGAAACATACAAAACAAAAGGCAGGAAAACAGTAAGACAAAACTAACAAGAACTAAACAGGGAGAACTCAAATACTAAATGCTAAGGACATAGAACACGAAACTAGGGCATAACAAAACCTGAACATGGGAACTTGGATCGTGACATGAGAAGACCAGACGACGTGACGATGAACAAAGGGAAACTCACACAATAAATAAACAGAGAGGTGAGGAGGGGTGTGGAAACACACGGGGCGAGAGAGCAAGTGGACACAGAGGGACGAGAGCCAAAGGTTAATGACACAACCCCCTGACATAAATAATGCCAAATTTGTAAGGAAAATGCATTTTTAGGTTGAGCAACAGAGTTGAGTATGTGGGTTGTACTCATGCTGATGGTGAACAGCATATGCTGCTCTTCTTTAATGTCATTTGTCGAAGTAAAAACACACATTGGCAGTTAAACAATCTATTCTTTTAACAATCTTCTTTTAACAATCCAGTACTTCAGGGTGGAATAATCATACACAGCCACAACAGCCTATTTGGGGTCGGTGCACAAAAGAGAGGAATCTCAGGATGTGCCTAATGTTTTAAAATATTAACATGAAAGTAGTCTATTCTAGCGACAGGTTTATTTTTTAAGAATTCATTCATTCAACCTCCGGAGTTTCAGTTGCCTGTAGATCATGTCTTATAACTATCATGAATGTCTAAGGCTAAAAAGTGTCAAAAAGTAATGGCTCATGTTACAAGCTAGAGTGGCGCTTCAGAATAACAGCCAAGATACTAACTTTTCAGTAAAATGTTGTCAAGGCACTGGGTCATTTAAAGTTTTGTTGATTTAAATGTTCTATTCTGATTTGTTTAATATTTTCAGCATATTTGTTTTGTGTATTCTTGGCGTATTTTCTATAGCTCTCAGTTTCTTTAGTTTAATCCCTCCTTCAGTCTTTCTTCCTTCTGTGCCATGTCGTCTGTGTTTGCTTTATTCATGTTTCTGTGTTTTACCCATTTAGTTTTTGGAGTTCCTCCTTTATTATGAGATTTAATGTTCCTTCTGCTTCCATATCTATATCTTAGATCACAGTGACAGTGTTTTTTTCTCCTTTTAGGCACTCAAAAAAATGAAACAAAGACACCAACTGAAGCAGGTTTTGCTGTCCTACCATCATCAAAAGAAAGAGTTACTTCAGAAGAGGCACTGGAGTTTCTTACTGGCCCTGTGTCCACCATCCTTTTACCTTGCTTCTACACACTGATCTGCTTTATCAGTGTGCCAATTAACATCTTTGCCATAATGGTCTTCAATTGTTGGATCCGTCCCAAGACGCCAGCTGCAATTTATATGCTGAACCTGGCCTTAGCCGATCTGCTCTTTGCACTGATGCTCCCCTTCAAGATCTCCTACCACTTTGAAGGCAACAACTGGAAATTTGGCTCGACCATGTGCAGCGTGGTCACTGCTGCCTTTTACTGGAACATGTATTGCTCTGTTCTTCTCATAGCTTGCATCAGTGTGGACCGTCTACTTGCTGTAGTTTATCCCATTGACTCTCTGGCTTGGAGAAGCTCACGGACCACAGTCATAGCCTGCATAACCATGTGGTTGTTATCCTTTGCTGGCTCTGTGCCTCTTGTTTCCTCTGATCAGACTTTTAACCTAACTAAGTTGAACATCACCACCTGCCATGATGTCCACTCCACAAATAAGATCATCTGGTTAAAGACATACTTCGTCACTCTCTGCTGCTTCCTCTTCTTAATACCTCTCCTCATCACATTGGTGTCCTACACTGGAGTCATCTGCTCGCTGAGCAGACTCCAATATGATGTTCCAGAAACATCACACAGGAAAAGAAGAGCAGTAGTGATGACTTTGACTGTGCTATTGATATTTTTACTGTGTTTCGTGCCTACAAACTGCCTGCTGCTCGCACACTACCTGCAACTTAACACAGAGAAGAGCCAGGAGGCACCTGATGGCTCTTACGCACTCTATCTGGTGTTTCTCTGTTTGGGAAGTCTGAACTGCCTTCTGGATCCCCTGCTCTACTACTTTGGATCCTCGCAGTTCCGGAAACAACTATCCAATATGTTGAAGTGTAATAATGACAATAGCACTCATTCACCGTCTTATTTATGAAGATTCAGCAAAAGACAAATGCTGAAATCCAGTCAAACAGAAAAGTCCAGAATCAAGACCTCAGTTACCAGAGCGGGTTCTTTCCAAACAAGCCTCAAAAGCCAAAAAAGGACAAGCCAAACAAGAAACTACTAGCCTGACTGACTGTCACACTTTCATTGATTCTGAACTGTTATTTTAAAGTTATAATATAACATCAGCAATTTGTCATAATTTGTCAAAGCTGCTGACATAAGAGCATGTAGCTAACAGGAAGATTTTAAATTCTCTATATTCATGATTAGAATAAACTGAATACCTTCCACTTCTTTGTGAACCGGTCATGTCAACAGAAATAGTTTTAAATCTTGGGGTCATGGCTACACATGGTCAATGAGAGATCCTTTTAAGAAACAAGAAAGAAAACACCAGGAGAGAAAATATGCATTTACATAAACAATATACATTCCATAGGACAAGAGGTGGGGTCCAACCTGTGCAAGTTGCCCATCTCTTGCAAAGCTAACATTATGAGTAATTATATCTTAGAAAATAAAGACAACGTGTGGTTCAGGAGTTGTTGGTCTTGGGCAGTTCAGAAGTATTTTTTTTCTGTGTTTAATAAACTGTACTTTAATCTTTTATTATGTGTATTGTGTTTTTTTTTTCTTCTAGCTATCTAGAATTAGATGGACACAAATATAATGTCCCAGAGGTATTCTGTTGGATTTCAGTCAGGCGGCCGTGAGGTCTAGTCAATGGTATAAATTCTTTCATTCTGCAGGAACTGCCTGTATATTCTCAAATTGTCTTGCACCACAAGAACCCTGCACTGTGAATCCCTCCATGGATATGCCTCCACAGAGCATCACTGACCCATTTCCAAATCTGTCATGCTGAACGATTTACAGGCAACATAACTACTCCATAGGAATCTGCTCTCATCTGTGAAAAGCACAAGGTGCAAGCGGTCGCCCTGGTATTTCTGGTATTCTATGGCAAATGCCAATCTGGCTCCATGGCACCAGGCAGTGAGCACAGTGCCCACTAGAGGACATCAGGAGCTCAGGCCTGAGACCTTTCTGATTGTTTGGTCAGATACATTCAGACCAGTGTCCTGCTGGAGGTCGTTTTGTGCATATTGGGCTGTTCATCTTTGCATAACTGAGATAATCTGATTAAAAAAATGTGTCTTCTATTTTTTTCCTTTTTATTAGGCAGAATATCTGGGATACTCATTTTTTATTTGTATTGAAATACATGCAAAACCTTGTAGAATAAACATCTACACATTGGAGATGTTTTTTTTTTTAATCTGTAAGCAGCAATGTCCATGTGCCTTTCTCTCCAGCAGGTAGCGCTACATTACAGTTAAGTAACACTCTCCACAAACACTCTGCATTGTCAAGTTGAAATTAAATCCAAATCCATCTTGGCTGTCCTTCTGATGCATTTTAGGAATTCAGACATCCTTCAACAACATGTACTGAGACTGCGTTTCACATCACAGTCTGGGGCGGCAGAGGATGCATAAGCCGCACCCGCCGGTTAAATTTTCTTGTGGTTCCATTGTTTTATGGTAGTGTTTGTCTTTCGCTGACTATTGTTTAGGTCCGTAAAATCTTCAATGTAACTTTCAGTGCTTTTAGTATCATACAAAAATCGTGAAATTCTCCGCGGATTTATTTTTAAATAAATAATAACACGCCATACCCCTGAACATTGATCAGCAAAGCTGGAAAAGCACTGCCATAAAGCTTCGGCTAGAAGCGCAAGTCAAGCCCAGACAGGGCTGGCCTGAGTCTTACGCAAGGTCTCTTGTAAAGTCACCTGACATCACGCTGGTATGTAAATTAGCTGACTGTGGGCTCTGTCAGCTAGTTCGCTGGCACTAGCGGTTAAAACATGGTTTAAGGTCGCTGCCGATAGACCGCGTTCGCTATAATATTGTGTTTTAAACTAAGTTTTGCAGTCATGTCGTGGACTACAGGATCGATTCACCTGTTCCTGATTTTGTGTTTTACACAAACTTGCCTGACGATGCACCCAGGTAATATTTCAACCTGTTGATTTAGCCATTATTACCATACCGTAGTGACTGGCAAACTGTTCATTTTGAAAATAATTGGATGTTTTGATTTATTAATTTGATCTTTTTTTAAAGTGCTGAAGTCTTATGTCATTGCTTGATGTTTTAGTCTTGGATACATTCATTTGTTTGCATCAGTGTGATTGGTCAGAAACAGCTACAGTTTAATGGATGTTGTAATGCATACAGGTGACTCATAAACTAACGCAAACGGGTCAAAGTGCCCTAAGCTTAAGGAACTGGGTGTGACATTTGTTCCTATACACACCGTAAACCTGTTATTCTTCTGCTTTTCATATATTTTCATATTGTGACTTCACAGAAACCAGAGGCTTCACAGGTACAGAGAATAATGGAAGCCTGTGGATCAATCCAAATGACGAAAACGTCCTGAGCGGTCGCCTTACAACCGTCTTTCTCCCAATCATTTACATAATTGTGTTTTTGGTGGGTCTCCCCACCAATGCCTTGGCAATCTGGGTCTTCCTCTTCAGGACCAAGAAAAAGCACCCATCTTCGATCTACATGGCCAACCTGGCTCTGGCTGACCTGCTCTTTGTCATCTGGCTCCCCTTAAAAATCGCTTACCACTTCAATGGCAACAACTGGATCTACGGAGAAGGATTATGCAAAGTGCTGGTAGCATTTTTCTACGGCAACATGTACTGCTCAGTTGCCTTTATTGCATGTATAAGTGTTCAGCGTTATTGGGCTGTGGCTCACCCGCTGTCTCAGCAACAGAAGAGAAACCGTGTAGCTGTTTCTGTCTCCGTCACTATCTGGGTGGTGGTCTGGCTCATCAGCATCCCTCTCTATCTGTATAATCAAGAAGTTAAGATAGCAAGACTCGAAATCCTGACCTGCCATGATGTCACCAAGCCCTCTCAGAAGAAGATTGCAGCAGGCTACTTTCTGACAATGGGAATGCTGGGATTTGTCGTTCCCACTATTGTGTGCATCGTATCTTATGTTCTCATGCTGAAGGCTCTCAGGAACAGCATGAAGGATCCTGCCATTGCCAAGAGACGCAAAAAGGCTGTGGTCTTGATCGTCACTGTCCTTGTTATGTTTTTATTGTGCTTCACCCCGAGTAACATTATGCTGATGGTGCATTACATCCTCCTGCTTAAAGGGGCGGACAACAACTTGTATGGGTTTTACATCACGACCCTGTGCTTGGCCAGTCTCAACAGCTGTTTTGACCCTTTTGTTTACTATTTCATCTCCGAAGACTTCAGGGAGCACGTGAAGAACACATTCCTGTGTCGAAGTGAGCGGACAGCGCAGAGGATGAGGGTCTCCTTCAGCGCTTTGAAGTTCTCCAAAAAAAGCAACTCGTATACGTCAGGGTCAGGGAACACACGGAGCACGGATTGTTAGTGAATTCTTGATTTATTTTTTTTTAAGACTTGTTTTTATCATTTTACTTCCTGGTTTGTTACAGGTGAACAAGTCAGTTTGACTTTTAATGTTACTGATTTTTAAAGTTTTGTAAAATCTTTGCTTTCATTTGTTTTTTTTTGTTTTTTTCTTGTTTAATGTGTAACATTTCTTAAAGCTGCTTTAATTTAATTTATCCAGGATGTGATCAATTGCTTTAGACATTACAAACGTGTCCAAAATTGTGCCATAATTTTTATTGAGAGCAACTCTGACAGCTTGTGCTAGAGTGCTTTGCTGCCTTGCTTACATAACATTTAGCGTATATCAAAGAAGATGAAGTCAGTTTTTGTTTGTTTTTTGGTAAATCTTTTTACTATATTTAAAAGGTTCTCAATAAAAGTATCACCTCAATTAATTGTGCTTTCTCACTGCATACTTGTTAGGTGTCATCCATCAGCTCACTATTGCTAACCGAACTGGTTACATTTGTGCACAATTCTTTAAATTAATTGAAGTTCTCTGATTTCAGTGCCATTAATTTAATAAGTAAAAACAATGTTTTATAAAACTGGAAAATGTAATATAATATTAAATGATATTGCTTTTATCAGTTTTCCATTATGCTTCTGACAGTTTGTGAAACAAGTATGCAGTTGCATAAATGCCATTGCATGTGGCATTAAAAGTGTTTCTGTTACTCACTTTGTTTGGTCATCAACATTTCCTCTGACTGTATCATCAGGTAAACACTTAGAAATGTCAAGCTAGATGTTCCTTATTTTCAAAACGCAGTCAGCTGTGTGTTCCAGAAATTTCCGCCGCTGTTCTTTTTGGTGGGTTAACATACACACAGATAGAGATATATACAGTATGTATGTATGTATGTATGTATGTATATATATATATATATATATATATATATATATATATATATATATATATATATATATATATATATATATATATATATATATATATATGAGAGAGAGAGATATATACACAAATCATGTACTTTGAATATCTCATTGGAGGACTAAAGAGCTTCATTTTGGGTCTTCTTGTTTTCATGACCTGCCAAATAATGATCACTTACTACAGTACAGTGAGAATTCCTGCATTAAATATACAGTTATAATTTTTGCCTTTGAGCAGAGTTGGGTTTCCTGAAGTTCCCTCACAAAGGGAACTATGAGTTCATACAATTTTTTTTTCTTTCTTTCTACAAGCTCGGATTGTACAGAATGTACCACAGCACACCTCGGCACACCTACACAGGAGAGACAGATCATATCACTTACACAGTTACATGTTTTGCCCCTTTTGCGCTTATTTTCATATAATTTAACTAATTATTTACATGGCTAGATACCAAGAGGAAGAGAGATGGCATGATATCAAAAAACAAACAGTGTGTATTCACAAAATCATAATTTCAGCCACACAAAAACATACTTAAGACCCACCTTTTCCCTACAGTTCATTTATATATTTACAGTGTTGATATTTCCTGTCTGCTGTGCGGTGGTCTGTAGTTTCTGTAACTCTGAAAATAAAACCAAATGACTAGTTAAAGCATCAATCAACAGAACATTCGTCAACTTAACGTGTTTGACTTTAGGCCAGGGGCCCGTTCTTCGTACCTCGCTAAGTAGGTTAGCCGGATTAGATTGTTGACGATTTCGCGTGATCCTGGATCAGTCGGTTCCCCGAAGCTCATCCGGGACTTGCTGTCATAGCAACAGAGCCGTAAGCGTAAACCTGCTCGGGAGCAGGTTTACTTTATGTAAACAGGATTAGATCGCGGCCACGCAGGTATGTCCGCGTCATCATACGAAAGCAACAGCGATATTCCACCACTGTTTCACCATAAATAAATAACATCAATGTAACTAAAGACAATGCAGCACCTGATCCATTTATTGATTTCACACAGGTCATTTCCTAAAAAAGGGAAATGTACTATTAACATTCTATTACATGTATGTGATTATTACAGATTTAATTCATATTTCAGAGTAGCAATTGTAAATTACTTCGTGTAATCAAGATGAGAGACCACGGCTATAAAAGCGAAGGTGGATTTGGGAAGCCTGTCGCAGCCATGTCCTGTCCGTATACGCGAGCCACCCATTGCGGAAGGTGCAAGATTGATAAGGAGAGTCCTCAGAATTCAGCGTATATTGCGGGATAGACAGGATCCTTTAGCTCAGCGCGACAGTGTGCTCATAGAGAGATATCGATTTTCCCGTGAGGGTATTATTCACTTAACCAACTTGTTGACGAGGGGGTGCAGGACCACCACCTGTCTTTTTTTCCTCTGCCCTTTTCTTGGTTGCTGTTATAAACAAACAGATTATTCCAGGGTCTCTTTCCAAGAGACTAAAAGCAATATAAGTGATAAATATTACCATTCTGTAGGATATTCTTATATTTCACTTTTACCTGTTCCCATGTTCTAGTGGGTCCTGTCGTGGCTCTAATGTGAAAGAGGATAAAATATAACATATTATAATATAATGTAATATAATATTGGATAATATAGTGTAATATAATAAATCTACCCTACCGCCTACTGGTGTTGGCCAGAGGGGCCGATGGCGCGATATGGCAGCCTGGCTTCTGTCAGTCTGCCCCAGGGCAGCTGTGGCTACAACTGTAGCTGCCTCCACCAGTGTGTGAATGTGAGAGTGACTGAATAGTGGCATTGTAAAGCGCTTTGGGTGCCTTGAAAAGCGCTATATCAATCCACTCCATTATTATTGTTATTATTAAATTACTTACGAGTTTAATTTGTCAGCAACTTCCTGCCAGCCCTCGCTCCTTGCTTTTGCAGCCTTTGCAGTGTTCCCTTGCGTTCTGATTAAACTCTGAAACTCCTGAAATCCCTCACTCAAGAGTTCTTGCTCTGCTGCCGAAAAATACCGAGCCGAGCGCGCTCCGTCGACATTTTCGCCGACCAATCAGAGGGTTGCCGATCAATGTTTCTACTATCGATGCGTGGCCCCTTTTACGACACCCAGTGATGTCACATTACTGCGTCCAGCTGTACTAATCGTCAACAGCAGGTGTGTTCGGGGAACCGGATTAGCGAGCTCACGGTTAGCGCGATGATTTGATCTTGGATGTGTCATTTGATCTTGGATGTAGTAAGCGACGTACGAAGAACGGGCCCCTGTTTGCTGGCCATGTTTTCTCTTTTTTTCTAAACGATAAACACTCAAAAAACTAATGTCAGATTTGAAATAAGTTTCTACTTCAGTATCAATAAAATTCAGCCACCCTTCATTTACCACTGACAACGGAATTTTAAAAATGATAATAAAATAATTCTTTATAATGTGTGGTAAAGGTGCCTGTAACTTATATGGCATGTTTATTTACTGCGTGTTTTGTTCTCACTGAATCAACGGAGCTCCACAGAAACCCGTAACAGGAAATGCACCTGAGGGCGGACCGGGCGGGCGGGTTTGGACATGACGCAAGCGTAGGAACAGGTACTCTCGGGGTGTGTCCTTCAATGTTGGAGAAGTCGTCGGACATTTAAGACTCAGCTGGCTGTTAAGAGGTCGAGAAAAGGAGAATTTGCACCGAGAGAGTCTCAGTGATAGAAACATGGGTTCAACACGGTTACTGTGGCTGTTGGTTATTTTCTGCTGCGGCTCCGTCTCATCACGTAAGTTCAAAATCCCTGCGCTGTCTCGAAATGTCAGGGTGCTGTTATACCGAGCTCGGCTCATGTTTTGTTTTGTTGTTGTTGTCACGGTCTAAAGACGGGTGTCTAAAGAGCAAATATTTTAACCGAGCTCTTTTTAAACTGGGATTGTAGTAACTTCACAAAAGAGAAAACTTTCGGGAAATAAAGGCTTACTTTTCAAAACTTAAGAAGATACTTGACACAGGATCGTTTTTACGGATTTAACAGATCCTTATCATTATCATGTATGCTTTAGACCAAAAGGTTCTGTACCTAATGAAACGACTCCTGTACCTAATGAAACGACTCCTGTCTGAGGCCATTGTGATGCCTCAAATAACTTGTTTGGCTCAGCCAACAGAACTAAACCCAAATTTAGTTTGGGGCGGGGGGTCTGTAATAACAACTTAAATGATAAGCTGTCATTGGTGTTCTGTCTGCTGTTTAATCAGTAATTTAAACTGTAATATTTATTTCCGTTTGTATATGTGTTTTAGAGAGAGGCCGGACGTTCATCGGACAAAAGGACCCTGAAAATTCAAACCAAGTTGTTGTGGATGAGGAAGTATCAGCTACGCTTAAGAGTAGCCTCACCACAGTCTTCTTCCCGATCGTCTACATCATCATATTTGCAGTTGGACTTCCGGCCAATGGCATGGCAATCTGGGTCTTTCTCTTCAGGACCAAAAAGAAGCACCCTTCATCAATATACATGGCCAACCTGGCTCTGGCTGACCTGCTCTTTGTCATTTGGATTCCATTAAAAATACACTACCACATAAACGGCAACAACTGGATCTATGGAGAGCCTCTCTGCAAAGTCCTAGTGAGCTTCTTCTACGGGAACATGTATTGCTCTATTCTGTTCATCACCTGCCTGAGCGTGCAGAGGTACTGGGTTGTGGCTCACCCGCTCTCTCAGCAGAGGAAGAATAATAAAATTGCCATTGGTGTCTCTGTAGCTATCTGGGCTTTTATCTGGGTCACCACCACTCCTCTGTACCTGTATGACCACACGACCAAGCTAAAAGACCCCAATGTAACCACATGTCATGATGTGACTGTCATAAAGGACCTAGAAATTCCATTCGAGTCTATCAGGTTGCCATTCATCTACTTTATCATGATGGGAACAGTTGTGTTCCTAATCCCTTGCATAGTGATCATTGTAGCCTATGCTATGTTGCTGAAGGCTCTGGGGACAAGCATGGAGGAAAGTACAGCATCAAAGAACCGACACAAAGTTGTGGTGTTGATCGGAATCGTCCTGGTGACCTTCCTTGTGTGCTTTATTCCCAGTAACATCATGCTGCTGGTGCATTACGGTTTACAAAAGAACAGTATAGGAAATCATGGTTACAACGTCTACATCTCTACTTTGTGCTTGGCAAGTCTCAACAGCTGCCTGGACCCATTCATCTACTACTTTGTGTCTGAGGATTTCAGAAACCATGTGAAGAACACTCTGCTGTGTAGGAGCAGCAGGGCTGTGGAGCAAATGAGAGTTTCCTTCAGTTCCATGAAATATTCCAAGAAGAGCAAAGCATACGTGTCAGATGTTGGGACCACGCAGAGCAGCACCTGTTAGTGAGAAAAGGAGAGGAGAGACTCTGATTCCAGGCCTGGTTGTGCTTTTACAGTGTAAACACTGTAAACAAAAAAACTAAAAAAACACATACCAGATGGACTCTGGTAACCAAAGATGAACTTTTATTTATAATTTGAGCCGCTTGGCATTAAAATGTGAAATGTATATGAGTGCCTGTGTTACAGGTCCACACCTGCTTCATACTGACATGCAGAGCTTTGAATGGACTAATGTGCTTCTTCCTGTGGTTTTGACTGATTATCTTTGAATATCAATAGAAATGTAATTTAATATGAATGACATTTATACTATAGACACATTAACCTGTTCAGAGAGCTTGTAAATATATTGATTTTTATGAGATAAATTTGCTTTTTTTTTATATACACACACAATTCATGCATCCAGCAAGTTTTATTTTTGTCATTTTAAAGCCCTTTTATCACGCTTTTGCTTATTCAAAACAAAAAAAAAATGAAGGGAGAACAGTTGACATTGTTACTAAGTTTCTTAAATAAATGGTAAAACAACAGGATTTAGTATCTGTGAAACTTCTTTTGTGCTATTACGTAACTGATAACGTTCCTGTGACTCGTCACTATTCTCATTTTCGTCCTGCATCTGGATGAGACGCAGTGTCATTGATGAGTCTCGGGCAGTAATTCCTGGAATGTTGTTGTGCAGAAACTCGGTGCAACTTCACACAGTGTAAAGGCCAGCGTTTTAAGCTTGAACTTTTAATGTTCACTCCTGTTCGGTAAATGAGCTTAGAGTGGAGAGTGTTGAGGAATGATTAACAGATCAGTGAGGACGACCTACATATAATTGCATTTTCTACCGAGTGGTTTTAGTGGCAGACTAGTTTCACCTCTGAAACATAAATAGCTAGTTTCACGTCATCTTTATTCATTTGGTTTAACCCAGTTAGTGTTTTGTATTTTATAAAAAAAATTAATGGCGTGCAGTCCTCTTAGAGGCCAGTATTGTTACACTTTTTTTCAGTCGACATTGCCAGCGTCTAAAAGACAATATGGTCAACAAATGTATAAAGGGAAAATCTACTGCAGTCTTTTCTCTGTAGATAAGGAGTAGGTAAACTGCCGTGGTTCAAACACTGACCCCACCCATTTACCTGCCACCATCCCCCCCAGGTACACGTACACACACAAACAGGCCAAGAATGCTGCTTCCCATTTAACGACTGGTTGTGGGAGCGCTCTGAGGTAAATGATTGTTATGGAGTGTCACCTTACCTTTTGTCAGCGCTCTGTGTAAAATGCGTTCTTTGCACATGTTGGGGGCAGGGACAGGACACACCCTGCCCTGGTTGCATTCACGTAGCTCCACAGACAGGCACAGGCACAGACACAGTTCCCGTTTATTCAAGAACCACTTGTTGGATTTCCTCTGAGCAAAATTATTTTTAACAAAGCGTTGCGTGACTGGTACAGAAAACTGCTAAAAAAATAGGACTCAAAGATGGGTTTTATGGATATGGCTTCAGCTTCTATAAATGATGAGTTTAAGCTCTTTTATATTTTATATTACTGGTTTCATGAAGGTAGGACTTGGTTGTGAGTCTTTAAAGTTAGGAACTTATGAAAGGACTCACATTTTCTGAAACAGAATTCATGTAGAAAAGGCTGGAAAGGCTCCAATTATGATGGTTTGTTCCACATCACATTTAGCTCTCCAAATAGTCAGTGCACAGGTTCAGTCTCAACGCAAATGGCTGCAGTGATTCTGTACTTCTGTTTAATATGATTACAGTACAATGTGTTCCATTGTTGACCTTTACAGTGGTGGATATCAGACAATATGCAAGATGTACAATACTCTGCAAATGTCTTGATCGCCACTTATTTTTTTTGAATATGTTGCTTCCAATGAGCCAGACTTCCATGTAAATTTGTATATGTAAAAGACTGCTATTGGTTGCTGTTCATTCTGCAACTCATTTTATTTACCGAAAGACCTCACGGTTTCCAGCTGGGCCAACTAGAAAAGAGGAAATGCAGCCTGTGGTTTAAGCCAAAAGACTTCCACTTAACAGAAGTCTGGTTTTATGTTATTAAAGTAAACAAAGAATGCAGACAGTGAGCATGGTGGAAATTTCACTTTAACCTCTGTGTGCGTAAGACATTTTTTTTTTTGAATGATCTGCCTATGCTGGAATAATGGCAATAACTACTGCTACATTTAACTAGCAGTGAAGTAGCAGTGCGTGAGACCAAATAAAACCAGTGGCACTGTGGTTATGACATGCTGAACCGCAGACAAAGCAAGCTTTGTTTCACATGCAAAATGTAAAATGGTGAAAATAAATTTCTCACGCTGAATTGGTGCCACCTTAGACTCTTAGGTGCCTAAAACTTTTTTGAACTGAGCAGTTTCTTTCATATTACAGGCCTGCTTATAGTGTACATCAAAGGTTAGTGAGGGTCTCAGTTTCTCCGAAACTATTCTAATGGTCACCAAACCATGCCTTTATTAATATAAACATCTTTATTTACCCCACACTGCTATTTTTTGGGGGGTTAATAATATTCAGAGGGTAAAATAAGTAATGAACACGCCATCAATTTTCTAAATAAATATATTTCTAAAGTTGCTATTGACATAAAATTCTCACCAGATGTCAGTACCAACCCATGTGTTCCACCCATATAAAGAAATAAAATCACAGATGTTTGTGAATTAAGTTATGTGTAAGAATGAGAAATCACACAGGAAAAAGTATTGCCTTTTTGCACCTTGCTTTCTTTATGTGTTCTTATACGGTATGTGTGGAAAATGTCACGGATACTCTTACAGAGGCAATATTCTTTCTCATGTCTTGATCATTTTCGTTAATCAGAATTCAGTAATTTCCTAACTCACTCTAATGGCCATATTCTTGATCCCTTTTGAGTTTCCGGTGTTACTCCTAAGAACTGTATATTTAAGTCAAACTCTTTTCACTCTCTCATATTGAAGCATTAAGTATATTGACATAACTACTTTCTCCCATGTAACTGACAGTCTGCTTCGAAGAGATAATTTATGTACTCCTGATAAACTGGTGTCTTAATACAATTATGGACTTCACTCCTTTGAAAATTCACAGAACTGTCAGACTCTCTTTCATCCACTATGTTCCCTGGTTCATGTATCAGGAACACATGCACCACAATAAGGATGCCCTGTCTACACCTTAATTTGAATATTATACAACACTCATCAGGTCTGCTCAAGGGAATACTAGGACTCTTTCCTCCTGACTGTTGGGGAAATATCTGGATTTATTAAGAAATCTTAATAAAGACCCATTTCTCACTCAAGTGGCTAAATCCTGTTTATCTTCTCTCTGTCTTTAGCTGATATTATTCACTCTTCCCTAATATCTGGCTTTTTCCTGCACCGCTTAAAGCAATGATAATGCCAACTCTTAGGAAACCCCATACAGACCCTTTCAAATAATTATTGTCCATATGCTAATTTACCTTTGGGAAATAACTCTTGTTGTTTAGATCTAACTTCAACTTATTAGCAATCATCTTTTTGAATTATTTGATAAATAAAATTATAAATAGATAACCTGGTTTTCAGCCACTTCATAGAGCAGGGGTAGGCATGGTCAAAATCACAAATGATCTTCTGTTGGCAGCTGACACTGGGCTGTTAACCAAATGCTCCTTGATCTGAGCTCTGCCTTTGATATTGTCTCTCATGATATTCTTTTAAATAAGGCACTTTCCGTGTCATGTTGTAAATTGTAATCTCAGATTGTAATCAGGTATGTACAGTTAAAACATCTCACATCACAAGCTTCCCCAGTCATCCCTAGTGTTCCCCAGGGCTCTTTCTTAGGCCCCGACTCAATTTGCTATTCATCAGTAAAGGGGCGACTTACATTTTTATGGCAGGTTTTACACGTCTGCCCAGAGTAAACCATTTGTTGGTGTGTCATGGGTTTCACACCTTAGAATTAGAAATAGAGTTTGCATAATATTGGTAAGCCACAAAAAAAAGAGAAAAAAAGAAAGGAAAGGAAGATAGTTTAACCAAAAAGAGGCAAGAATTAACCACCAGATTTAATTAAAGGTCAGAAAATAGAGCAAGTACAATCATATAAATATCTTGGGACCATAATAAATGAAAAACTGAACTTTGATCAAAATTGCAAATCAGTTTGTAAAAAGGGTCACCAGCACCTTTATTGTCTTAGGAAACTTGTTCACTTCCACATTGACCAAAAAATTTTAACTTTGTTTTATCGTTCTTTTATTGAGTCTGTTTTATCCTTTTGTTTGGTGGCATGGTTTGGTCAGACCTCTGTCACAGAGAAAAACTCTCTAAATCAGATAGTGAGATGGTCCAGTCGTCTGATAGGTGAGCCACAGTCTTGTTTAGCCTCCCTGTACTCTAAGCAGGTACAGAGGATGGCTTTATCAATCCTTAAAAATGGTTCCCATCCTCTAAGGGGTGAATTTCAGCTTCTTCCCTCAGGACGGAGGTTTCTATTTCCGAGATGTAGGACAAAGCGTTATAAAAATAGCTTTGTCCCCGTTGCTGTCACTGAATTAAATAAAAACTGTTTTTGATTCGAAATATCAAAACTACTATATATGTGCCACAGTGAGTTTTATATATACTAGGTATGTGTGTTTTTAAAGGGATGCCAAATGCTGTCATTTTTCTGTAAAGCAAATTTACCTTGCCTTTGGGTATAAATAAAGTTACCTTGACCTTGAGAACCTGGTTTTAATAAAGCACAGGAGTGTTGGATGTTACAAAACAGTGTGCTATTGAACAAGGTACAAAATGTTCAAAATGCATGAAGATTTTGCATTTTGAAATGTCCAAACTGGTGAAGTTAAACTGACCTTTAATCGAGTTTAAAACAAAAAGTCAAAGAACTTACAGATGCTGTGACACAGGAGAAAGGACACACTAAAGCACAAACACAGAAGGGTCACTGTTTTTATACTTTAGCAAGATGCTTACTTCTGCTTTTCTGCATACCTCATACACAGTTTAAATTCATTGAAAGGTCGTATGCCTACGTATGGTATAGCTAGAAACACACAGAATACAGACACTGATGTTGTACAGATATGCCTGCTTAAAACTGTCACGTGGTTAGCTGAAATATGTGTAACCTCTGTTGTCAATAAGAGTGAGGCGGACGCAGAGGAATTGGAGTTGCTTGACAGGCGAGTCGCACTCACTGCTCTCCAACGCTCCCCTCGCAAGTAAAATGTACACTGGTGTCTGTGTGGTTGCTTTCAGCAACAGGTTCTGTTTACCAGCAGGGTCCACTTAAACCCAACATAAATGAATTTTCATAGATCATTAATATGAATCACAGAAGAGATAACATAGTATCCTCCTCCACATTACTGTGATAAAGAGAACACTTTTGTATTCATAACATATTTATTGGACCTATTTATTACATCTTTCATTAAGCTGATTGTAAATACTGAACACAATCATGATATAGCAAGGTCAGTATTGCCCTACAATACAGATACCGGTATTTGAAGATGCAGGATTTTAGGTAACACGTAATTTTGTCATAGTTGTACGGCTTTAATTTGGCTTTAACAACATCTAGGACAAATAGTTGACTTTATGACTGATGTATTGGGAGGAAATTTTAAATTATGAAGTTCCTGTCCTGACCATAATAAAAGAGGTTGTTTCATAGCAGTCATGCACTTTACTCTGCCTCCCCCCTATGCTGAGCAAATGCACACATGCATACACAGATCTATTTGAAGTATACCTCTGTCTATACAGGAAGAGGTACACCTCGTCTAGTTATAAATACAACACATTTTGTACATTTGTCATCTTTTACGTAGCATGCTTATACCACTGTGACCTTTGCTGTATAAATATACTACCTGCAACTCTTGCAGGTTTCAAACTAGGACTTTAAGTTAAAAACAGCAGGGGTCAACACAGGTCAACAAGAGCATGGGAAACAGGTGGGATCACAGCTGTAACTAATTACGGTCCGAAGAGACCAGAGCCAAAAGACTTTTCACATATGACAAATGGAATTAAAGGGAATTAAATAACACGTCACCTAGAATTAAGCAATCACATGTTTTGTCTCAATAAGGATGTTGTGACAAAACATTAGCTCATTTAACAAATAATTTTTAAAAAATGCTTAAACCAAAGGAAGTCATTCTATTTCTGTTACACATTTAAACACACTTTAAACTAGTCAAAAGGTTGATCCACCATCTGGACACTTTTGTATTTGTATTTGTATTTTGTATTTACTCTAACTCATTTGGCCCTTATATAAGTCACTATTTTATAGTTTAATTCACTCTAAATTCACTGTGAAATGAAAAAACAATTTTTTTTAGAGATATAGTCACACTACACACGGTGATCACAAAGAATATAACACATGTCTGTCCAATACAGCACTCAGCAGTGAAGTAGGATAAGTAGTTTCTTCAATATGAGTTGATAATTTAATGGCAAAGTTGTGATTGTAGGAATAAACTTTATTTTAATAAATGTCTGAATAATTTTTTCACCACTGATTTGACTTCTTGTCATTGCCCCACTCATGTCATGGTTTGTTTTGCACACCGCCAACATCTGTCATTCCACCTCGCAGACACCTATGTTCAATCCACCTCCTCCCCATCTCCATGTTACTCGGGCTCCATCCGAGCATCCAACTCGAGAAACCTCGGTCAGAACCAGGCTCAGGGAGGGGCGGCCATCTGCTGCGACCGGTTGGGGTGAGAGTGTTAGGATGCCTGGGTCGTCGACCCAGGGTTTTTGAGTTTATGTTATTATTTATAATTTCTAGTTTTTGGTTTCTTTGAGTTCCGTCTTATGGCTTATGTCTCTGTCTTCTTTAGTTGCTCTGTCTCCCCTATCACCTGCATCCCCTTGTCTAGTTCGCGTCTCTATGTATCCTTAGTTCCTATATCCCCGTGTTCAGTCAGTGTTTGTGTCTGCCCTGGTCCCACGTCTCTATTCCCTCTGTAGTGCCTGCATGTGAGTCTGTGTTATGTGTTTCCTGTTTTACTTTGAAGGTCTCTGTCTTAGTGTGTTCAGTTTACGCTTCCTTTTGTCTCGTCAGTTCTGATTTGCCCCAGCTGTATTTCCCTCCTGTTATTCATTCCCTGATTGCTCCCTCTGTGTATTTAAGCCCTGTGTTTTTCTGTGTCCGTGTCGCGATCTACCGTTTACCAAGCTGTGTGTTTTGTCATTTTTCTAGTTTAAGTTTGTTTTGAGTTTTTCAGTCATGTTATATTTTGAGTCTTAAATTAAAGCCTTTTTGAGTTCACGTCTGTCTCCAGAGTCTGCACCTTGGGTCCTATTCCTGCCTGCACACAGCCATACCTAACAGAGAGAAGGAAGACAGGATAAAAGACATGCTGTGGAAGAGAGACAGAGGTTAATAACAGATATGCTTCAATGCAGAGAGGTCTGTTAATACATAGTAGTGATGGGCAGATGAAGCCCCATGAAGCACTGAAGCTTTTCATCCAATTGGTTCACCCCAACGCGAAGCTTCATGAAGCTTCATTTGCTCTAGCAGGACACCTACTGGACGTAAAAATAATAGCTGGCATGAATTTGAAGAGTGTGGCATTTTGCACACAGCCTGTAAATGTCAACAACAAAAGGAGTGTGTAAAACATGTATATTGTAGTGATGGCAGTATACTGTGTATATTTATAGTGGCAGTATGGGAAATGATTATTTGGAAATGCTTGAAATGGAAATGATCATTTACTGTGAGGTGAGGTGTGGTTGGGGTGTGGACAGTAGTTGTGCTTTTGTAACGTTGAGGTATGGACAGCTACACACTGAGGCTTTGAGCCTCAGTCCTGCCTGTTCACATTTTATTCTGTAAAAACTAAATTTTCACTGCTTTTACGTCCTTTTTAGTGGGGAGAACATAGCTGGGATTTAATGATTTAACAAATCTTTTGAATCCTTTGTCCTCCACAATGCTAAATGGCTGGGAGTCCTCAATCACCATGCTGACCAGGTCTTCATCTATTTGAGATTGTTCTCCTGAGGAAAGACAATAAAGACAAAGCACAAATATAAATATCACACACGTAACTTATAACAGTTGTATAATATTGTTATATCATTTAGTAACATTACTGCATGCTATATTATCATTGCATTTGATGGCTCACCTGGTCTTGCTCCACAATCGGTGTTCCTCTTATTCTCATGCAAAGCTCTGTAGTGCCTAAGCATGGATGAGGTGTTGTTGTTATATCCCAGCTCCCTGGCACATAGCAAACACTTCACCTTGTACAAAAGTCAAGACAGCTCAACATAAATTGTATTGCACCATCAGTATCATGACAATACATCTTCTGTAGAAATTTACATACCTTGTTGGGAGGAATAAAATCAAAATGTTCCCACACAGGGGAGGACATCCTCCTCTTCTTAGCTGGCTCCATTCTCTCCTGACTTTCTCTCCTCACTCTCATAAACCTCCAAACGGTCTCCAAACTCTCTCTAACCGCAACTCTCCATCAAACACCCACATTTTGAATGAAGTCTGAGGGGTTTATATCGCTGTCATATCTCGCGGCAAAGTTCGAACCACTTCATGAACCAGTCACGTGGTACAGCCGGGCAGCGAGGCTTCGGACGTCATCATTTTCAGCTCCTCCCATAAATGAAGCAAGCCTCGATACGCGCTTCGCGGAAACGCCCCCTCCATTACTCGACACACGCTCCGAAGCCTCGATACAGAACGTCCCATCACTAATACATAGTGAGCGAGAAAGGTGACTGGAAAGGAAAAACTCAATGCATCATGGGAATCCCCCGGCAGCCTACATCTATTGCAGCATAACTAAGGGAGGATTCAGGGTCACCTGGTCCAGCCCTAACTATATGCTTTAGCAAAAAGGAAAGTTTTAAGCCTAATCTTAAAAGTAGAGATAGTGTCTGTCTCCCGAATCCAAACTGGAAGCTGGTTCCACAGAAGAGGGGCCTGAAAACTGAAGGCTCTCCCTCCCATTCTACTTTTAAATACTCTATGAACAACAAGTAGGCCTGCAGAGTGAGAGCGAAGTGCTCTAATAGGGTGATATGGTACTACAAGGTCATTAAGATAAGATGGGGCCTGATTATTTAAGACCTTGTATGTGAGGAGCAGGATTTTGAATTCAATTCTGGATTTAACAGGAAGCCAATGAAGGGAAACCAAAACAGGAGAAATATGCTCTCTCTTTCTAGTCCCTGTCAGGACTCTTGCTGCAGCATTTTGGATTAGCTTCCTGATAATAATGAATTACAGTAGTCCAGCCTGGAAGTAATAAATGCATGAACTAGTTTTTCAGCGTCACTCTGAGACAGGATATTTCTAACGTTAGAGATGTTGTGCAAATGGAAGAAAGCAGTCTTACATATTTGTTTAATATGTGTGTTGAAGGACATGTCCTGGTCAAAAATGACTCCAAGGTTCCTCACAGCGTTACTGGAAGCCAAGGTAATGCCATCCAGAGTAAGAATCTGGTTAGATACCATATTTCTAAGATTTTCAGGGCCGAGTAAAATAACCTCAGTTTTATCTGAATTAAGAAGCAGAAAGTTAGCGGCCATCCAGGTCTTTATGTCTTTAAGACATTCCTAATTGGTGTGTGTTATCTGGCTTCATAGATAGATAGAGCTGGGTGTCCTCTGCATAGCACTACAGCCAGCTTGAAGGCCTGTGGTACATAGCCGATTATTAGAGATAGGTTGATCATATTTAAGATCGAAGAATTAATTAATGGCAGGACTTCTTTGAGCAGTTTTGTAGGAATGGGCTCTGAAAGACACGTTGATGGTTTGGAAGAGGTAATTATTGAGCCACAGCCACCCCCAAAGATGTGATGTGTATGATGATGTCACTTCTTGTCATTGCTCTACACATGCAATGTTTTTGAAGCGTGCTCTAACTGACATATGGAAAATGAGATAACAGACCTAACACAACCTTGTTGAATTTAATATTACAACAAGAACAACTTCTGCTCAAGGGAATAGATTTTTTTTCCGAGAAGAGTTAAACAAATAAGAATTGAGGCAAATAAGTTAAACCTCAATACTGTCCTGAAAGAAAATACCTATATTACTCTTGTGTTACATATATTCATTTGCAATAAAAAAAAATAGTTCATGTTAAAAATATACACATTATTCATATTGTTCCTCAACATGCATATCCCATAATTAGAACAGGATTAACAAAAGAATAAGTTGTGCCCGAGAGCCCTGTCTGCAGTGTTTCTAAAATAAACGCAACATGTTTGAGCACAAAAAACATGCTAAACCGGTTCAGACTGCAGGTAGGAACGCACAGTGATGAATAACAAGGACAGATAAGTCACAATAACTGTTACTGCAGAAGTATGAATCCCTATCGCCTAGAACTGTGATATAACCAGAAGCATAACTGGAAAATAACCAAGAATGCATTGGGAGTTTTTTTGGTCTTTTTTTGTTTTTTCCCAGTGGGATGTAATTTTTGCTTTACATGTATTTGTACACTTGTTCTTCTTTTTGTGGTTTGGAAAAAGACTGACCCCTACTGGTTTCTTTGTAATAATATAAACTAGGATTTCATGATTTTATTTAAACACCAAGTTATTTGGGAAAAACTGTACCTGAAAAAAAGGTTGTGATTCTACTTTTAAATAATTTGTAAAAAAAAATAATCAAAAAGAGCGAAAAATCATTTGATGTTCATAAAAGCAAATAATATTCTATCGTAGTCAATAAAATTTTTTCAAAAGAACAGCACCTGCAGTTCAGTATTAGCTGTCAGGGCAGCTATTGCAGTTTCTCTTCGGGGGCTTTAATTAAGAACTCTTCCTGCAGGACCATTTTGTCTCAAAGAGAGAGAATGATGGATTAGTATTGCGCCCACGCATCATACTGGGATGCAGCTAAAAGGCAGCCATTCATGCATGGGAGTGAGAGGGTCATTGCTGAGGAGGGAGAGAGGAAGAATGTACGTGCAAACTTCTGTGTAATCACTCTGACAGATCACACCATCCTCCGTCAGCAAAGACTCAGAGCTACTCAGTGACATTCGACAAATCAAGGAAGGATTTCAAATCATTTTTTAAATTTTATTTTATATTTCTGGTAGCTCCAAACAAATTACACATGTAAGGTACCTGACCTGAGAATGCCACTGAGACAATTAACAGCACATCAATTCACTGACATAAGTGGAAAATCTCTATGAATAAGAGATATATGTTCATTGCACAAAAGTATAAGATAATCTATACTATCATTGTACAAAATACAAACATAAAAAATATCTTTTGACAACTTACCACACTGTCAAACAATGTTAGATTGATTATCAGCTCGTAAAATGTGAAAAATATCCATGCAGTCAAAGATAGCCACATAGTGGAAATCGTTATTATCAAAGTGAGAGTTAAGAGTGGGAGACGTAAAAGAGAGAAATTAGTCTGCAGGAGAGTAAAGAGGAAAAATGAGTCTGCTGGAATAAAAGCATCAACAAAAGAGGCAGTTTGAGTAAACTAGCGATGGAGTCATTGAAAGATTAATTCAAGTTCTTTAGTCTTTTCTTCCTTTCATCTCTTCTGGCTCTCCCGTGGCAGAGTGGCTGGAGGCGGTTGGTACAGTGTGGGTGCCCCCCAGCCAGTCCCAGTGAGAGAAGAATGGGGCAAAGTTAGTGCCAGGTCTCTGGTGGTGAGTGTCATGTTTCGGAGCACCACCCCAGAGGCCAAAGGGCACCAAGTTATGTGTGGCCCAAGGGAAGTCATAGCCACAGTGATCCTCAGTGGAAACATAGACATTGAATACCATGAAGCTCCATGCTGTGAGGCAGTGGCACTGCAGCAGGATGGGGTCTACTGTGGCCCAAAATCCCACGCTAAATAACTCCCAACCAGACAGGTACTGGGTGACAAGGCTGAAAGGCTGGTTGTACTGGTGGTGGATGGCGTGGAAAGTGCGGTACAACCAAGCAACCCGGTGGTGCAGCAGGTGCCACAGGTAGTACTGGAAGTCAAAGACCACCATACAGCCCAGGATGCCCAGGAAAAAACTGAACAGAGTGGGGGCTTCGGGGGGTAGAGGGGTTGGTGGCCTCCACAGCCACTGTGCAACTGCAGCAGGAAAGATGTAAAGCAGGTGGTTGTAAATGGTGACACCCAAGGTGGGCCAAATGTTAGGCCAGGTGATGGGTCTGTCTGGATGCAGCCTGTAGCGGTTGATGCACGGCCAGGTGGGAGCCAGCAGGTCCAACACAGTGTAAAGAGCGACCAGGAGAAAATAGGTAGTGACTGAGAGGACCACGGGGAAGAGAGGACTTCTTAGGAGGTCGTGGTAGTTCTGACGGAGATAGTCCCAAATAGGCTGCAGGACCAAGTCCTGGGAATAATCCCCAGTCACATTGTCTACATATGACATCCAAGATAAAGTCTCAGTTCTGAGTAACCCGCCCACGCTCATCATTAATGTGGCGTTTCTCTTCCAAAGATGGCTGATCCAATAGGATTATTTTTAACAAGCAACCAAAGAGGATAAAGAGGGTCTGAATGAAAAGAGGGATCCAAGCTTCCTCGTAATAGGTTAAGCGACAGCAAATTGCCTGGTGATGGTGTGCCAAATTGGACTGGTGGACTGTCTTAGCCTCTTATGTATGTTCAAGCCCCACCTCCACCATCCCCTCCACCCCCATGCATTTTAAAAGAAGGCGCTTTTTAAAGGCCCTTTTTCATGGGCACAAGGACTGCAGCCAGGACTCAGGAGCCGGGCCTCAACAGTTCTCATTTTTGACCCAAATCATCGAGGGAGCTTCCGTCTTCTTGAGAATTCAACTTGGAGACGATGTCATTTAGCTCCTAACATTCTCAGAAAAAAACATACCAAGTTATATTTTCACTACTGCATGTTAACAATCAGCCCTTTCATTTTTCTGCCCCCTCACTCTCAAATCATAAGACAGGGAACACGCACATACACACACCAATACACACAACATCAGACCAAAACAGTAATTAATCACTAAAAAGTTGTCAAATGAGACATGCATTCAAAAGCACTTCCTTTCTGATGCTGAATAGTAATTGGCTTGTTGCTCAGTTTCAGCTTGTTTACAGAAAAGAAATGATGCTATTATTCATAAGTGGGGCAGAGACCACAGCTCTTGCTTCTATAGTATGATAAAATAATTTTGCACAGCAGAGATTTTAATAGGTTTCATGTGATGTTCTGTAGGCATACATTTGGTCAGTTTTCTGTCTTCAACAGCTATGTTTCATTAAACACCATCACACACATCTTAAACTGTACAAACACATTTCTTAGCTTTACAAAGGGTAAATTAAAAATAATACAAATAAAACATAAAATTTATGATATTGGAAAAGCAGTTGCATTGTAGAATAAAAACTTTTATTTACTCCTTGTAATTGTGCATTGTCTCAAATTTTTACTTTACTGTATTTCAGGTTGTACCCATTCCACAATAAAGATTTAAAAAAATCACCTGAAAAATGATTAAACTGCACGAGTCAACACCTGTTTGCCTGCAGTCTCAACTAGCAGAGCTCCATTCTGTAACAACTACATGAGTTAAATGTGAATGTTGTCATAGTCCAGTCTGCTTTCATCTCTCCAGTGTGTTTGATGTCATTTACTTAGTAGATGAGTTCAGTCATGAACTGTATTTACTGGCTGAAAGCAACATGCAACATGTTTCTGCCATTCTGCGGTCACTTGCTGCCATGCTTGGGATCACTGTTCTGCTGTATGACTCCAACTTAAGTTAAGTATTAGCTGCCAGGGCAGATGGCACATTTAATTTTTTAATACTTTGGTATACAGAGAAGTTTGTGATTGACTTAATGATTACAAGGCCAGGTGTTGTGGCTTTAAAACAAACCTAAATCATCAACTGTCATGTGGTTTTGTGCATTATGGCCAAACAGCTCTACTTTGGACATGTCTGTCCAGAAGCCTTGAGTGTTTTTTTTTTCAGATGCAACTTTGCAAACATCACCCATGCTGCCATCATCTTTTTTAGAGAAAAGAAGAATCTTCTCCCAAACAAGCCATCCATTGACCTTCTCCACTTATCCAATTCAGGGCCACAGTTAGGCTAGAATCTTAAGAGTTTGTATTTTTAGAGCAAGGTCAAGTCAAATGGAAGACTTACTGAAATATTTCTTTTGTATGTACTGCATATTCCATAAGACTCTGTCTCCTATTATATTTTTTCTGCCTGCTGCATGTTTCTTGTACAACACCTCCATCTTCTTACTAGTTTAGGATCACTAGAACCTATCCCATCTGTCAAAGGGGAAAGCTGACACAAAAGAGATTTTCACATCTATGGCCAAGTTAGAATCATGACTGAACACAACACTGCATGTCTTTGAACTGTGGGAGGAAGCTGGAGGACCCAGAGAGAACCCAAGGCACAGTGCGGATATGAAGCAACAGAAAGTAGTGTCCTGTTTGGATTTTAACACAAAACTTTTTTACTGCAAGGCAATGACACTTACCACCACACTAATGTGTTCCCTGCATCATACTGCTAAAACTGCTTTTATGGTCACTTGCTGACGATCATTTATTTCAGTGGATTTGTTTAGCAGTACCTGGCTGCTACAGCACTTTTAATTCATGTGGATGACAAATAAGGTTGTACTTTTCCACACACAGTGCAGTGCATTAAATACATTCCTATTTTAGTTTTTCAGTTATAACAACTAACAATTTTTACTGTGTATACTGAAATGTATAATAAAATAGAGTAAAATTATGATGAACGCCCAGCAACTCACTGAACACAACAGAAAATTCAAAGTATTAAGAAGATAATCGTAATACTTCATCATGAGTCCAATTGCACAAAATGTTCATTTCTTATGTGATCAGCACACTTCTTTATAGCTGCCAATAGAGGGCAGTAGCAATCAAGTCTCGAGCAGAGAAGTCATAGAATATAGTGCAAGAGAGCAGTGACTAAAAGGAAATCCTCCTCAGTGGATGAGGAACTGCACTGTGTAGCATAAACATAATCAGTGGAATGGACACACAGCAGAGAAGATGCACAATGTGATGTTTGAATGTCTTTTTTTATGTTTTAAAAATGGTAACACAGAGTGAAGATGTATTACTAACGCAACCCAAAGCTTTAGCTTTCTAGAACTTCTACTTACCATAGTTGCTTTAGTGACATAGTAATAAATACTTTCAGCAGATACATTAATCACTAGCCATTTTTGGCTTATTTGTTTTATGAAATTTCTATTAGCTTTTGCCATAGAAATCATAAAGCACCTCTGGGTCCATAAATGTATCAAGCTAAAAACATTTAATGTTAAAGTTTAATGTTAAATGATAAATAGAATATTTAGAGCAGGGTTGCTAAATTAAACACTAGCTGGAATGAGCCACTGTCCATGCCACTGAGATTAGTTATTGGCCCCACAAATCCTATTCACATGTCCCATATATTTAAAGCTCCTTTAGCCTGTCCACAGTTTCTGTGCATTTGCAAGCCACCAGCCTCTTTTACCAAAGAGAAGGTTAAGAGAAGAAAGACAGCCACACCAATGGAACCTACATATACTACTATTTGTTACTATAAAAATATATAAAATATAAAAATATCTGTATAAATATATAAATATCTACTTATGACACGAGTTGTCATGTTGATAATTTTAAATGCACTGGAAATGAGTAATTAGTAAGATAAGTTAGTAACTAAAAGAGTACTCTTTTCACTTGCAACACACAAAAATAGTAACAAATACAAAAGTTTAGGGAAAACTTAAAAGGTTAAAGGTTGATGCCTCACTCAAGAGAGTTGACGTAGATAAGCCGGCCTTGATATATTTGTGTGAATATTATACACAGAACAATATTTTCAACACCAAATCTCTTGGAAACACCTGAGGGCTGAGCAGTTTGAAGGGCTATCTTTTTCTTGTCTTTATCATCCTTCCTCTGTGTAACTGCTCTTGGAGGCTGTGTGATAGTATGTGTTGACACCAGTGAAAACATGGATTACACCTGCAGCGACAGATTTATGTCTGGCCTCATCTTCAGGTGAAGGTTTACATTCACTGTAACAGATTCTGCTGGAGTGGAAAGCAAAGCCTCCAGTCAGTTTATTGCCAAACAAACAAAAAGAACTGAATATCATTGTGGAAGCATCAGTTTGTTCATTTAGGGGGCAATGTCACGTGTCAATGTGTCATCGTATAGATTTATAGGCACAGATTTGGTAAGACTCTAATTGACAATAGCAGTAATAACACCTGGCTGCATCACTAAAATTAATATTGAGTCAACATGTAATTTTGCTAAAGTAGTTTTTCTCTGGTCCACTTCCAAGTCAGACCAGGATTGACATGCTTAGCCACATTTTAATTCAATAATGGATAACTGAATTGAAAACCTTACTGGGGAAAACCTGATTTTATGAGGAGACTACATCAATCCCACTATAGATAGAGCAAAACTCAGACAAACCCCAAATAATCACAAATATCATCATAAAAATATGAATTTAGTATAAAAATGCACAAAGACAGAATATTATAACTACCTCAACTGCAGAGAGCACTTTGAGTACTCCGGGAGAGTAGAAAAGTGCTGTAGAATCAGTCCATTTACCATTACCATTATATCAAAGAGTAAATCAATTAAATGTGGTGTATTAAACATTAGGTCTCTTTGTGCTAGCAAATTATTTAATAATGAATCAACATATTGATCTAATCTGCATTGCAGAAACCTGGGTACAGCAGGATGATTATATTAGTTTAAATAAATCAACACCTCCAAGTCATCCTAACTGTCAGAATCCTCAAAGCACAGGTGGCAGCAATCTTTCACTCTAGCTTGATAGTCAACCAAACACCAAGACAAAATTGTAATTAATTTCAAGGCCTGACTCTTAGCCTTATCCACCCTCAAAAAAATATTTTCAGTTGTTCTTACCTGTTGTTTTGCTCCCCTGTACTTGAAATTTCTACTCCCAGTCTCCCACAAATCTGCCACTAAGTACAGCAAGTCTAATAACTACTGATATTTGTTAGGAGTCTTTTGAAAGAGTAGTTGTCAACATTTAACTGACCGTTTACAAACAAAGGATTTACAGTTCATATATATTTGGACAATGACAAAAGTAATACCTGTTCACCGAAACATATTCCAAATATAATTATATAATGGACATAATGTGTAGACTCTCAGTTTTCATTTGAGGGTATTCACATTCAAATTGCATTAAGGGTTTAAGAGTTTCTGCTCCTTAACAAGTGCTACCCTTTTTTAAAGGGACCAAAAGTAATTGGACTCAAAGGCAGGTGTGGGCAATTTTGTCGTTATGTCACTATTAATTAAGCAAATAAAAGGCCTGGAGCAAGCAAAATCCTGTTAATGCGAAGATTTTGCTGTGAACAGACAACCTGTTCAGAGGAGTTCAAGCCATCCTTAAGCTGAAAAAACAGAAAGAAAAACATCAGAGAAATTGCTACAATAGTAGCACTGGCAAAATCTACAGTTTGGTACATCCTGAGAAATAAAGAAGCCACTGGTGAACTCAGCAAGGCAAAAACACCTGGACATCCACAGAAGAAGACAGTGGTGGATGATCACAGAATCATTTCAATAGTGAAGAGAAACCCCTTCAAAACAGCCAGCACAGTTCTGGAAAAATATTTTTTGGACAGATGAAGCCAAGATCAACCTCTACCAGAATGATGGCAAGACAAAAGTATGGAGACGGTGTGGAACAGCTGTAAAGAAATACCCAACTGCTAAAAGAGAAGGAAGAACTGGAGGAGATGCAGAAATAGATGCAACAAGTTCTGAAAGATTTTGAATTGCAAGTGTTTTGCAATGCAGCAAAGTACAAAAATCTTGAAATATTGAGGATGAGAAACAAGAATTGGAGAAAATATGCAGAGAAAGGCAGAGCAAAATCCAAGCAACGGTGAGCAAAAACACTCATTTGCAAGGACTGTATAACAAAGCCCAGTACACAAACACTCAATTGCATGAGAGAAAAAAAGAAGACAAGAGAAAAAACCCCAAAACATTAGCTTTAATGTTGTTGCATTTGTCTTTCTGATCCTACCTAGTTGGTGTTTGATCTTCTTTACTGTGCATCTTTCCTGACTTGATGAAAGCCCAAAAAAATGGGACTCTCCATCATTTGACCCTGGAACTGAAGAAGCTTCTCAGATGAGAGGTGAAACGTCTTCAAGCAACTTAAAGAAGTCCAGATGCTTTTCTTTCCAAGCTCCTTTGACTACGATGACCTGGATGACTGAGAACCTTCACAGACATGTGAAGTATGGGGATGTTTCCCTAGGAGCGTGAAAGAGAGGAAAGGTGCAGGCCCAGATAAAATAAACAGCCTTCTCCTTAAAAATTGTGTGGATGAGTTGGCTGGGATTTTTTTCTCCTCATTTCTTAAAGTCTCTTGAGTTTTGGAAAGTCCCTCAAATCTAGAAGGACTATTGTACCAGTGCCTAAAGTGAAAGCACTTAATTTTTAAATGATTTTGCAAAGCCTTTTGCTTTGACTTCCCCTGTGATGAGATTATCCAAGAAACTTGTAAAAACGGAATTTTTGAATTGACCCTCCAATTTGCTGAACAGATAGGGGGAGAGAGGGGTAGCTGTGTGCACCTTGCTCCATATGGTTCTAAAGTACCTGGATGGTGTCCAAAACTGTTTGTTTTTGTGGATTTTTGATCTGTTTTTATTTGTATCCAGCTCCATATTTTAGCAGGACATCTCACCAGTACACGTAATCTTGATTTGGATCTGATTTCTTGGCTTATTGACTTACGGATAGTAGACTTGTAGTCAAGACCGCCTAAACCAAGACCAAGACAATACCAAGACCAGAGGGTATCGAGACCATGACAAGACCAAGACCAAGACAGACCGAGTCAAGACCAAAACAAAGTCGAGACGAGACCGAGACTGAGACAAAAAAGTCTTTAAACTGCAGCCAGATGCTGCTTCGTTTCTGGGTGTCGGGCATATTCATGTGTTTTTGCGATGCACTCGCACAGCCCTCCTCACCGCTGTCTACTGTCTCACTCACTTACTGAGAGGACAGACACACGCTCCACTTGACTGTCGCGTCTCTCACCCTCTCTGTTTTTCACATAATGATATTATCCTATATCCTCGCATGTGATTGGCCACAATATGGAGGGATTGGAGCATAGCTGAGCCACTGTGTGAGAGCTGAGCAGCAAAAGGAAATTAAGTGAGGAGCCGGCTCTCACTCAATAGGAGTCGACTCTTCTGATTCACTACAAAGCACTCTCTAAGCACGGCTCTTAGAGCTGATGCACATGACAAATTATCGACCGTTACGTTGTGTGTCATGGATACTGTTGACTCCAAATCTCCCGACCACTATGTCGATCTGAGACAGGAAGACCGAGACAGCGAGACCAAGACAAGATCGAAGGATCCGAGACCAAGACAAGACCAAGACCAAAGTCCGTCGAGACCAAGACAAGACCTAGACCACGTAAGAGTTGAGTTGGATGTCTCGAGGCCGGTCTTGAGACATCCAACTCTAACGGATAGTCCTCAGAAAGGGAGAGTCATCTTATCAGATGCACTTTTATCTTCCACGTGAGAGTGTGTCCTTTCCCCACTTTTATTTGTCCTTAATAAAAATGAGTGTTAGAGTCTCTACCAGGACAAACATATAATCGAGTTTGCAGACAACTCAGTGAATGTCTCTCTGCTCCAGGATGCAGATCGTGACCATGGCCCAGTTGCAGATGACTTTGTAGCATGGTATGGACAGTCCTTTCTGGGTGTTAAAAAACAAAGGAAATGGTTATTGATTTTTGTTCTAGGATGCCCTCTGGACCCAGTGGAGGCGGTGAGTGACAGGAGAACGGCGGCTAAGCTGTCATCCCTGTTGGACAACATCTCCCACCCCATGCAGCAGACTGTGACAGCACTGAGCAGCTCCTTCAGTGGGAGACTGCGGCACCCACGGTGTGGGACGGAGAGATTTCGCAGGTCTTTCCTCCCCACTGCTGTCAGACTCCATAATAAAGACTTTAACTGATCAAGCACACACATCCATACATATGCAATAATACTAAGTGCAATAATCCTTTCTGTCATCGTTGTATTTTTACTCAGTTGTATATAGTATTTGTATTCTATTTTTATCTTATTGTATATTTATTTTATTTTATTCTACTGTATATAGTATTTTATTTTATTCTATTCTGTACAGTTGTGTACTGTATTTATTCTTATTGTATTCTAATTTTTGCCTCATAACTTTTGCACTGTCCACTTCCTGCTGTGACAAAACAAATTTCCCACGTGTGGGACTAATAAAGGTTATCTTATCTTATCTTATCTTAAACAAAAAATGTCATCCCTGCCCCCTGTTTGTGTTCTGCTGGTCCGGGTCTCTTAGCTGGAAGAATGAGAAAAGGTTGGACCAAAGTATTAAAGTGTGTAGCAAACTGGCAGGTATAAAGCTAAATGATCTTGTCCTCCTGTATAGAGGGAGGGCGGCCCTGAAGGCAGAAAAGATTTGGAGTGATTCTCCTCAGTTTCCTCATGCAATTGATGGCTGGCTTCTAAAATCCAAGATGGAGATGGCATAAACATACAGCTTGAAGAACATGACTTTTATATATTTAACCTTTCAGCAACTCAACTCCTGAGAAAAAAATCACGTTAGCTGCTAAATGTTTATGTTTAAGTATGATGATACCAGTGTCTACAGTGATTCATCTGTCTCGCCAGTTCAGTTTGTTCTTCGTTATTGCGTTATACATTATTATTTGTTGCCAAGATGTCAATGCTTTGCTCAGTTATTGATTGTCTTCTTGAGATCCGTGATTCTCAATTATCGATATCGATGCATAACTTTGGAGGCTGGACTGCAGAATGTCCCTGTGGTGCTAATCAAAACCTATTGTAGTGTCACTCTTAGACACTATAATAAGTCATCCAACTAATTAGATTGCTGTTGAAGGTAACATTTGAATGTGTAGCCAGCTGAACTGATCTTTGCAAAGATGAAAAGGATTGAGTATATTTATATGGTACTGTACACAGGAAATTATTATTGGGGGCTGAGCCACCCTAACGGTTTGATCCTCGGATCACCCCTGCTGTGCACACAAATGGTCTTAGGATCTGAAGACAAATAATGTCTTTTCTGTCTCTTGGCCTGCAATAGGCCAAGAGACAGCATGTCTTCCACAGCATGTCTTTATCCTGTCTTCCTTCTCTCACCCCAACCGGTCGCAGCAGATGGCCCCGCCCCTCCCTGAGCCTGGTTCTGCCGGAGGTTTCTTCCTGTTAAAAGGGAGTTTTTCCTTCCCACTGTTGCCAAAGTGCTTGCTCATAGGGGGTCATATGATTGTTGGGTTTTTCTCTGTATCTATGAAGCGCCTTGAGGCGACTTATGTTGTGATTTGGCGCTATATAAATAAAATTGAATTGAATTGAATTGCTTAGGCTGCTGCCCCCGCGACCCGGCCCCGGACAAAGCGGATGAGGATGGATGGATGGATGAATTGAATTGAGAATTAAGGATAAGCGGAAGCGAATGGATGGATGGATGGATGGATGAATTGAATTGAATAGATTGGGTGTCTCGCCTTATGACAGGTGGAATAGCTGTAACGGTTTGTGAGGCAAACCGTGTGGAGATTGAGAGGTGTGGACCCAGGCACAGAAAATGATGCAGGAGAGACTGTTTCAAACTGAAAATGAGCCTTTACTGTGGCTGTAAGAATTACCACAAAACCACTAACAAAAACCTAAACTGGGGACAGCTAAACATGAAACTAGAAACATAAAACTAAACAACCTGAAACATGGAAATGTAGCTGGAGAGACACTTGGGGAGATGAACAGGATGGCCTATTCCTATTGCAGCATAACTAAGGGAGGATTCAGGGTCACCTGATCCTGCCCAAACTACATGCTTTAGCAAAAAGCCAAAATCCAAACTGGAAGCTGATTCCACAGAAGAGGGGCCTGAAAACTGAAGGCTCTCCCTCCCATTCTACTTTTAAATACTCTAGGAACAACAAGTAGGCCTGCAGAGTGAGAGCAAAGTGCTCTAATAGGGTGATATGGTACTACAAGGTCATTAAGATAAGATGGGGCCTGATTATTTAAGACCTTGTATGTGAGGAGCAGGATTTTGAATTCAATTCTGGATTTAACAGGGAGCCAATGAAGGGAAGCCAAAACAGGAGAAATATGCTCTCTCTTTCTAGTCCCTGTCAGGACTCTTGCTGCAGCATTTTGGATTAATTGAAGGCTTTTCGGGGAGTTTTTAGCACTTCCTGATAATACAGTAGTAATTACAGTAGTCCAGCCTAGAAATAATAAATGCATGAACTAGTTTCATTTCACAACAGGTCATAAAAACACAAGAAACACAAAATCAAGTCAAAAGGACCCCGAACCATGACAATAGGCTCCAGTCCCCTGCAAGTCTGAATTAGGTTCTTTCATTGAGTAAAGAAGGTGATGTACTTGAACTTTTACAACTTTAAAGAATTGTTTTACACTAGTATCTAAATTTAGATCCTAGATGTTATTGTTGCAATTCATAAGTATTTGTAGGAGTTTCCTACAAACACCATATTTCAACATGCATTTTATGGTGAGCTGATAGATTTTTGGTCAGAAATCAGTCAGTAAAGAACAAGTGAAGTCTTCCAGCTTTGCACAAAACACCACGGATCACTTTCATATAATTTGTATTTTCTTCTCTTCCAACATATCTGTACTAAACAACATTGAAATGTTTGCCAAAATGCAACAATTAGTGGGAGTGAATCTTTAATAGCACGTAAACAGCGTTTTTGTTGTTTAATTTCAATTTTTCTGTTGCTTGTCATTCTTTCTTCACACAATAAATTATTACAATAATTTGTACATTACAGCTATGGTAGAATTATTTTAATTGAGAACCAATTTCTAATGGGAATGCAGAGGAAATACTTGCAGTAGGATGCTGTTATAATTTTAGGAAGTCAGGACCCAAAATTCAAAAGATGAAAATTTCTGTCAACCAATGAGCGGTTTACAGAAATTTTATTTAAGAAATTGACAGTGGGGGTTAATCAGGTTTCCAGGCCATAAATTAATAGAATTTATGATGGAAGACAGTCTCCAGCCATTTCAAGAAGACAGAGCGGGTGAAGAATTGTGGCACGGAGCTGAAAGAAACAGACTAGTGTAAATGACCAGGTTCCCAAAAAGATCCTGAAGCAACGCAAGGTCCTATTCCCAGTCTGACACAGCTTCATTCAGTAAGGGCTCCCGTGCTGTCATCACCTTTAAGAAAGTGACAGTGAGGGGAGAAAAACAAGGCAATTCAAGGGCTGATCTTAAAGCGAAGGAGAGAAGGTTAATTGGTTCCAGGCCGTTGATTAACAGAATTTATATTGGATGACAGTCTTACTTTTTCCATGGGGGCTTCCGAGAAGGGTGCAATATTTCCTTTCCAGGGAACAGGTTAGTGGCAATGCTGGAGCGTGGCAGGCAGGTTGTGATGTGAAGATAATGGACTTAGGATCCAGAACTAGGATGAATCAGTTTGTGCAGGAGGCACTACAGATGCTCCACAGGAGGGGTGAGCTGGAATCTGCTTCCAGCTTAAGGAATCTCCATTTACCAATTAGTTTCTTTCTGTCTTGTATTTTTATTGTTTTGTTTACTTCAAATTTAATCACAGCTATTAAAGCTGTGTTTTTGAGTTTACGTCTTTCTGCTGAGTGGTCTAAAGTGCTGAGTGCTCCTGTGACAGATAGGCGGCCTGTTCTCCCACCCTGTGATAGCTGGCACAGATCCTTCACCCCTGTGATGCCGAATTGAATAAGCTGATGAAAATGCATGGACGGATGATCTTGAACAAATTCTTGTTGAACTTCAGGCTTTTGGAAATTCTTCCAAAGTTTTTTTTTTAAACTACTGAAAGTTCCCAGATTGCTTTGATGCTTAAAGGAATTTAACATATTTAAAGTTCTGTAAGTATACAGTAAAATCATGATGTAATTTTCCCAACAACTGATTACAATGCAGCCACTCATCTAAACAGGGCATTTTGTAGAGGATATTGCAAACATGGCAGTGTTTCTTGAAACAATGGTGATCTCAAAAATTCTAAAAAACAATTTCTCAAAACCATAATTCAGCTTCTTTCCCAAAATACTGTTTCGACTTTCATCTCAAAATTACAACTTTATTCTCAAAATGATCAACAATATTTTTTTCCACTAGCATTTTGAGATCTCTTTTAATCTCTCTGGAGACACCAGCCATGCCATACTTTGCTTCAGCTCTTCCTACTTTTTATCTGCTTTTCAAGAATTAAACAATTTTTCTTCTGCATTTCTGCTTCATTCCTTATCAGTTTTTTTTTTTTTTTAAATCGAACTTCTAAACGCAACCTCAATTCACAGTTATGGAGTCATGGAGTCATAACTCCATACATGTTAGTCAGTGATGATGGGCCTTTCCTTCTGTTTTATTTTTTTTCTAACTTTTGTACATAGTCCACATATTTTTTCTTTTTTTTTCTTTTTCCACATATTTTTTCTTCCAGTCTTTAAATAGACTGGATAATGATAATGACTGGAAACAGGCGAGAACACCACTGACACAGGAAATAGAACTAAACTGACAAAAGTCCAAACTGAACACACTGGGTCAATGACCCAGGTACACTGACAGTACATAACACTACATATACTTTCTGACGATAAAATAGAATAACTCCACTGGCATGTCTGCAATTACAGTAAGTACTTTGTATCTTAAACCTACATTATTTTTGATGGTTACTTGGGGGTGATAGCTTTGGCTGAAATGCAAATACAAATACAGTGCAAAAACAAAAAATGCATATAGTAATATTTAATAACATATTTAAACGAATTTATGTATTCTGAATTGATCCACAAGATGTTGAACACACTTTCTTCTTATCTTAGCTATTCATAGTTCAATTCCTATCTCCTCAATTAAAGATATTAGGCGCTCTTCAATGGGAATGTTAATGATAGCCTTTTATTTAAATGCATAATTTTGGACATTATTAGTGTTAAAAACAGTTATTATATTGAAGCCATGTTTTCTTTATTGCAATGAAAAAGGTCAAATTTTACCTGTAAACAAAATGGACACATCATCTTTTCTCTTTGTAGTGATCTTAAAGCTGCTGCAAATGACGAGAGAGAACATGAGGGGATCTAAAGTGGAAGAGCATCTGCCAAGTGAGCAGGAGACAAGCGTGTCTTTAAATTCATTTTCAAATAGCAACAAGATTCCTGGTTTATCATAGGGTAAAAAAAATGATCATTTAATGGCCTATAGTGATGAGTATTGTGATCATGTGCATCATTTCATCAAAGTGCCTGTTGCTTAGAATTTCACTCTACATCTGTTAAGTTGTACATGATAGACATGGATCATCTTGCGGAAAATACAAGAATTTTGTATTTATTGAAAGATAATTGTGTAATGAGACACATTGCAGTGTTTGATGTAATGCCAGTTTATGGTTTTACAGGGCACCTTCTGCACAATCATTACTAACAGCAGCTGTGAAGGAAACAATTTCATCACCTTAACAAATGGAAAGTCATTTTCTTTGTGACAGTGGCTGCAAGTGGGAGAGAAGTTGCAGGGACACCTGACAACGAACATCTCTCAGGTGTTGTCACGAGGGCTCGGAGCTGAATAGAGTGTTATTCTCCTCTCTCAGTTATGACACGGTGACAAAGGAGGGGCGACTGTGTATGAGAGGGACACAGAATGACAAAGGATGAAAGCTGCAGTTACTAAAAATAAACCCAAGAACGAGAACATCAAAACATTTGAATCGCAAGGTCAGCCTGAGAGAACAAGAAGAAAAGCAGCAAAGTCACTCAATGCAACTTTCATTTTATAAACTTCTCCACACATGGAAATTCAGTATATAAGGCAAAAAAAGAAATTTCTGCAGTTCTTGAAAGCTTGGAAGTCAATATCTGGTATAGCCAACTTTATTCTTTAACACTCTTCTTTAAGCAGTCTTCAGGAATAGCCTTATTGAAGGACACTCAAACCTTTTTTTCCACGTCAATATGCATTTGGTTTCAAGATGTTCCCACACTGCTATCAGTCCATAACGGATAGTTTTCCAGTTTGTGTTTTTCTATCCAGGTATGCTTTTACTGCATTGGCAGTGTATTTGGTATGACTGATATGCTGCAAAATTAAGCTCTTGCTTCTGAATTTTTTCAGATGGTATTGCATGGTAGAACACAATCTGAGATTATTTTTATGTCTTCAGAATTCTATCAATTTTGACAAAATCTCAAACACCACTGACTGAAATGGAGCCTCAAACCATTCTAGCCAATAAAAGTATTTATTACGGCTATAATCCTGTCTTGGTCTCTGCTCTTGAGCTGGGTTTTTTGGTTAGTCCTGACAGTCAGCACAAGGACTAGACTAAAAGTGAATGAAAAAAACACCAATGTCCAGAAAGGCTGAGAAACTTTAGCAAATTTTACAACAAAGTGTGTCTAGTTGCAACTGGGCAGAAGTTGTATCTTTCATTGCGTAAACATTCATAGCTAATCCAGCTGAAAGACCCATGCCTAATGCCTTAGAAAATGCAAATGCATAAATAAAAGGAATGAATGAATATTTAAAGGATAGGCATAAAAGCCATGAGATGCTTCGTGTTCATTTGTCATTGTTATGATCAGAAAGCACCTGCTCTAAGTAGTATCTCCATGCTGCCCTTTTATGAGTAACACATCAGAGCAGGTAGGCAAGTTTTAACCTATTCTATCTCTAATGAAGTATATTGCACAGTACTGAACTCACTTCAGGGATATATTAAGATACACATGCGTCAAGGCTCACGTCTGGCTCAGGATTTGATGAATACCCATGATACATGGTTTGTTTTTCACTTAGCTACACTGATTAAAACCTGGAAAGAACTGTTGCCATGGGGGTCTCACCTGTGGAATTAATTATCCCACGTTGCATCCTCTGACTTCCTGATAAACAAGCCATTCAGAAGAGTCTGTGATCTCATTTTTGCAGGACTCTAACCAGGTAGGAACACCACTGTTATGAGCTAATAGTTGTTGTAATGCTTTTTCATATGTGTGTGTGTGCATGTGTATTTTTGTATTATTTGTTTTACATTATTTTTCAGGAAACTGCAAGCGCACCTTTAATCTCTCCAGCAAAATGCCAAGCCAGCTTGAGAGTGCAATGGATGCACTGATGACAGTTTTCTACAATTACTCGGGACATGATGGAGATAAATACAAGCTCAACAAGGGTGAGCTGAAGGAACTCTTGAACAGTGAGCTCACTGACTTCCTCACGGTAAGGCTGATGTTTAAATGCAATGATTATTTTGTTGTTTGTTTTATCTGTTCGGCATTTAGACAAAGATTTGATGTCATGCAGAATTTTCAACAGGAAGCACAATCCCTGTATGGATTTAAATTAATGGGAACATGCTGGTGTACTGAAGTATGACTATGCATTTCATTAACTGAACTATAATGACCAATAGTAATTGCATTAATTTGCTTATGGATCTTGAACACTTTGAAGTCTTATTCACTTAAAAGTCAATCTTAAGAGTGATGTGTTCAAATGATGTAACATCCTGACCTTGTTGGAGGAAATTGTTTTTTCATTGATTGCTTTCTTGCTGTCAAAGTGTAACTGCTTGTGGCTCTCGCATGACCACCATGGCAAATAAATGATGCGGGGAGAGAGATAGATAAGGTCATTTGAGATAAATCCCTGCCCCTGAGTCTGTGTGATAGCAGCGCGTACAAGCCTGCAATTTCAAATGATTGAGACCACAGCATCAACAAAACAGCCAAGGTCTAAAACCTGATGCCTTCAGATATCTTTCTTGTTACTGTCCGTCCCCCTTCATGTGGGTGGGAGGCCTCAGGTGCTCACACATCATCATCATCATCATCAGTGACCCATATCACCTCCAAATATAGACACCCTCGTGATGTCATCACATCCCTGTGGGCTGTAGTCACCTCTGAGAATAGACACAGTGGCGTTCACCCTGAGTTTCTGCCAACAGGAAACTTTGACACTTGACAACCAAAGCATGATACAGTACTTACTACTACATGTTCTGTCTTGATAGAATTGAAAGAATTTTAAAAAAGTAATGCAAAATTCAAATTAAGTGTGCTCTTGATTAAGATTGTTAGATTTATTTACTGATAAAATGGTAGTCTTGCATTTTTCATGTTTATGTCTACTGTCGACTCACTCAAGGTGACTTTGTATTTTAACGTAGCTTTGAGCTTTTCAGACCAAATTTAAATTGAAACTACATTAGAAAATGCAAAACTGCTGTGGTGATATTTTTTCTAATTTAAATTAACCCCCAGTGTGGATTTTAATTTTAACCTTCTGAGAAATGCTGACTTTAGTGCCACAACAGAAAGATCACTGGTGCCTTGGAGGTTAGAGGACGAATAAAAAAACGTCTTGTTTCCCAGTCATGGAGGAAATGAGCAAAGTAATAAATGTCGCATTTGATTAGCTGAGGCTCACGGGTCATTTAGTGGCAGCATCACTCTGCTCACCACCGGACATGGGGCTTTGCCTTGAGTCAATATCAACCACCAGTAACAGTCACATTTTATGCATTATTACCGGAAGCTTAGAAGCGTTGAAGGTATTTGGCTAAGAAGTTGATAATATTGGTAACAAGTTTGTTTTATGGAAAAATCATTACAAGGCATTACAAGAGTCACAAAGACATAATCATTCCAGTTGCATATTTGTTGAATCACTATCTGTTTGTGTTTTGTTTTCAGTCTCAGAAAGATCCCATGCTGGTGGAGAAAATCATGAATGACCTGGACTCTAACAAGGACAACGAGGTGGATTTCAATGAGTTTGTTGTGTTGGTGGCAGCTCTGACTGTTGCCTGCAACGACTTCTTCCAAGAGCAACAGAAAAAAAAGAAATAGGTGTCCAAAAAAACCCAATGTCCATCCACATTTTAAGCTGTAGCTGAATTGTGTCGTAGTTTTCCCAGAGCATAGGATTGTCATTTGTGGATGTAAATGTAACAATGTACAGACTGGAGCTGTTAAACAATCACTTGATCTCACATCGACCTTGTCTTTTACAAATTATTTTATTATTTTTGTTATAAATATAACTAGAAAAACCCTTTCCTTAAGCCCTCCATGGTGTTGTTATTGTTGATTTTTTTTGTGTATGGAAGTGTTTCATCCAAACCTTTGTGCATAAATGTGTAATTGGTTTTCTTTTAGTTTAGTCTGCAAAAGAAAGAATAGAATAACTTAATGTTGATTAATTCAGAGGTATTTTCCTTAAAAATGATAATGTGGTCATCTAAAAACCTTTCCTAAATCCTTACAAGATTTTGTTCCAACAGATGTCTGGAAGTTTTAAAGGTCATATGTTCATTTAATATGTTAAGGATGCAATGAACAGTTTCGCATTTACTCTTAGCCTCCGTTCCCTAAGGGGAATTACCTTTTCCTGGCACAAAATTAGAGTCGTGGAAAAATACGCAGGCCCACAGTGATTTAGCCAAGCGTTCCCCTGTAAAAGGAATAAATGTCTCACTGCTATATGCCATGTGTGGTATTTTGTGCACTTTTGAACAAGATTTGACTTCAGCGTTGTCTTTCAATAATTTCTTATATGGCCACAAATGAAACCTACTAAAGATTCTTGAAGACATCATGTTAAAAGTAAATGCACTTAATAAATGTAAATCTATCCTGTGTGACTTATTTTATGCTGATCCACTGTCTTGCACGACTGTATTATCCTGTAAAGCTTACAGTGCATTCAAACTCCAGTAAAACAGTAAATTGTTACAATATAAAATTACTATTATAGTAAATGCAACATTGTACCAAAAACTGTATCATAAGAAAACAGGTAATTGATTTAATTAAAATATGTGAAAAGCATCAGGCATTTAATGATAGCTGTTCAAGTTAAATACTTAATATACAATTTTAAAGGTTGCAAGGAACCCACACCTCTCCAAAGGCTCACAATACACAGCTGTGGGGTTATTAGCTCTTTATTGTGGCACAACTGGATTAATTTGTTTCGATTTCTATCCAATTTTGAATTGAAAGAGCTGTTCAGGCCCGTTAAGGACATATAGGAAGACTACACAGATGGAGTGCAGTTTATTGCAGTGCAGTTATATATAATATGCATACAAACTGAATCAGGTAAAGCAAATGAGTTTAGATGAGCATAAAACTGAAATACTCAGCACGAGTTTCTACCTGAGTTTCCCTTTTGGGAAATGACTGTGTACTATGTCTTTATGACGCATGGTGATCCCAAGTTGGGTCCAGCTGGATCAGCCAAACACACAGCTACAACATCCCCTCAAGCAGAAATGCAGATTTTTCTCACCTTGGGAAGGACAAAAGTGTACACTGAAGCTGTATTTTCTAAGGGTTTTCCTCCCTTTCTCTCTCTCTTTTTCTCTTGCTCTCAGCCCATTTCCCAAAATACCAAACTAGACAGTTCATTTGCAGTGATATTCTCAGCTGTGACGTGGACAAAATTACTGAAACAAAATCCAGAGGCAAGTCTGATGCTTTTATGTGAGCAGATGGTGCTTGCACAAACCCTCACCACGACAATGCAATTTGTCTGTGATTGGCTGTAATCGAGCAGGATAATCACCCCATGGGAAGATGCCATGCCATAATTATGCATTTTGTTCAATTTTTAAAAGGTTGCAATCAATTCTAAGTGTCATTTGATAATTTTGAAATGTGGATATTTATATTCTCACTCGTGTGATTGCCCTCCACTTTCACAAACCTCTTCCGAATGTTCATGTGATTGTCTCTTTATTTCCTGTGAGCGTCATGTTCAGGAACTGGCTTCTAGCAGAGCAAAAAAAAAAAAAAAACCCTACCCATCACACAAAGTTTGAGTCATCAGCCGTGATCAGATCTTCATGTCCTGTGTCAGTGTATTCATTCAGCTATTGTGGGGGGAAATGCATCCAAATTATATGGGGCAGCTAAGAAATTGTTAACATAAAAGTGGTTGCACCTAAAGCACAATTGCATCTTTCTAGCACAAAGACATTACTAGAGAGAGATTTTTAAAGCAGAAATTTTATATAATGTAGTAATTTTCTTATTTGTTAAAAAAAAAACTATAATTCCAAAAAGCATAATTTAATCTATACCTAATATAATGTAAGAGGATGGAGAAAACAAATAATATTAAATATTAAACAATTGTTTAAAAAAAAGAAGAGTGTTTTTGACACTTCAAAGAGAGATAACGGGATATTAAAGAGGACATAAGAGACAACTGATGAAATATTATTAGTATTATTGATCTCTAGCACTTGGCAAAGTACAAGACTCATTCCCTGAACACATTTTGTTGTTGTTTATAAAACTCTAGATAAAACTGCATCAGGAAATCAATCCAGGAAATGTGCCTCAGATTAGTATTTTCAGTTTTACCAAATATGGCACAAAAATTGTGATTTCAATTGACTGAGTTGAGCACAGTTGTAGCTTTTTGGGACAGTTTCTCCTCACTCCAAGTGTCAGCCATCCAAATGTAGCTGCTACCTGTGACGTCTTTAAAATATGCCTCGAGCCCTTATCTCCCACATGCTGTCCGCTCCCCCTTTTCGTCACTCTGTGCGTCACCGTTCGTGCCAGAACTCCTCATTAGGAGTGAGCTGTGTTTGTGAGTGTGTGTGTAATGCTTTTGGTTTCTTAATTTTCTGATAAGCATTTAAAACTTTGTGAAGAGAGCATTTAAATTTGAAATCATTTGTTGTTTACATCTGTAAAGAAATATTGTAATAATAAGACATAAACTAATAAGAGAAGATAATTTAAATATAATATAAAATCCCCTATTAGAGATTTCTTTTTATTTTCCAATACTGACTGTGTGCTATTAGTAGCAACGTTTTATTTATATATCACACAAACTAAATTCAAAGTCTAAGAAAATGTCAAGGCAACATTATTCAATAGATTTTCTTTGAGGTTAACAATAAAATATGTGGTTTGGCACAGGGTATTACATCAGACACTGTCTGGGTTAGGGTTAGGGCTTGGGAATATCAGTGGGAATACACAAGCGTGTGGTTTGTGTATTCCCATCCACTTCTGACTCACCTGCAAACTGTGGCTCTTTTCTTTTCTTTTCTTTTTTTTGTAAATATAAAGAAGGTCCAAGTTGTTTTCTGTTAAAAATTCATGAAGTTTTATTTCCCACTACCACCGATTTATAAAAAGGACTAGATGCTTGTTTTTTGTATTTGGTTTTTTGGTTCTCATATAACTAGGTGAATCAAGAAAATGAGAACTCAGTTGTGGAAACGACACCACACATGAGGGATAAGCAGCCTAACAGATTATTAGATTGTATTTAGGGGAATAAAGCATGTTGTCTTTGTGTACTAACCTTGTACTTAATGTATGATGATAATGTATTTTGATTAAAATGGTATAGTTAGCTTCATTTATGAAGTCTGGTCATGTTTGCTTGGTCAGCCTCCCCTGTGACTCAGCCAGAAAATGAAAATGACAGGGGTTTTTTTGTTTTTGTTTTTGTAAAGAACAAATTAATATTTATTTTAAACACATATTGGTGTTGCTTAGTAACAAATAAGGGGGGCAGACTTTCTACAACAGATTGCCTTATCTGGGAAAGTGGTGTGCTCATCAGAGGATGACAAGAGGACAAGAGAAAAAACACTTTCCTGCTGCCCCTGCTGGAACATGTATGGCCTGATCTGTCTCTCATTGATAGTCCAGCCTTTGTATCACTTACTGGTGCAGTTCTTCACTGAAAATTGTTCTACTCAAGAATTTACTAAACTGATGCCGAGATTTTAAACTGAAGCTGCTTCAAGACGAAATCTGGGTTTGAGCTAAACTTCCCAGGAGGCCTTTCTAATTACAGTAAGGTCATTAATGATTAATTAAGGACATCAATTAATCATTAATGTTATTTGTCAAAACAGACATATGGACTCTTTGGAGTTTTGTCAGTGAAGATCAGCAAATATGATTTTCAGTATAAAGGATATTTAATATCAAAGATCATTTTTAAATAGGATTTGATATGTGACCAAAGACGACTGCTGGCACCTGCCTGTCTTATTACTTTACGGCTTTCAGTAAGTAGTGACCTTTGGCAAGAAACTGAGCATGTTCTGTGTCACTGAGCTACAATGTATTTGGGGTCATTTGTTAAATAAGAGGACACTTCCTGAACTCCAATATTACTGTGGTTTAAAGAAACTACACGACCAGGAGAAGTACTCTGGACTTCAAGACAGTGCTCATGTTTCCATAAATTGTTCATCTATAACAGGAATTGTGGGTCTGTTAAATGTATAATGTTCAATTTCAAACCTGTATGGAAATGTAAGAAACACTTTTAGTACCTCATCATGTGACATTGTGGTTCAAGATCCACAATGTGTGTAACCTAAATGTGTGTATGTATAGGGTACAAAAGTCTTGAATTTCTTGTAAAGATTTAATGCAATACAGGATATTATAAAAGCAAAAAATATTGCTGAAAAGTGGCGTCGTGATTATGCAACTGTGATATTTTGAGATGCACTGCACTCAAAATATTGAGTGCCTGTATCTTCTCTAATCTCCTGTTGAGTGATCGACAAATAATTAATCATCTTCGCTGAGAAAGGCCAGATTCAAATGTCAAACATAATTTTCTGTAGAATAACAGAGTAGTTCGGTATAACTGACAGCATCAAAAGCAAGCTGTGAGTCCAAAATACACACGTGAGGAACATTTGAACTAAACTACGGCTTTATACAAAGAATGTGATGTGGCTGCTGCAAAGCTTTGGTTGACGATTCAACGTCTATCATACTGTACGCACAGGACAGGAAAAAGCCAATAATGTCTCAGATTCTTTGTGTCATGGAGTAAATGCGTCATCTGGCTTGTTCATTAACTACATCACTGAGCACAGAGAGAATACATAGGAAGCTGCTTGATTTAGTAACACAGTGCAACAGAACACATTTTTAAACATATAAACATAATTGAGAATGATGGTACAGTCGGTGTAATGTACACTCGTGTAATTAGAAAAACATGTAACACATAGGCTTTAACAAAAAGGATTTTCTGCTGTAAAGCATCTGAGATCCTAATGGTCTTGCCACTCATTGCTTTTGTATCCACAAACTATTAAGAACAACACCTTTGTGAAGCACACTGTTGCACAGGTGACAGTTTTCTTCATTGATATTCACAAAATATAAATACAAGGTTATTATTTAGCGTCAATAGCAGCAGCGGCACATATGTTTTGTATCCAACTTTGTCCACACTATTCAAAAAAGATAAAGACCACCAATGTGGCTTCAGGACACTGTCACACATACACACACGCATACAGACCTACAGTTGTTGGCTATAAAGTCTTGGGCAGTCGTTCATCACCAGCTTGTGCCTGCACATGTCTCTCAATGATAATACACCTTCAGGCCTTTAATCACAGGTCGCCCCATTGGTTTGTGTGATTCAGGCATTAATATTTTAGAGATACCGCCTGCTGTTTTCTCTGTAGTGACAACAAGAGTTCATTATGTACCCAGGACAGTCATCAAAGGCAGTGACATCATTCCACATATGAGGTAATGATGAAGAAACACGTACTCCACTGAACACATGATGGTTTTGCAGACATGGGTTTGCTAAGACAGGAGCCCACAATGTCTGACTTCACCTGATATGCCCTAAATCTCCTGCATTTAACTGGTGACACGTAATTACTTTCAACAGTGAATCCATGTTTCTTCTTATATCTTTGCAAATAACTCATTCATAACTGTAGTTGTGACAGAGATGACAGACACATTTTATTAAGATTTGCAGACCCTACTCCACCTCTATTTTAGTTTTTTGGCAATCTACATTTACCATGAATATTTCTATGTTGTGTATATAGATTAAAAGCACCAAATGTTAGCATGGAGCCAAAAACTGGATTATTTAAGCATGCTAGAGGGTGAACATGAGTTAAAAAAAAAAAAAAAAAAAGATTTAGGAAGCATTTAGCAAAATAACCAGTCGATGTAAACTAGAATAGAATAGAATAGGATAGAATAGAATTCAACTTTATTGTCATTGCACATGTCACAAGTACAAGGCAACGAAATACAGTTTGCATCCATCCAGAAGTGCTTTAGCCATGATATAGATATATTACAGAAATGGGTCTGTTATAGGTATGAAGGTACAAAAATGTGTCTATTATGGGTATGTTACAATGTACACGGTATGAAAGTATGTTATGAATATGCTATAACTATAAGTATGTACAGGCTGTAGTGGGTATACAAGCTATGTACAGTCTATGAAGAGGATATAAATATGAAACTATACAGAAATATGCAAGTTATAAACAGTTGTAGAATTATAATTATCATATTGTACAGAATGATTGTTTATACAGAATTATACAGTAGTGCAGTTAAGATAAGTTAAATATGTGGCTAATTTCTACAGAGGCTATATAAAGTGCTAGTGGGTGTGTGTATGTTCAGTCCATTACTTTAACATGGGTCAGATATATATATATATATATATATATATATATATATATATATATATATAGATAGATAGATAGATAGATAGATAGATAGATAGATAGATAGATAGATAGATAGATAGATAGATAGATAGATAGATCTGACCCACGTTAATAGCTTATATTATCTTTGGGATATTTTAATATGCTTAAAAATTTTTCTGGTACTAGGAGATCAAATCCAAGGTCAAAGTAGAGGTCAAAAGGTCAAATAAAGGTAATATCTTAAAACCTGAGATCTGACTGCTTTTTTATGAATGAATTAAAAGAGAGTCCATTTTTTTCTTTCTTTTTTTTTTATAATAAGAAAACCCCGGTTGAGTGCTTTGTCATGCAATATCATTTTATTACAAAAAACATTTTTGGTCTTTTTTTTAATCAAATCCCCTCATAATGGCGATGGCATACTCCCTCACTTTACGTTCACCCTCCATGTCCATGATTCAGCACATCACCAGTACTCACACAAACAGAAGGTGACATTCATTTTAGCACCATTCCTTATCAAGAATGTTGATGACAAACTCCCAAAACAACATTATAAGTCTAATTCTGATAAATGCACACAGGGCGCTCACAGCATATAAAAACAAGTGTGGTTCCACCAAACACAAAAGGACACTTAATTAAATTTATTTACAATAAGATGAATGAAATTTAAAAGAAAAATCTATTTTAATAAATGTAAAGTCGAGTGTGTAATATCATAATAGTCCTATGACACTTATCTTTTATTTTTCATACACTTTTATTTCAATGTCCTCAGACATTTTATCTAATCAGAGGGACTGACTGTTACTTTCACTTAAAGCCATTTTAAAAACATTTGCAGTCAAATGCTACATTTGTCACATAAGATCCTGTTAGGATCAGTTATTGAAACAGAAATCTTCCACGTTGTTGAGTTTGATCGTCTGTAGCTCCTGGCTGTCTAATAGCCTGTAGCTGAAAGACACGCGGTTGACAAACTTCCCGCTGGACACCATCCTCACCACAGTGTTATCACAGCCAATCTTCATGTGAGCTGCAGGTAGAGCAAAAGGAAATCTTAAGTCTTGACTGGTGTTTTATTTAAAGAGAAGAGGAGGCAGAGAGATGGTGTGCACTTACTTGGTCCAGTGAAAGCGATGCAGAGGTCAGTAATGGGAAGCAGCTTTGATGTATCAATGCCGTTTCCCCCCAGCAGCTGTACAAAGTCTCCTGATTCTGCACATCCGGGCATGGATCTCTATGGAAATCAACATAGAGTGTGATACAAATACTAACTAACAAATACTAAATACTTATTGTGCAAAATAAAGGTACATATAGTGAATTTTTAAGGACAACATATATTATGATAATATGTGTTTTTTAATAAAAAATATCCTAAGATAAATTATTTTAAGTTTGTAAAAAAAGAAAATGTCCTACCAAGCACACTTTAAAAGCTTTTTACCTTTTTTTATGCTGATGTTATTCTGTTTAGAGCTAAGAGAAAGCACAGGCTGGTGCCATTTCATCTCTTGGAGCTACACCTTGTTGTGACTCTCATTTAAATCACTCCATAACTGATTTGAATCTTATTCCTTATATACCTTATACCTTAGTATGAGATCTGAATTTGTTATAATTTTAGGGGTCTGGTCACTTAAAATCACTAATATTCTCAATGCAAAAATCACTTTTTACTTAAGGTTTCAGTTGCTATATAAACTGAGAAACCCTGTAACACTGAAGATGAATTAAAAGCACTGCGGCAATATTCAAGGGTGTTTAGTGACTTTCTTTACCTTGGGGAGGTGGTTGTAGTGGCCCAGGCTGAACTCTGAGATGCTGATCTCTACTGGATATATGATGGAGAAGCTGCAGTTTCTGTGCTGCTGTGGGATCGCCATTGTGTAACTGCCCTCTGGTGACTGTGACATGACATTGCAGGCTGCAAAACAATAGACAAGGGTGGATGTTGCAAATATGATCACTTTGATGGATGTTCAGATAGAAGCATAGGAATGTACACATAACCTAAAGGCTGGGGTTGTACATGCATGATTCATATATACATGGTGTTAAAGTACCTCTTCAATTTGTTGCATTGAATGACAAATGTCAAAAGGTCAAAAATAATTCTATGCTTGTGGTCTGTTACACAAGCATTTTTCAAAGCACTATTTCACTATTATTATTATATCTAATTAGTAAAGATCAGGTAGTTTCAAAGAAAATGAAGAAAACTTTAATGCCTTCACTGAGGTCAATCTCAAAAACACTTAAAAAGCAGGTTCATCATCTAAGTTGCCCTTTCCTTTCATGTTACTGTGGGAGAGCATTTGCAGCCTGTCCTTGGTCCTCATCCAGGAACACAGTGGTGGCAAACTGTCTACTAATGGTGCAAGTGATGACTAAAGCACCATGTCAGGCTGCCAGTATCACCACTGAATTACACATTAATTGCAGTGTAAATGGGCTGAAAGCTCAAATGGTTATGTTTATGTGCATGCAGGGAATTTTAGAGTTTACTTCTGAAAATGACCGTCTACATACGAAAGGGGTTGGTGTGTTTCCTGACTGTCAGGGTGAAGCTGCTGCCGGCACTGTGAATGCGGAAGAAGACCATGGCCACGTTCTGAGAAGAGCGCACACTTTTCCTCAGCGATCCAGAGTCGCAGTAATCCACATAGCGCTCGAACAAAGGCAGTGGGTGATCGTGGGTGCTGGGAAACTTTTCCCCTTTCATCACCCAGCCGTCGAACACCTTGATGGGATATATATTAAAAGACAGAAGCTTTAAGTAGAATTTTATATTTAATCGCAAATTATTTCTTGATGGTTTTACTAATGATGAGAAAGAATATTAAACTCTTTAGGCCGAAACTTAACCAGTATGCAAACAATAGGGAAGTGATTTTCAGGTAGCTCATCTAAAGGAAGCAGGTTTGTGCCCAATTACTTTATGTTTAAAGAGCATTTTGTCTAATTAGGAACCAAGATAACAGACCCCAGTATTTGGTGACATGGAAACACAGAGCAAAAGCTTTATCACAAAAGCACAAAAAAGTCTATGTCATTTCCTGTAATTATACAAAAATTATGCAATAAAATAACGTTTTAAGCCCTTCAAGCTCAACGTGACCAGATGCATCTACCCATCTTGTGATATTTTGCTCAATATAAGAGGAGGGGGAAGGTGTTTCACGAGAAGCGCTGTTAGCTTACAGTGATGAAGTCTCCTCCCGTGCAGTCAATGTCAACGCTGTCATAATCCACACTGATCACTTCATTGGGCTCTGCCATGAAGAAAGCGGCACAGCTGAGCTGAGGGCGCTCTGCTGTGAAGGTGAACTGGCCCTCCACTGCAACCATGTCCAGACAACCTGAAAGGCATTCCAGGAAAGAATGTGAAAACTTTGCCAACCAAATATGAAAAATTATAAATAAATGAAAACACATTGATCTACTCTAATTACTATTTATTATATTTATTATCCTTTTTTAATATAAATATCTTTTTCTGCTGCGTTTTCATTCATTCTCTACATTCCAGCTCTTTTAGCCTATTGATTATACTTAGGTGTTTATCGAGAGCAATTTTGGTAAAACCAAAATTAAGAGACAGAAAACAAGTCTAATTTACCAAAAGTATACAAAAACGCTACCTCCCCTTTTATCTGTTCTTCAAACGCATAAGTTGCAAAAATTAAAAAACAAAAACAAGGAAAACCAGCATAAACCATCAATTATATGTTTATTTAAAATATTATAGATAGATGTCACGTGACTTACGTAAAGGTCGGCGATACATCAACTCTTCGGGCATTTCTCTCTTGAGTTCCGAGTTGAAAAATGAATATAATTCATCTTTTGTGATTTCGTTGTTCTACAGAGAGTGGGAGAGAAGTTTGGCGCGTCTCGTTTGTACCTTTGAATCTTCTAAGAAGTTTCTGTATCTGTCCGGACACTTACCTCAATATACCTGGAGTCTCCCTTGAGGACGGACAAGCACAACACCAGAAAGAAGAGCTGCTCCCGGAAAGTGCGCTCCATAACGCGCATCTCTGTCTGCAAGGCTCACCTGAGCGGAGAAAGTCTGAGCTCCTCCGCGACAAGCGCTGCTTTTTATAGGAGCAAATACTGTAAGGACCAAGTGACATGTTCGCCCACCGTGGACGCCCTCCCCTCCCATACGATCCACTCCTTAAGCAGCCAATTGCGTAGCTGTGACGAGAGCAAGGGACGAATGGATGAAAAAACAAAGACAGAAAGGGAAAAGCTGATCTTCCCTTCCCACTCATCTTCCCTCAAAGCGACTCAGGTAGCTGCTGCAGCCCTCCCAGACTCATACCGATCATTAAACAACTCACATTGAACATGTTTGCCCTCTTCTCTTTGTTCTAAATCAAAAGTGAAACGAGTGATGCATGCACAAGGGCCTTTTACACTGTGTAACAAAAAGGATATTAAATCCTTTCAGTACTGTGCAAAAGTATTGAGCCACACCTTTTAAAATATTGTATAGGATTATTGAACACAGGTGCAATGATCTATTGAGAAATGTGAAAACACACATGAACATGAACTATATAAGACAAAAACATAGTTGTGCATCGTTGTTATGACCACCTTTCATGCTTTCTTGCAGTTTCTTCAAATAGTCTTCAGAATTAGCTAAAAAAAAAAAGTCCTCCAGGATTCTCAGAGGACATTCAAAGCTCTTGTCTGAATGTTGGTTACCTTTTCTTCAGTTCTCAATATTGCTATAGTCTGGGTTCTTCAGAGGCCAATCCATGGTCCATGACTTGATGTGGTCCATGACTTGATGTCCATGACTTGGGGCGACCGTGGCTCAGGGGGTTAGGACGTGTATCTGTAACCGGAAGGTCGCCGGTTCGATCCCCGGGCTCTCTGTCCTGGTCGTTGTGTCCTTGGGCAAGACACTTTACCCTACTGGTGTTGGCCAGAGGGGCCGATGATGCAATATGGCACCCTCGCTTCTGTCAGTCTGCCCCAGGGCTAAATGACTTTAGATGCATGTTTGGAAATGTTAGGCATTGCCCATTCATTATAGGAAATATAAAAATTTTAAAAGCATGACTTCTTAAATGGTGTTGTTAATCAAAATACACATTCCTTACTTGAGCTTAACTGAACATGACCTATTTCCCCTTTCTGCTTTATGGATACTTTCATTGATGAATCAGAAGTTACATCTGTAAGTGACAAATTAAAGCACTGTTTCTTCGTGGGACAAAATATTAATGATGGCAGTTATCTTTTATGAAAATAATATGACACACTGAATATTCTTTTTCCTTTTACAATTTCTAAGACCTATGTCAATAAATTCTAATTGAAATTTTATTTGGGAGCAAACAAGAAATGATTATGCTATCAAAACACCCGGACAAGCATTAGAATATGGATGGATGGAAGTCATTTAAATTGGTCATTTTCCTGGAGGTAATGTAACTGTACCATGAAGCAGCAAAACAACCCCATGGTGGCATAATACTACCAACACCATGCTTGACATTTGTACAGTGTTCATAGGTTTGAAAGTGTCAGTCCTGGAGCAGGGCCTTCTTTCTTGGTCGACACCATCATAAATGCAAATAACTTGAACTTGCGGTTCTTAAACTGATGATCTTGGAATCTGCAGTTGGTTAGAAATGACTCCAAGAGACCTTCCCAGTTTGTATAAATCTACAATTCTTCTTAGACCTTCACTGAAATTCATTTTTCTTGGCACTGTTTAAAACAATAAGCACTCTAAAACAAATCCTTTTTTCCCTGGCAAAGAGAAACTACCAGTTGTAGTCAACCATGGCCTTGGTCTTGTCAAGGTAAAAGATATTCTAGAACCTTCAATGTGGGCATCCATGTACTTGCTTGCTTTTTGTGACCATTCACACTTGTCTGCGCAGAATTTACATTAAAATGCACCAACTACTGATGCATCCAGGTGGTGGACATCTAAGAAGCATAATAAGAATGATTACTCAACTCTCAGGTTTCCATGTCTGCTTCTGCAATGGAGTATAATCAAAGCATAACTAAAATAGCCACTTGTTACAACCAGAATATGCACAAGAGCATCTCTGAATGCACAAAAAAAGATTGGATTAGCTGGTCTGATGAGTCTAGATTTTTACTGTGACATGCTTTGTATCACACTGCTGGCAGTGGTACAATTGTGTAAGGGATTTTTTTTTTTTTTTTTTTTGCATATTCTGGACCCCTTAATACCACCTGAGCAATGTTGAGACACCACAACCTACCTGAGTGTTGTTGCTAACCATCTCCATTCCTTTATGAATACAGATAGTGCTGTTGAGGCATGGTGCTAGCCCTGCAACAGACTTGTGGCCTGTCCAGGATGTACCCTGTCGCTTTCTTAGTGTCAGCTTTGGATAAGTTGGATAAGGACTGAAGAAAATGAATGAAAAAGTCAGATCATTCTTACTCTGGACTGTTTGAATGTATGCAAAAACTGTTTGTACTTTTTAGTAGATTAAGCACAAATATATAGTTAAACTAACAGTGTAGCTTACTCTTAACTCAAATAATAATGTAGAGAATGTCAAACACAACAGAAACTAGATTAACACAGGCTGAGACAGAGGATGATTGTCTCACAGCACAGTTGGTTAATGGGAAGTTTATACCAAAAAAACACTGATTCATGTAACAACCTTCAATGTTTTCCACACCATTCACTTCTCACCCAGAGTTCATTCACTACGCCTGCCTCATGTTATGTAGTCATAACAAGCCCTGGGGGCTTTCAGCACTGTAGTCTGACTTGTTTTTTAGGGTGAGAAAACTCGAGCCAAACACAAAACACCACGCAGTGTCTTAAAATGTCATCCTAAAATTTTTCATCCAAGAGAAACTCATACCATAGTTAATTAATATGATTTAACAGAAAAACAAATTGCATTTGTAAAGAATGTTTGCTTATTTTCCGGGTCTGAAAAGGCATATTCACACATTATTTGTGTAAAGTGCAATACTGCAGTGAAAAGTTTCAAGTTGCATTCTCATTAAGAGTCAAGGACACAGAATACTTGTCTCCCACCTGTCTGGGCTCAGTCCCTGAGGTCTGCAGGTGCCTCTGGCTGTTGAAAAGGTCAATCCATTCTAATGCCGGTGTAATCCACACTCAAAACAACATGTTTGTTTCTCCAAGATAAGACTATGTTTAAAGAAACTGGAAAATGTATTACCGTATTTTCACACACCCTTAAGGCAAATCGAATTTTTATGTATGTTTTTGCAATATAGCATTTGTAAAAGTAATTGCATACCTGTCCCCCCACTGTTCAAGGTTATTATTTAAAAAGCAAATATAGTAATATATTGATATAAACAATATTATTTTAATAATAATGAGAGGGAATACTTTGTTTTCTGAAATACTCAGACCAGCCTGCTTGATACCAACAACAATGCCACCTTCAAAGTCACTCATATCATCTTTGATGATGCCCAAGAGGATTGGTTCACTGCCTTGGGATTGGTTGATTAGATATTTATGTTAATGTTGCTTTGAAGTTGAACAGGCTTACCTAATAAAGTGATGGGTAACTGTATAAGATATTCCTACTGCAAGAGATTCAAGAAGATGTTTTGTGCATTTGGGTTTTTTTCCTAAATTCTTCTCAGTGATTTGAAGTAGTCTGTAAGCAGCATGGTTTGGCTTTTAAAGTTATCCATACAAAACAACTATGTTGGCTCAAACTACAGATTGTCAATGGACTATTAGTTAAATGTTATGTAATGGAATTAGTTATATGGCAAATGTCATTAAAGACATTTGGACTACCATCCAAACTTCATGAAGAAACCAGAAACTTTGCCTTTTTAAAAGAGCATCATAGAGATATGCAAGTTAAGTTTTATTCGGTGAGATTTTAATTTCTCCTGACAGAGATGATAGACATCAGTCTATAAAAGCTTATCATCATGTTGACCAAATAAAAGTTTAATCTAAGTGCCTTTCAAACAGTAAAGGAGCTGAGTTTACTGTGTCTTTACTCTCTTGTGAGGCAGAGCTGTGGTCAAGCTGTTGCTAGTCGGCTGTATTACGCTTAAGTAAAAACATAGAGGCTAAAATGCAAACAAATTAAATCTTTTTCTTGCTATGCATATTGAACAGGCACACACCATTTTTTTTAAATGGAGTGTAATAAACAAGCTTTTATCCTTTGTTTATTATTGTAAATAGTAATAAATGTCAAATGCTATATGCATCTCACCTGGTAGCTGGGACCTAACTGCTAACAAAGGCAAAGTGTTTTTCATTATTGTAAATATACTGTGGCCGTTTCTATGGTAGAAATTCTACATGCACATAATTTGCAAAGAACATATATTTTCAATCGCAAATACACTTTGCATGAAGCACACAAATTGTTATCGTTCTAGCATTCGAGCAATATATCTTCTGTCACTTTTAAGCCATGTGTGGAAAAAGTCTTTTGATGAGCTAATTAATCTGAGAAGATTCTGGCCATCTGAGGGATTCTGTAGGTTTTCGTTTGGCAGTAAGACTTTTTGCTGAGTAGCAGGGGTCACTAAGCGTAGGTGATGTCCATCGAATTTACATAAAAGACGGACTTAGTATCGGTTCCATCCATCCATCCATCTATCCATCCATCACTCTGTCCAAAAACATTGACACAGAACGTATGTTGCAGAATGCTGTGTACACAATGAAATGGCAAATTATTAACAATAATAATTAGAAGGGCTTTTGGAAACCTCACCATCAAACAAAGCAAATGAGCTATGGCAGCTTTAAAGATCCAAACCAAAATGTACTGGGTTCTGTTTTTGCTTGGTCCCCATTTTTCTTCCAAGTTTCACGACACCAGCTCAGTGGTTTTTCGATAATATCCTTGACAGACAACAAAGTGTTAATCCACTGTGTGTAGATAATGTGCAGGTCAGTGGAAACCATGACCTGCTGGTTGAGCTAAAGGACAAATCATTATAACACATTCTCTTGGGAAGATGGATGTGCCAAAACAGATAAATGCATAGTACAGATAACAGCACTCAATGTGCCAATACAAATTCTGAACATGTTGCCTCACAGGAGCCAAACAGTGTGACTGATATGCTGTGACTTGACTCTGACACTGTCTTGTATCTGCTCTTCTCTGACACTGATGAATGGCTTCACAATCATTGGAAAGTCAGTTAATGAAAACTTAAATCATTAGCAAAATTGCAGTTCTTCTGGCGCTAATATATTTTCATTAATAAAAAAATTGCATTTCTCATCACACCATAAATTGTCACACCTTACAGATAGTCCCCCGATTCTACAGTTTGATGCTCACACCAATATAAATAGCTGAACAGGTCCAGGTTTGATCATATCATTCTGAGCTTATTGTTAAGCCACAGTGCCATCTTCTTCAATCACCACCTGTTGAGGGGGCATGCAGAGACACATCTACCAGTACCTGTTCATCTCACTGATAAAGCTTTGCCACTAATGTATAATCTTGCTACAATTTCTATCCATATTTTTGTGACTTTGTGGTGTTGTCCGCCTCATTAGCACTAATTGAACTGAATTTTCAGTGGAAGATACTGAGAACAATGACCCTCTTTATAGAGAACTTAATAATGGATTTTAAAAAATTCTGCTTTACTGTATGGATTTCTTTTTGCTAATTATCCTAAGTGATATCCAAACCACAAAGCAGCTCCTGGAACTTACATGAACTGTTATTTTAAAGCCGATACATGCAAACAAATACACAATTATACATAACACTCACAAATAATAAAAATGTGTTTCAGTATGCACAGAATACAAGTTTGCAACAAATGTTTGCTATTCAGTAGTAAGCAAACAAATATGCACAGATGAGTATACTGAATGCAAGTCAGCATCACTATTGACGATTCTTTCCCCTCACCCTCATTCAGTCATTACTACTTCCACTGGAGAGATTTCTTCCTGTTAAAAAGGAGTTTTTCCTTCCCACTCTCACCAAGTGCTTGCTCATGGAGGCAAATGAGACTGTTGGATTAATATTGCAGGCTCTTTACTTTGCAGTTCACAGAGCATTAAGGCAACAGCGGTCCACCGTGTCCATTTCATGCTTTGCCTCTCCAAAACATGAAATGGACGGGCATGCAGAAGTTGCATTAATAGCAGGGGGAGATAATATATTTAAAGCCACAAAGTACTTGATCATTAGCTATGGGGATAATATATGTTTACATGTAAGTGCATTAATAACTCTGTTTAAACACTTTCTCATGATTATTTTCATGTTGGCTTGAAATAAAATACCTCCCTCTGCTGTTATTCCAGTTTAGTACAACTTCTGCATGAGTGTACATTTCATGTTTTGGAGAGGCAAAGCGTGAAAAGGACACAGTGGACCGGCGTGTCTATTACATGCTTTGATGTGATATTATTTCAAGCATAACATAGCTTGTCTTTGAGCTGTATGATGTAGATTGTTGAAAAAAATGTTATTGGGTAGTGTGATGGTACACTGTTGCCTCACAGCAAGAAGGTCCTTGGTTCAAATCCACCATCTGGTCATGGCCTTTCTGTGTAGAGAAGCAATGAACTGTGGATCCTTGGGACAGCTGTTGATATTACCCTGTTACTAAAAAATACACTAAAGGCTCATTTGAAGACACAAACATAAACAGTGAAGAAAACATGACAACTTTTGGAGGGATATTAATAACACGTTTGTATCCTGCTCCACTGACAACTCGAATTTGTTTGTATCGTATTCCTCCTGTTTACTTTTCATGATACTAATACACTTACATTTCATTTCAGAGAAATATTACACTTCTTACACCACTGAACATACATATCAGATTTATTTCTGGGGTGAGAAATTGTTAGAATATGTATTATTACATCAGCAATGTTATATTATAATAATAATGCAATAATCTTAAAATACATTTGCTTTCTATGAAACAGTCCTACACAGTGACATCCACAGAGAAAAGTGATGATTGAACCGAAAGGTATGTATCCATGGACTCATGCATATTTGGACAAACATGCATACAAAGACACACACACACACACACACACACACACACACACACACACACACACACACACACACACACACACACACACACACACACACACACACTTACACAAAGGCTTATGTTTTGTACACTTTGATGGATGAAGTAGGCTTTTGTGTGTGTGTGTGTGTGTGTGTGTGTGTGTGTGTGTGTGTGTGTGTGTGTGTGTGTGTGTGTGTGTGTGTGTGTGTGTGTGTGTGTGTGTGTGAGAAGGATTCAGTTCAGCCATGCATAATTCAGATTTAGAGAAACAAAGGCCTGCTTATGTCATAACAGTTTAAGCTACACATTCTTGCACGTTAGGCAGAAGAGACTAAAATCCAGCTTCCTGGTAAACAGGGTGAGAGCATATTCAGCATCTTTAGCTTGTAGGTGTCTTCCTAGAAAGGTATTTCCTCATTTTTTAAGCAGACAAAATTGGTGCAAGCCTTTTTATAGCCCTTTACATGTGTTTATATTTATTATAACTACTGCATATGTTGTTTTCCACACAGTCAACAATTTTTAATAATATTAAAGAAAAAGAAAAACTTCTCAATGGTCAGTATATATTGCAGTAATGGGAAGTCATCCACTGTACTTCTCATGCCCTCTGCTGGCTGGATGATGGACCTGTAACTCACATCCACCTTTTTCAGCTTGTCCACCAGCTTTTACATATTTTACTGATCATTAATGTTTCTGTGAATTTTCAGTGCAAATCAAAAGACAGAAGTTTAACAGTTAGCTGAAAGTTATCATTTGCAAAGTTAATCATGCATCTTCACTCTTTACAAATGACATATTTTAAATGCATGTGCTGGCTCTAACTTCAGCTTCTGCTCAAACTGTATGCACACGCAGTGTTGCTGACTCACAAAATGAGATACATTTCATTAGATAGGCACCCTCACAGCGAGAGGGTTCTGAGTTCCCACCTCCTGTGTGATCTTTGGATGTTCTGCCTCTGTTTGTGTGGGTTTTCTCTAGGAAACAATCCAAAAGCGTGCTTATTAGAGTAACTGGTGAGAGTGTGTGTGGTTAACCTTGTGATGACTGCTGACTAAACAACATCCAAGCTCAGCTGGATAAGTGGTTAAGATATAAAATGTTTCAATAAAATTCATATCTGGAAATGTTGCGGAAGAAGACTTGTGCAAATGGATGTGGCTGTGGCTCAGGACATCCAACAGGTCATCTCAGAAGGTCGGTCCATCCAGTCTGCAGTTCTCAGGTTCAGTATTTTGGGCATAATCCTGAACCCCAACCTGCTCCTGATGCATTCATCAGGAGGTGAATGTTTGCTAGGAAGCACTTAAACATAGAAGTAGGTTGGAGTGCTCAAACAGAGTAAAAAACACACAAAGCACATTTACCATTTAGCAAATTTCAAGCTCCAGAATTGAAAGTAAATATTCTTGTGTTCATTTGTAAATATTGTTCATAACATTTTAATCAGTGACTTAAAAATTTTAAGCCCTCGCTTTCTTGCATCCCACTTTCCAGTTGTATGTGACCTACAGCTTGTTTAGTGATAGCACTAAAGAGTCCACTGATGAAACTGAACAAGACAGCAAAACTTGTAAATATGTAGATTATTAAGGATCATATTGCTTTTTTTTTTTTAACTTTACTGTATCAGATTTCAGCAAGCTTAATATGGATAGTGTGGAGATAAAAGCCTAAAGAATAACAAAATGACGTCCATTATTTTTCAGTTTCAAATGATTTTTCAGGTTCCAGGCACAGTGGTTAAGACCACATGGTCACATGGAGCCCCCATTCCACTCCCTCTCAGGGAGAATTCTTCTTTAACCTCTCTGCTTGCAATTTTTGTGTCTATCTCCACTGCAGTTATCATAAAAAAGCATTCATCTTATGATCCTCCTCTTTGATTTAGGAGCTACGGGGAGCTGGAGCCTATCCTCTGCTGTCACAGAGCAAAAAGCAGGGTATGTACACCATCAAAAGGGCCCAAGTCTATTACAGAGCTAAAACAGAGATGACATTGATTCATAGCCAATTTAGAATCACCAATTAATGCATGTCTCCAAACTCCACACATAAAAACTCCCAGCCAGTATACAAGCAGCAAACCTGAAGCAATACTATATATTACATGCAAAACATTCTGCTTTTCTTGTCTTTTTTCTTTCTTTTTTTAAATATGTCTTGAAAATAATTGTATTCACACAGACAAATACATGTCCAGGACACTAATGTGTCATTATTGTAGGCTATATGCTTTTATTTCTCACAGGAAAGGTTAAATGCATAATTCAACAGAAAGTCTGACTTCTGAAGGTCCCTTTTAATCAGAATATCATTTTACTACTTTGACTCAGTCTCAACAACAGTCTGTCTATCTGACTGTAAAAGCTGGTGTCTTACTGTCAGTGTTATTATTGTTAACTTATTGCAAGTGTGAAGACACACAAACAAAAAGTACTGAAACAAAATTATGCACTTACAAAAGAAACTAAAATTAAAGGGGGGACAGGTAGATTCTCTTTAACAGTTGGTCACTTTAGTCTAAGGAGACATTGTTGCATATTGAGACTTTAATGTCTACCTGACTGTGAGTCTGAGGATTTCACAAACTGATTATGCATTTCTGTGCTACAGTTTGTCTTCTGTTCTAAAGTTCTCATGTCTTCCTCCTGAAAATCCCTCTTAGTATGAAATTAGCAAAATCATGCTAAAAATAAACTAAATTACTACATTGTGATTTTTTAAAAAGTTATAATAACTTTGCTTAACATGCAAATCAAATACTGCATCTGATTAACCCAATAGTACTATTAGTAGTCTTGTACTGTTGTAGATGCTAAGGGTGGAGTTAAATATACTTAATATCTCTTTTGGTAGTTTAATCTATAGGAACACAGTTTATGATGATAATGAGCTCTTTAGAAGCAGAGCACTTTAAAGCTGTTAAACAAATAAAAGGAAGTACAGCCAGTATCACGGCAGCTGGTGAAAGAAATGTATTCACATGACTTTCCAGATTCAAATTATGCAATCGTGGTGTTTGATAAACTCTTCTGAGCTTCTGAGATTTCAATTTCAAATAGTCATATAATATGCTGTGCGCTGTATAATAATATACCATAAGGCAGAGACTTGGGACAGGCTGAAAATAGACTGCAGTTTGTGGTAAATGCAGATTATAAAATTACAAGGATGCACAGGTATTATTACTAACATAAAGTTATATTGAAAATGTGTTGCTGAATACTGGAAAGTGAGCTCAGGCGGTGCTGACTATAACTGTCAGATATACTGGTTTTTAAATAACCTGATGGTGGAGTATGAATGCCTCCTACATGTCTTTATACAAAATTTTGAACTTTTTCCATTTTTTCTTTTTGTGTCAACTTCACAGAATATCACATTACTACTGCTTTTCACCAGGCCGTGTAAAGGGCACTAGGGCCGCACGGACACCGGGCCTGCCCGGTGCAATCTGAACCTAGGTTATGGAGTTCAGAGGCCAGCGTCTAACTAACCATCCAGCACTCTCTACCTGTGGAGCTCCACGTAACTCTGCCGCTCTTCCTACAGGTCTCAGATGCGGAACCAGTGCTTACTTAAACTCCCCGCTGCTTGCATTATATACTGAAGGACAAAATATTTGGTTTTGAAACATGAGCGGACTGTCACCAGAGTCTTTCCCCCCTAATGGACCACGAAAGGTAGGCGCTTGCCGAAGTAAATCCAACTCTTATTTTGGGCTTAAAGTGAAAAAACTTTATGTTAGTTGTCACCGTACACTTCCAGACTTACTGCCTATAGCTTAAGGCTAGTAGCAAGGAACTAAAAAAGAGGAAATAATACAGGCTGAAATCTAAGATTATAAATTACACTTACTACCGTGAAAAGTGGTAGTATCTGTTCTTAATTGGAACATAGCCGTTATTTTATTTCTGTGTAGTTCTTGAAAAAAACAACGTTGTGTTGTTTTATTTAAATAATCAAATCATAAATTAGATTGTCTTGTTTTATACGCGTCATGTGTAAAACTCTGAGCAGACCACGTCAGAAAAGCTCATTAACATCGCTACATAGTTTGTAGTTGTCGTCAGCCAAGCTGGCAAATGAAAAGCAAGTATTTTCCCCTAAAATATAGCCTAGATAACTGAAGAGCTGCGATGACGAACCCTCAGCACGTATGAGGATATTTTATCCTGTACAACCACCTGACTGTGTTTCTTTCTGTTTATTTACCATGTAAACCAGCAGTTTATGAGCTCGGCCACCAGAGGGCCTTCTAAGCAGAAGCCTATTGCATACTGAGCAAGTAAAATTAGGTTTCACTGTAGGTTCAGTGCTCTTATATGCAAGTAACCAGACATTTTGTATTTAAAAACAGCGTTAGAGGAATTGTATTCATTTAGGTATCCATATATTTATTATTTATTTAGATCCTTAAACCAGAGACCATATTTCGATCACTTCACAGGAGTGACATCAGTGAGTTCTTGGACTACATACATGTGTGAAATTGAACAAACTACACACCAGATTAAAACAAAAAACTGTGCCAGAATGTTTGTTGTTTTTATCTAAGCCCCTACTTCTGGCATTCTTTACTGGGTCGGATTACACACATTGTTAAGGCAATCAGTGCAAACATATACACACATAAACATAATCTTTATTCTACGCTCAGCTAGACACCACTAAAGTTTTATGACTGCATCTTGAAGTGTTTTGACGCTAGTGTGCTGACAAATGCATTGACAGACACATAAACTCCTGCCAGTGTGCTCAAAATTGCCTTTGTCATGATCACACACCCACACACAGTATCACACAGGGAAATAGTGCTACGCTGTTGCAGCTGATAACAAAAAAACTGAATGTAACATTGTAGTATTAGTGACGTATGTGTGACAGCATGTGTACACAGCTTTCAAATGTTGCAACTGTGAGAGCTCAGTGTTTTTTACATACTGTTAAGTGGTTCAATAGAGTTACTTATGTAACACAAATTATAAGAAAATCACATGTTTAGTGTAGTTACATGTTATATGGTTTTTTTTAACTTAATTTATAAAGACGGTGGCACGGTGGTTAGCACTGTTGCCGCACAGCAAGAAGGTCCTGAGTTCAATTCCACCATCAGGCCGGGGTCTTTCTGTGTGGAGTTTGCATGTTCTCCCCGTGTTTGCGTGGGTTCCCTCCGGGTACTCCGGCTTCCTCCCACCGTCCAAAGACATGCAGCTTGTGGGGATAGGTTAATTGGATAATCCAAATTGCCACTAGGTGTGAATGTGCGAGTGAATGTGAGTGTGAATGGTTGTCTGTCCTGTGTGTTGGCCCTGTGACAGACTGGCGACCTGTCCAGGGTGTACCCCGCCTTTCGCCCTATGACAGCTGGGATAGGCTCCAGCGCCCCCCGCGACCCTGAAAAGGATAAGCGGAAGCGAATGGATGGATGGATGGAATTTATAAAGATTTATAAATAAATTATTTGCATTTATATATTATAAATGCCTAAATAAATATATATAAATAAACATATTTTGCTGAGCAAAAGTAAACTATCCCATAGTGAATGTGAATTAGAAGGAAAGCAGCTTAAAACAACTACTAACTGTACTACGTGGCTACTTTTGACAAAGGACAAAAACTTTATCAATACAGCTTTTTCACTTCTCCCTATTCATCTTTGAATATTAAACCTCCAAAAGTATGGGACCATTTCTTCCATATCTTATTTCTATGTGTCTGTCTCTAGGGATCACCTGTCAGGTCAATAAATCAAATCAGTTGTATAGTTATGTGGTACATGTGGATGGAATGGCTGAAGTGATGCTGAGAGAATCATTCACTGAAATTATATGCTTTGCTTGCCCACATGGACATAAACCAGACCTGCTGCTAGAGGCACTGCTAAAGTGCTTCTCTTAATATATTCTCATGTAGAAAACACTCTGTAACTGTATATGTTTTTGCTTTGTTTTGATGGCTAGCCTTTTTTTCCCTATATTCATACAGTTATATGAATAACTGTTTTAAAGCACTATCAGCAGGAATACTTTCGAAAGGTTTTAACACTACCCCCTCCACTGACGAAATATACCAGCAATTTTTTTTAAACATTATAGAATAGATTGGAAAAATAATATTTTATTTATGTGCAGTCCTCATTTAGGAGTCTTGCCTAAATGAATAAAGGGTGGGTGATTGCAAATAAAAAGCTAAATATGACTGTTTTGCTTACGGCTAAATGCAGCACTAAGTAAGAATATGTTTAAACAAATGTTTGTTATATGTTCTGAGATTATGTCATTCATATTTGTAAAGTTTTACAAATTATAATGGAGGGTATGGCCTCAAAATAATTTTAATTGACTAATTTATTGTTTAATTCACAAAAAAGGGGGGAAAAAGTGCAACACAGTTTCCCAGACCCCAAGGCAATGTCTTCAGTTTGCTTGTTTTGTCATCCAGTGCTTTCAAATTCACAGCATAAAGTGACAATGAAAAGAAAACAAAAACTCTTTTGTTTGTGGAATTATTAAGCAGTTCATGTAATTTTTATTCATTTTGCTTGATGGTTAAAATGATTGAAACTTGAAAATAATAATAGAATATTGAGCAAAGTGTGTTAGTGGTTTAAGTCCTTAATTGCTAGTGTGAAAAAAATAATTCAGGACAAAGTACCTCGTTAAATTAGTTAGTTAAAGCACAAAGTTAACATAAGTTAATATGAATAAACTGTGCAGTTAGATTTTAAGTAAATGATATGCAGTTGACTGTATGTCCAGAGCAAAATAAGTTTATCACATGTTGAATGAGTATATTAAACATCACAGTAAGTTTAAGAGTTTGTGCATGGACTGTATATCAGGCATTTATTAATGATGTAGAAATCATCACTGTACCTTTCCTGAAATATTGTTATTTTGTTTTGATGGTCATTCTGCATCCTGTAGTAATAGGTAGCCTACCAAAAAGTGCAAAGTATAAAAGATGGATATAGCCACCATGACATCACCAACTGGCTGGTGAGGTTCAGTTTGAATCCTCGGGTTGAGTGTTCATGCTGTCACCGTCTTGGTGTTTTGAAAGCATGTATGACAAACTAGAGGTGGATCTGACTGTGAAACCACATTCTTGTTGTCTAATCAGTTGTTAGTCACAAGTTAGCTTAAACTGAAAAATCTCTTTTTCTGATATATATGGACTAACGTGCACTAAATGTTTTATTTAATATGACTTAAAAAGTATAATTAAGACAATAAATACATCAGGAAAGTATTTGCAGAGGTCAGGGCAGAGGATCATTCTCCCAAAGAAACTGGAGTATTTCTGCTACCACAGGTAACGCCCCCAGGGGCCACAAAAAAATGCATGTTCATTGTAGTTATGGCTATGATTTTCAGACCTGGACGCTATGGCCATCATGAACTCAGTAATGGAATACCAGCAATATGCAAGTAGTATCATGAAAACTTCTGAGTTATACATCAGGTCAGATTAATTCCCCACCATCAGTCCTTTCAGTTGTTAACATCAGACTGGTGTTATGTAGTCGTGTTGGGTAAGAAAAGGGTTTACAAAAACATCTTTTATTCCTACAGCTGTAAATATTTTAAATAAGATGTCATGGAAGATGGTTATTTTAATTTTGCTTTCATTTTGAAGACTTTTTTTGGTTGTCATATTCTTGTATTATTACAGACTGCAATTTTTTACTCTAAAGCCAAATGTGCCAAATATGAATTTATGTTGCTTTGTGACTATTCTATTCTATTCAGCTCTATACTTCACTTCCTGTTCCCTAATGCCCTGTTCCCTAACACACACACACACACACACACACACACACACACACACACACACACACACACACACACACATATATATATATATATATATATATATAGAGAGAGAGAGAGAGAGAGAGAGAGAGAGAACTGACCACTGACCAGAGAGGTTTAAGATTACACCCATCACCGGGTCACGCTTCGGTAACAAGCCCACATTGTTAGAGCCCACATTTAATTTTAGTGATGGAAAATAATAATATCTTTTTATCCAAAATATCAAAGCAAATAGTTTAATACAAAATACAATGGAGTGCAGTTTTATTACAGTTTAAATGCATTATGTGACACATCTGCTTAGATACTCAGTTGAAAAACATAATTATGTTTAAGGATAAATTATAAAATATCAAATAATAACTGGCATTTACAGAATTTCTGATCCAGTTAGCATCACATTCAATAAACAAATAAGCACGTTATTACCAACTATCCTAATCTTGAGTGGAAGAATAGTAGAATGTTTAAATAGAAATATTATAATGATTATTGTGCTTACATGTCAAACGCTAGTTTATTTTTGCAGCAGAACTGTAACAAAAGGCAATAAAAAATGGTCTATAAGCACATTTTATAAAACATTTTCTTCAAGAAACAATTATGTCCCCCCCCCCCCCCCCCCCCCCCATTTCGGCTGAAGAGTAAATATACCCTGTTCTCTAAATTAACCACGTGCCTAAAGGTGAGGCAGGGGGTTGTTTGAACAGTAAGTGGTGTTTCATCAGGTCCCCATTACTGTGATAGCATTATGCATAATTCACGTGGGGCTTTAAAGGACCCCTGGAGTCACAGCATGGCCTCTTGGGAGTTATGAAGGCTCGTTTTCTGCAGAGTCAAAAATTATACAATGTTGGTATGATGGAGATAGAGAGAGAGAGACTAGGAAGCAGAAAGGAAGAGAGGGAGATGGACCGTGGCCAATGATCAGCAAGCAGAATAGCTAAAGTAGAGAGATAGAAGAGATTTCATAAAGGCTACTCATCACAGGCCGATAATGCGACCATGTCACCGAGGACGATCGGAGAAATAAAGCCGGATATGAAGCAAGAGGTGATGAAGAGCCGCCAGGTGGTTTAGACCATCTATTCATTTTATTCATTAGTCCGGGTCATTTGATGGAAGCGCCGGCGGGGAGAACGGGTTATCGGGAAGCTTTAGATCATAGCCTGAAACACATTTTGTCCTCAATATGAAGTCGAAGTCCAAAATCCGCCAATAGCGGGAGCTTGGGAACAAAACCGAATTCGTAGGTCGCATGTTTTAAATAATTATCTACATCTCACGTTTTCCCTCCCTTGATGTTCTCGAACGGAGGTGTGTGGAGAACAGAGCGATTCGACCCTGCAGCCGATGCCCGGAGAAAAAAGCAGCCTGTGTGCAGGCAGCTGTGGACAACAGGAAGGTGGTACCCACGAGTCGGTGTTTATTATCTGGGATCTGACTCCGGAGGCACGTCGCTGAGGTATGGGCTGCGCTCCCAGTATCCACGTCTCTCAGAGCGGGGTGATCTACTGCCGAGACTCAGACGAATCCAACTCCCCCCACCAGACCACCACCATCTCTCAGGGCAACGCAACCACGCTCCACGGGCTCTTCATCAAGACCGATGCGGCCGAGACCATCCCTTCCGTCATCACCTACCAGAGTCGGCACTCGCGCAACAACTCGTGCCGGGATCGCAAGGAGAACAGCGGAGGGCACATCCGCATCGAGGCCGAGACGCAGACCAGCCACACCAGCGTCAAGGTACAGTGGCTGTGACAGAACCGAACATGGGTGTGCTGGCATATGGTCACCGCATCAGCAGAGTCGTGAGTGAAAAGCGCACTTGCGAGAGGGCCATTGTTGTTGTTGTTTGTTAGTTGATGAGGCCCAAACCTGTGGGTCCGGGATTAGAAATCTGGCTGCAGTTCATTCAATCCCTCCTCATTAATTCGCCCTGTGTCAAGCCATGCCTGCAGCCAGCCATGTGTGTAACAATGATGATAATTGAATGTATGACATATGACAGTGGCCTTACTAAAGGATCTGGTGTAGGCAGGGTGTTATGCTGCATAATTGCATTTTAATGCACAAAATGTGTTAATCTTAAGAATGAGCTTACACGTTGACTGAGGACTCTGTAGCAGTGTGTAACACAGTAAGAAGATAAGGGCATTTTAAGTTTCTATTGAAGAGTACCTGCAGAAGATGGACCATATTTGTGTTTAGTATTTCTTTATAACACGTGTTTGCACCACACTCCACTTCATTGCATCCACAGGAGAGTTATAATTGCTCATAAATGCGTTACTAAGCACTTATACATGATTACATATGTACTCTGCAGTGTGTTATGAAACCATGTCTATATAAGTACTACAGAGTTTTAAAGGCAAGAGTTACCAGAAGTTTTTACTTTACAAAAAAACCCAAACTCGGGTCTAGCTTTCCCTGAAATCCCCACTTAGCGTGTTTCTCGCCATCAGCCATCTCTTGTAGTCTAAATCTGTGCTATAAGAAAAGCTTGTTTGCAGGCTTTTGTTTATTATCTCTGAGTACAGCCCCAAAGCTCCAGGCAGAGGTTCCCGGAAGCAGACAAAGACGTGAAATGAGCAACTGTACATGCAGTGGGTCAGTACTTCAGCAACAAAATGCAAAGTGTGTTTCAGATTGCCTAAAGTCAGAGGATCAGCTCAGATTTGATAACTTTGGTTTATATCCTTTATATCAACCCCATTTATGACACTGTTTGCTTTAAGATGTGTAAAAACCTATTAATCTAATAAATTAAGTCATTATGAAGAGGATTATTATTTGAGTCATCGTGGAAAAAAGAATTAATTGCTATTAATTTAATGTAATAATCTGTAATGCAGGAGTCAAGCTTTCGGAAACAGCCACATTTTTGTGGATAAGTACATTAAATGTATTTCAAAGTTTTCAGAGAACACGTTTTTTAAAAATAAACACTATTTTTTATACTGAAAAAAATGGTAAGCGGCTCACTTAATCAACATATTGCAGATATTTAAAACGTTGATAACCACGTGAAAACTGAGACAAAACTGAGCACAGCGCTGCTCTGCTCTGCTTAGCAGTTTTCAAATCTTTTCATGAAGTTCGTGTGCTTTTTACTTGATGAAGGATTTCTCTCATGAGGAAGCATGTGAACAGATACTTCTTCATATTTATGATCAAACCCCAGAGGATATAACTGTGTTTTGCTAAGAAGTAGTCTAGCAGATGATCATGTCATCAGACTCTGAGAATACATTAACCCATTCAGGCCTGGATGAGATTCAGAGACTTTTATCTCTGAGGCTAGCATGGTTCCAGTTGTTTTTGATTGTTCATATTAAAAAGCTTTTAAATTGTCCTTATTTCACATTTGTGGATAGTCTTTAACACTTTTCATTCATTTTTCCTGATATTTGTCTTGTCTGCTCCTAATATGGAAGAAATTTGGCACGCGTGAAACGACAAGACATCGATATGACATGAGTCATTCCCACGAATGAAAACATTTAGTCACCTTAACCTAGACTTCTTGCCAGGAGCTGGAATTATAGCAAACAGTTTGGTAACATTTAGGTTCAGCAGTTGAGTACTTTTTATAGATTTGTGTCATGAGTTAAGTGTAGCTCAGACAGTGTGTGTGTGTCCTGGTTTGTCAGCAGTTCCTTACCGCTCTCTCTCAGTACCCCCCTCCATGACTGAGACAGGATCAATGATGCCATTTATTATTAAAGCCATCTGCCTTACCCTGCAGGATCTTGATCATCTGACACAGTGTTGATCACACTCCTGTGTGTGTGTGTGTGTGTGTGTGTGTGTGTGTGTGTGTGTGTGTGTGTGTGTGTGTGTGTGTGTGTGTGTGTGTGTGTGTGTGTGTGTGTGCATGTTTATATACACCAGTCATTTGTTTACCCCTCTGGTCAGTACATCAGGAGTGTCACATGTAAAGAACCGGTACTGGTTTCCCCACAGGGCTTTATGCCAAGGCGCTGATTTAAAAAAGGAATACACCAACAAAAGCATGAATTGGCAGATTCTCACAATCAACCAGACACATTTTGTTTAGAACACAGGCTGTATTTAAAAGATGGAAGTAATTTTTGTGACGTGACCCACTGGTTCCTGGAGTCTGCAACTCCTCTTTGTTGGTGCTGATGGTTTCCAAGGTCACAAGGGACCATATTCAGACCATAGGGTGAAGTGCAAAATTATCAGCTTATGCTAGCAAACTTGGTTAGCAAGGTGCATCTGCATTACACAGACTCACATTTCTGCTTATACTGCAGAGAAACAAACTTAAATACCGGAATCCCAGTCTTTGTTTCAGACAGCACGCATGTTATTTGTTAGATAATTTCATTGAAAATGCTCAAATCAGCGCAAACACTCTAAAGACGGCTAGTTCACTAGTACGTTATGGTTGTCAGTGTTGCTCATGCAAATGTCAACTTGCATAGTAGCAGATGCTAACACATTTGGTGTTGTTTCGGCACCTAGTTTAGTTTCAGTAACCCAGTGTTAGAGGCTGGGTTAGAGACACAAATGTACAAATAAGTTTGTCTTTACTAGCATTTAATAACACTTCAGGGTAGGGGAATAGAGATTGTCAGATGACAGAGAGGGAGTGTGCCGCATCAGTTGGAAAAGATGAGACGTTCTGAAGAAAACTGCAGAAAATCCCACGTACCTCAAGCACTGCATTTCTGCAGGTTGATGTCACAGTTGGCATCCGCAATGACCAACACAACAATCATAACCACAACTATAGAGACTTTAATTAGAGGACATGAGCCATAGCAGATACGATCTGCCCATATTAGCACTCCTGTTAAAAAAGAGGCCATGCCTCTAACTCTAGGCCTTAATTGTTAATTATATATTATTTAATGAATTCTATATTGTTGGAGCAAATCGGCTTTAGAGGCCAAAAACCTTTGTACCAGGCTATGCATTATTTACATGTTATAACGTGATAGTCCCTGGGGATTGACTCATATTTAACAAGTCCAACGTGGATTAAACATGCAAAAATTCAGCAATAATAAAGTTCTGTGTTCTTAAAAAATAAAATAAACCAGACCAAACCCAGTTAACACAATTCTTATAAATTCATGCCAGTTTGTAGAAGGTCTATTTTAAGTTTTTTCTTTGGCAAACAAAAGTGAGATCAGGATTGGAACAGAATGTTGCTGCTGGTAATACATAAAGTTGTAGGTCAGCAACAAACAGACCAGTGCTATGATGATATAATTTGTGAAGATGCAATTTATTCTGCAAAGTCAGCATATCTAATAAACAGACAAAACACATAATAACCAAGAAAATGTTTATCATATAAATTGTGAGACTGGATCCATTATACTTTGTTTCATTGGCTTTCCAGATTGTAATTTTGATTTACACATGACAACTGTGCAAGTATGCACACCAAACCAAAGCTAAGCATACACAAACCTCACGTCCTTTGTAATGCATCAAAACCAAAGCAAGAGCCCTACAAGCATTAGAGTCCCTCCTCCTCTCTAATTACTCTTTAACTCAGATTATTGATTTCATTTAAACACATCAGTGATGTCTTGCATAACAGTAAGAAGTAACAATGTAACAATTTATTTTGCTATTAAGGAGAACTCGTACATCCACTGCAAGCTCTGTGTTCTCTTTTTATTTTAGGTATGAGCCTGTTTTTCACACTAAAAAACAACTTTTTTTTGCCATAAATATAAGATTAAAAACATAAAAATATATAATATAATATATATATAAAATATAATATTAAAAACATTCAAATGAGCTTTTTGTTTGGATGGGGGGTGGGAAACCTATGTCAGTGTTTTACACAGCACTGATGCAGCAGTGAATTTTTTAGCTGTTTGTAAGGATGACAGCACTGAACAAGTGAATCGTAAAGTCACAGATGGGAAAGGCCCATGGACATCTTAATGCAGAGGTTCAAGAAGAAGAATTCAACAGAAGCCTGCATTACAAAGCAGGATTAGGGGCTTAGCGAGCCAACTTCAGTTTTAACCCTGGGTTTTCTGTGTTACCAAGGTGGGTTCATCGTCACAGTAACACGTTTAGCCTACTCGTGAAGAGGTTTTGCTTGAGATAAGAGATCATCGCATACAAAACCACTTCAAATTGGCCAGTCAGTTCTCTGGCACATAGTCTCACCATTCCTGAAGTTAGCCTACTTGCCAGTTCTTCTCATCTTTCCTTCGTTGATTTGAGTAGAATCACACAATAATACAGCACTTTTATTATACACATACAAACACACTAGCACAGCACTGCTGTGGCTGTCTTGCTCTGGGTCTGCACTATGTGATCAATCTCTTCATATTTTTCTAATATAGTTTTTCTTTATTTACAAAATATGCTGCTCTGCTGCAGTTAGACTTATCATGTTTGTAAGTGGTCATATGTAGTTATGTATTTGCATGCTCTTGTAGCTAGATTAGGTAACCCTAAGTTGATATATTGGGTTTTGTTTTCTAAGGTTTTACATGTCAGAATATAATAAAAATCATCTTAAATCTTATAGATACTAAATAATAGTCACAAAGTATTGTAGTGTCATTATTTATTTAACAAAAGCTGAGCCAAAATGTAGAAACTATGAAAACTAACTACACCCCGTGATTCATTTGCTTGTAGAACCACCTTTAGCAGAATAGCTTGAAGTAACTTGAAGTAGTTTTTCTCTGTATGACTTCATCAGTCTTTCATATCACCATGGAGGAATTTTGGCCAACTCTGATTTACAACATTGCTTCAGTTCATTGAGGTTTATGGACTTTCATTTATGCACAGCTTTCTTTTTTGATCAGGCTCAGCTCTAGATTCTGACTGGGCCATTGCAGCATTGTGATTCTTTTCTTTTCCAGTTATTCTGTTACAGATTTTCTGGTGTTTCTTGGGATAATTGTCCTATTGCACGAAGCCTTTTTGGCTGAGCTTTAGCTGTTGGAAAGATGGGCTCACATTTGACTCTAGAATGCCTCTAGAGGAGTTTATGGTCAACTCAATGACTGCAAGGTGCACGGGACCTGTGAATGCAAAACAAGCCCACACCATCATCATAATTAACACTGTTTGTGCTAATATGCTGTGTTTGGTTTTCACCAATCATGTGCTGCCATGTTATTTTTAAGAGGGAAGAGGCTTTCTTCTGGCAACCCTCCAAAACAAGCCATACTTGTCAAGTGTTTTTCTAATTGTACTGTCTGGCTTATTTGTACTGAACTTTAACATTTCACATGCTAACTGAGGCCTGTAGAGTCTGACATGTAGCTCTCAGGATTTCTGAGCATTGGGATCAATTTGCTGGTACATCCAGTCAGCGGATTATTAGGAACTTGAATGTGTTCCACTTGTGAAGAATCTTTCTCTGTCTAGAATCATGGACTTCAAATTGTTTGGAAATTACTTTTAATCCTTACCAGACTGATGGGCAGCATACATTCCTTTTTTAAGTTCATCGGTAATTTATCTTCTCCTTGGCACTGTGTTAACACACACCTGAATGCTTCAGGCCAGTAAACTACCTATACTTCTGTTTTTGTAGAGGAGCTCACCCTTGCTGATGATCAGTTAATCAAGTGCATTTAATTGCAAGATGAAGCAGTGAGGGTGTACTTAGCTTTTCTGTGTTATTTATTTAGTTTTTTTCTATGGTGACTGAGCAGTACCAGGAACAATCATGCTTAAATACTGAAATTGAGTTTCCCTCGCCAAATGGTAAACGACTGTATTTTTTACTCCACATAAAGTTGACTGAAAGCTCCTCCTGCTTGAGACCTACAGGATGATGCAGGACTTAGGTTGGGTTCCCAATCCACTCATGTAAGTTGGAGAGTAACACTACAATAGCAACCTCCTTAAGTCCCAGCATATAAATAGGAACAGAATAAACTAAACAGTTCGCAGTTACATTGCAGCTGAAACAGGGTGAATGTTGATACTGTTAATATTTACAGCTCCAGTCAAATTGGACTCCTCAGTCAACATGGCGTGCAAAGTGTTGGACTCAACCCGACTCAACCTTAAGGCAAATACCTAGATCGTTACATAGAGGCATACTGAGAAGCTTTGATTTTGACCGATTTCTTCAAATGCTGTTCTGTGTGGCAGCTCTTTGAGTGCCAACCTGCTTCCTAACAATGACTAGATTAACATGTAATGTTTAACTTATTCCCTGACATTAACTAATAACATTGACAATTCTAATAAAAATATCTTAGCATGTTTTCAAAATGCTAAATTATGCAAACCAAACATGATAAATCCAGAAACGTGATCAAGAGCTGTTATTCTCTACAGTTCTACAGTTTGCTGTTACTTGTAGGATGAACCTAACACCTAAAGGTAGCAGTCAAGAAGTTTGTTCAGACGACAGCTTTAAGCCACGTCAAAATATCAGACTCTCACTGAAAGCTTATCATTGACTTCATGCTGTGGACAGAAGTCTAACAGATAAGACAGAGGCCGACCTCAAGTCCATGTAGACATTCTAAGAAGGCCACTTCAGTGCAGATAAGGTGAGGCCTTGTTGCAAGGACTGTGATTCATGCAGACACCAAGGCCTGGTGTTAACAATGATGAGGAACCTAATTCGATAAGCGCCAAGTGTTTGGTATTTATCTGGCAATATACAAAATGAAAATCCAAAACATTTCTTTATTGGTTTCGATAAACTTGAAAGTGACATAATGCATAGAAGCAGAAAAAAAGATTTATCCCTGCTCTGAAGGACACAGTAACGTCATTCTGTATCACTTCTGATTTCTAAACAGTCTGACTTTCAACAAAAGAGCCACTCATAAGGTCGAATCTACATGAGAAATTCACCCGCTTTGTCATTACTCAAAACAATTACACTCTGGCCCGTAAGCGTTTCTGTTCTCTAGCCATGCTGTAAACTAGCCAGTCATCTTCATAATCTAACATCAACAGAGAAAACACCTTCAAAGGACCACATCAAACATACACTAAGTTTGTTACGTTTATTGCATTCTGGGGAATAAACTGTTCAATTAAATGTGCTGCGAAATGTTTGATGGTCCTTCACAATGAAAGCAATGTTTGATCTGTATCATAACAATGTGTGTACAGTATATGCAATGACATTATATACCTGGCCTCAGGAAACAATTAAGGGGTTATTTATACAGCACCTTTCAAAGCCAACATTACAAAGTGCTTCACAAAAACAAAGACTGAAATTACTCCAAGATGAAGGCAGCTCCAACGTTCAGAAGTTTGTAATTAGTCGAAGATCTAAGTCATAGGCTTAAAAACCGAAGCCATTTTTAAGGGGGGTGGGAAGGAAGGGCTGTGTGACGTGAAATATTAGGTTTGTGTGTTGTATGTTACTTTGTGGTATAATTAATTTAGCAAAATGTGTGAAAAAACAAAAATAAAACAAAAACCAATAAACCGTCCCTTTTCAGGGGATTTTTGTTTTGTTTTGTTTTCCATTTTTGCTTGGAAGAAAAGAGACTCAAATGATTATTCATATTAACTATTTGTATACTTATCTATCTACTGCTGAGTTGTTCTGAATTTTGTGAACACTGGTGTCATGTTTTAAAATGCCAAATCAAACACTATATACAGAACCACTGCATATTGACTGTCAACTGGAGAGTATAACATCACATTTTGGGGTGGCTGTAGCTCAGGAGGTGGAGCAGGTCATCTACTGATTGGAAGGTTGGTGGTTTGATCACTGTCTCCCACTTGTCTGCATGCCAAATATCCTTGGGTAGTTAGTAAGCGCTTAAAAGCATAGGTGGGTGAATGTGGTATGTTGTGTAGAGCACTTTGAGTACTCCGGGAGAGTAGAAAAACGCTATATAAGAATCACTCAATGTACATTTTCATGAAAATCAAAAGAGATTGGATTTTTAAAAGCACATAAAAAATAATAGTCACTTTGTGTGTGACGATGTTTGTGCAAAGTGTTGTTCAGATTGGCTCGCCCATTAAGGAGGAGATAGGGTACATATACTACATGTACATATACAATTATAATAAGTTATACTCTAGTTTTTTGTTTGTTTGTTTTCCAGAGTTACAGATATCCTTGAAAGCTCACTTAAAACGTAACCAGCAATTCAGTACAGCAAAGTAGCTTATTTGTCCATTGTGATCATAGATACTAGCATACACTATATGGGCCACACGTCTTAATCTTTGAATTCATGTGTTTTTAGTCCCATTGCTACAGTTAGTCAAAGACCTGTCCGTGCAGTCTGCCTTTCAAAACATTTTGAAAGAATGGTTTGTTCTAAAGAGCTCGCTGAATTTGAGTGTGGTGCTATAATAGGATTCCACCATTGCAACAAATCAGTTTCTTCAAGTTCTTCAAGAAATCAAGTTTCTTCACTCCTAGATATCCTGCAATTAAGTGTAAATGGTATTTTGGAACCACAGCAACTGCCAAGTGTCAGAACACAGAAAGTTACAGAGCGAGGTCATTGAGTGACTGTTTAATATTGCTAATTTTTGCTATTACACTATTGTTTCCACTGTAATCGCCATAATAAGATGTTATGAAAATGTGATATGTGTTTAAATACTGTAGATCAATAAATCTTTAAACCCCTATTATTCATTTGTGTAATCAACAAACATTGTTTCTTAATTTCTTTACATCGCATGAGGTAGTGGGACATGCAGCATAATTTGGCAATTAATTATGGCCTGAATCAATAAACAGAAATGACTTGATTATTTTTTTTGTTAATTTGTGTTGTACTGTACGTTGTACAGCAGCAGCATCCTTTTACAGTGTTTAGCTCTGTTTACAAAGAACATATTACTGTAATTTAGTGTATTTTTGTGCCATTTTGTTAAAGTGTATCTTTGCAGTATATTTTGCGACTTGTTGCTGTAACAGTGTAGTGTGTAAAAGTAGATTATGATTTTTTTTAAAGGTTTTAACAGAGCAAAAGTTCTGTACAGGAGCTATACAAGAAGATTGTCCTAAAACGACCTGCCTGATTTCTGACAGCTGCTGGTAGTATGGGACATTTAATTAAAACCAATAATTTATTTTATCTTGTTCTTGAGAAAAGGCTTATATGGCTTGTTTCACAAACCTGGACATGACAACTGAATACTTTATAAAGAAGAGTGAAAAAACTTTTACCTTACCTTTCTGCCAGGACACTGGCTGCACGATATAATTCAACTTGTATTACAGCTGCATTACATTGAGACTGAGCTTAAATAAACATATTATGCTGTAGTTGCTTTTCAGTTCAGTGACTTTGAGAATCCTCTGTTCCCTCTCTGTCATTCTACATATCTGCTGGTGTTGGATTCAAACAAAAAACAGATGATACAAATTATGTTCTTTGAAAACAAATTTTGTCTCATGTCATGGTTAATGGGCCTCTTTTAATACTCCATAAAGCATTAGGTCAGTCAGTCTTTCAACCAAGTTTAATTTATAAGCCATCGGCATCAACTTTATTTTTTTCATTTTCTGTTAGCTAGGTTGTTGGTTTTCAGCTGCTGTGGATATACAAGAAAGCTTTCATAGTCTCATTTATACCTGTTATTTTAACACGAAGAAGCATCTGTCTCTGCACTCGATCCAAAGTCTTTCACTTACTTCCTCTTAATGTCTATTCGTGAGGACTCTGTCAGCTATTCTAAGAAGAGATGGTCCCCAATGATGGCTTTCCTTAACACTTCTTCCATCATCTTCTAACTAACTTAGCTGACTCATCCTTCTCCAAATTGATCTCTCAGCACTGGTTAACAGTCCCATTTCTACTGCCTTCCTTCCTGTTCTGTTTCACATCTGGCTGTATCGTCCTCAAGTAAAACAAAATTGCTCGTATACTCAAGAAACCAACACTCAAACCCAATTATATATTTTGAAACTGGGCTTCTTGTTGTCACTGAAGCACTAAACAATGACTCATTCCCCTCAGTCTTCTTATAACTACGTTTATGCTTTTAACACCGAGCCACCAGATGCTCTGAGTCTTTCCTACCAACTCTGTTGGGTCATTTCTTACTTGGTTGACCTTGTTTCTTTGTCCTGTTAGACCACACTATGTAGATAGTGATCCCTGCTCAGCTTTCCAGGAATGTCTTTGTGCTTAGACACAAACATCTCTGATGTAAGGACCACAAGTGTGAGACACAGTCCTGCATGTCTGCAATGTTTGTCACAATACGGCCGTGTGCAGGCAAGAGTAGGACCCAAACGCAAACTCACAGAGTCAAAAGGTAAACTCAAAAAACACAGCTTTATTGCTGGCGTGAAGTGGGACACGAAAAACAACACAAAATAAACTAAACTGGGAAAACTAAAGCACAAGGAGCCACAGGGAAAAATCACACAGCTATGAGGGAGGACGCAACACTGACAAAGAGAAACATGGGGCTTAAATACACTGAGGGATAACGAGGGGGAATGAGACACAGAAGGAGAGCACAGCTGGGAGTAATCAGGCTGGACGAGACAAGGGAAGCAAAACTAGAAACACTCACATGAGGCATGGACCTTCAAAGTATAACAGGAAACTCACTGACTGAAATCTAAACATGCAAACTCAACAGCAACTGGGGAGACAGAACATAGGAACCTGAAACATGGTACAAAAACATCACAGTAGACATAACATGGAACACAGGGAAGCCATATTACAAAGCCAAAGAACTAAACCTATGGTAACCATAACTGAAATCTAGGGAAACAGGAAGCAGTACAACAAAAGACTCAAAACATAATCCATAATATAAAAACACGAGATCTCTTCAAAATAAAACTGGAAACATGAGAGGAAGACATGACAACATAAGACAACAGACATGAAACACACGAAGGGCAAGGGAGACTTCACAGGGGTTGAAATACACAAGAGGGAACTAATAAGCAAATGAACATAGGAGACATGAGCTTAAACATACTATAAACATCAAAATGAACTAAAACTCAAAACACTGGGCCATAAGACCCAGGACCGTGACAGAGCCCCCCCTTCAAGGGCGGATTCCAGATGCCCAAAAACCACGAAAAACAAAACAAAAACCAAAAACAACCCACCAAGGGCGGGCGGCGGGGGTCCAGGACGGAGGGCCAGAAACAAGGCCAAAAAAACCAAATGTCCATCAAAATCACAGGAGCGCAGGGAACAGTTCATGACTCCTCAGGGGCCGACCCGGAGGGTGACGGCACAGGAGTTCATGGTCAAACAGTCCAGGTGGCCGACCTGGACGACAGCAGCACAAGAGTTCACATGGTTCAGGTGGCCGACCAGGAGGCCAACGGTCCAGTAGTCCATAGTTCACGAGCTCAGGGGTGACCCGGAGGTCGACAGCATAGCAGGTCATAGTTCAAAGGTTCAGGGGGCCGACCCGGAGGTCGAGAGCACCACAGGTCACAGTGCAACAGTTCAGGCGGCCGACCCCGATGGCAACGACGTCCAGCTGACGGCCCGGAAAGCGGCCGGCGATTCCGAGGGGCAAAACATGGCTTGGGCGGTGGCAACACAGCCGCAGGACCAGGCGAGGCCGACACAGAAGCAGAGGCTGAGGCTGGACCAGGCGAAGCACAGGCTGAGGCTGGACCAGGCGAAGCAGAAGCCGAAGCCGGACCAGGCGAAGCAGAAGCCGAAGCCGGACCAGGCGGAGCAGAAAACGAGGCAGAGGCTGGACCAGGCGGAGCAGAGGCAGAGGCTGGACCAGGCGGAGCAGAGGCAGAGGCTGGACCAGGCGGAGCAGAGGCAGAGGCTGGACCAGGCGGAGCAGAGGCAGAGGCTGGACCAGGCGGAGCAGAGGCAGAAGGTGGCTGGACGGGCTCCTCGGGCCCGCCAGCAGACGTGGCATGAGGCCGGAAGGGCAGCTCGGGCCCCCCAGCAGACGTGGCATGAGGCCGGAAGGGCTCCTCGGGCCCCCCAGCAGACGTGGCATGAGGCCGGAAGGGCTCCTCGGGCCCTCCAGCAGACGTGGCATGAGGCTGGTGCGGTTCACCTGAACCCCCAGCTGACGTGGCATGAGGCTGGACGGGCTCCTCGGGCCCTCCAGCTGACGAGGCATGAGGCTGGTGCGGTTCTCCTGAACCCCCAGCTGACGAGGCATGAGGCTGGTGCGGTTCTCCTGAACCCCCAGCTGACGAGGCATGAGCAGTAGGTGCAGAGACCACCGGCTGAACATAAGGCTGAGCAGGTGATGGAGCAAATGACTGAGCGGCACAGTGGGCTAAGGGCTGAGCTAACGGAAGCACAGGAAAGTGTACTATGGACTGGGCCGCTAACAGTGCTAGTGACCAAGCTAATGACTGAAAGGCATGCAGTAGTGATGGCGGTGTGGGTTGTAGACTGAATTCTCCTGAGCCCTCAGTAGAAACAGGGATGGGTGCAGGCACATGCCGGACACTAGCCACTCCCACCCAAGGAGTAGGTACGGGTGCGGAGACGGGCTGTATCCTGGCTGACCTCACCCTGGGGACCGGCATGGGTGACAAAACTGAAGCCTGACCTGGAGACAAAACTGAAGCCTGACCACATGACTGAGCTAATTGAGCAACAGACTGAACTATGGAAAAAAATGAGAGGTTGTAGTGATTGTGGTAGTTGTTGCTGACATATCTCCGAGCCTACAGAACACAAGGACAGGGGCTGGATAGGCTCACCTGAGCCTTCAGCGGACACAGGAATGGGTGCAGGCACCCGCCGGACACGAGCCACTCCCACCCGAGGAGTAGGTACGGGTGCGGAGGTAGGCTGTGTCCTGGCTGGCCTCACCCTGGGAGCCGGGACAGGTGGTGGAGAGCGGAGCTCAGGAGTGGTCACAGGAGTAGGTAGGTTTGCAAAGGCAGTCTCAGAATAAGCTGACTGGTGAGCAGCAAAGTCCAGGGGTGAAGCCACACCCAAAACAGTCACTTGAGGTGCAGGTTGAACTTGGTCTGACTCTAAAACATGGTGAGTGTGTTTGAACATGGCTGGCTGTGGAACACAAAATTCAACTTGATTCATGAGCTCAGTGGCATCAAGTCCAAGTCTTCTAGCCAGTTTAACTATGGTAGGAGGCACTCTGTTACTATTTACACCTCCCAGCTGAGGCACAGAAAAAATAACTGCCTGAGATACTGGCAGAGCATTACGTAGAATCTCAGATACAGGATTGGAATCATGAAGGTTCGGAGGAGTTGGTTGAAAAACTAAAGTGTTCATAGGAGCAGCATGACTAACCGTGGATGAAATGGCAGAAGGATTGGAATGAGAATGTGGCAAACAGTCACTTTTACCCGTGAAAGTGGTCTGCTCAGCTGCTGTGGAACGATGGCGGCGTGAACGCCATTTTCTCCGGGAAGGAGGGGGAGGAGACGTGCCAGCCCGCGAATCCTCCAGCGGACCGGGCTGAACCTCCTCCGAGTCTTCATAGTGGAGAGGCCGATCCGGGCGGACGTGTACGGTGGAAACGAGGAAGTCCTGGATGAGAGGGTGTAGCGCACCAAATAGCCAGGGAAGTCCAGAAACCATCCTCTGCAGACGGATGGCTAACTCCTCCTGGTATTCTTCAAAGGGCAGCGCAAACCATTCCTGGCATAGAAACTCCACCGCATAGATCATGTCCTCCCGGAGCTCAGCGGAGGGATTATGAGTTGCTGGGTCCATTGTCTGGTTGCGTCCTTCTGTCACAATACGGCCGTGTGCAGGCAAGAGTAGGACCCAAACGCAAACTCACAGAGTCAAAAGGTAAACTCAAAAAACACAGCTTTATTGCTGGCGTGAAGTGGGACACGAAAAACAACACAAAATAAACTAAACTGGGAAAACTAAAGCACAAGGAGCCACAGGGAAAAATCACACAGCTATGAGGGAGGACGCAACACTGACAAAGAGAAACATGGGGCTTAAATACACTGAGGGATAACGAGGGGGAATGAGACACAGAAGGAGAGCACAGCTGGGAGTAATCAGGCTGGACGAGACAAGGGAAGCAAAACTAGAAACACTCACATGAGGCATGGACCTTCAAAGTATAACAGGAAACTCACTGACTGAAATCTAAACATGCAAACTCAACAGCAACTGGGGAGACAGAACATAGGAACCTGAAACATGGTACAAAAACATCACAGTAGACATAACATGGAACACAGGGAAGCCATATTACAAAGCCAAAGAACTAAACCTATGGTAACCATAACTGAAATCTAGGGAAACAGGAAGCAGTACAACAAAAGACTCAAAACATAATCCATAATATAAAAACACGAGATCTCTTCAAAATAAAACTGGAAACATGAGAGGAAGACATGACAACATAAGACAACAGACATGAAACACACGAAGGGCAAGGGAGACTTCACAGGGGTTGAAATACACAAGAGGGAACTAATAAGCAAATGAACATAGGAGACATGAGCTTAAACATACTATAAACATCAAAATGAACTAAAACTCAAAACACTGGGCCATAAGACCCAGGACCGTGACAATGTTAAGTTTAATCCACGTATTACTTTTTACAGGTGCTTTACAGTAACAGCGACTAGTTCTCTTCTTACTGTGAAGCAGAAAAATCACAAAGCACTTTGCACACCTGCTTTGCATTTGCTGGAAAATGACAGAACTTCACCAAGTTATTACTGAGAAAAAATTAAACATATTGTCTCCACTATATTACAATCAGGCATTCCATATATAACTCTGTCTCCCTCTCTCTCTTTCTGTGCACATGCTTTATTATTTTTTCAAGTTAGTAGTTTTGCTTTAGTTGAAAATGCACATGCTCTTGTGCATGAGTAAACTGTGGTACTTTGTCATTTGCAAGACAACATGGGACAATGGGTGTTTTTCTGTGTGTGCTTTTATGGGGGGGTTTTTTCAGCCTACGTGGCTCAGAGGTGAAACAGTGCTGGACTTTATACATATGAGGCTGAAAAGGTTCAGGGGCACTAAATGGAAATATGCAAAGATGGGTTAATGTGTGCCCAATAGACTGCATTTAAAAGAAAAGAGATAGAAGAATATGCAATGGATGTAGCATCCAGCCAGTGTGGAAGTGACCAACTCAGATGTAATGTAAAGACACAGTTATCTGTTGGTTGGTGCTGAGCAACAGACTAGAAAAACTAGAGTGTAAACTTCACACAGCAGCCTATGATATTAGTCAGAGATGCTAATTTTGCTGCATTTTAACATAGATGTTAAAACCTCAAGTGGCTATTTGACAAATTGTCATTTTTGCCACTTCCCCATTAGTTTCAGTTTTCAGTCCTGGAAGTCGCTGTTTGCTTTAATAAAATTAAGCTTCTTATATTTCAAGTGCTGTACCAGAAGTCTTGATGTTTGTGATAGTGGCTTCTTGAAATGTGGGCAGAAATATGTTCAGCTTCAAGCCTAAGCACCACTGACAAATAATGCTGTAATGATGGGTGGTTAAGTCATCGACTGCTGCCCGCCTCACTGCTTTAGTCATACAATTTGTATGACTGCGAGTAGAGTTTGTGTATAGCATGCGTTATTATGGCACTGGTGCTTCTTGTGGAATTAACAGACATCCTCCTCCCACTCTTTCTCCATCTCTCTCTCTGTTTACATGTAGAAAGAGTACAAGCTTCTCTCCATGGGGAGGGGAATTTTAATACTGAGTGTTTAAAAGTCTGTGTTTATGAACACTTTAGCAGCAAAAGGCATTCAATAACAAGTTCCATTTTTAATGAGAAAAAAAGCCACTAATACAAAGAAAGAAAGAAATAACTGGGTATTGCACACATGTTGGCCACTATGATACAGTATGATATGGTGCACTGCTGACTCAATGTGTATTTTGAAGTGTGGTGTAAGCATGTGTGTGCATGCATATGCTCAAGAGATGCACATGTAGCTGAGTTGCTTATTCACATCAGAGTGACGCATGTGCTTAAGGAGCCTGCTGAAGCTGTCCAGACAAGCTGCAAAAACACACGCACACACATATAGAGCGCAGAATGTGATGCTCCTGCAGTGGGATTATCAGGTAAACCTGTGAGTTCAATCTGCGGCTGGTGGTTAATACCTTCTAAAGAAGTTTGTAGCGGGCGGCTCCATTCTGGATTGGTGTTGTGGCATGAAAATATGCGTGTCTGCAGCATAGAAGAGTCATCACAAAATCTGTAGTTAAGGCTCCAGACATACAGATATTTGTTGTAGATTTAAAAGGCTATTTGTTATCCTGTTTGACTTCACGCATCTGGCTTGTAAGAGGAAGTACTTGGCTTGTTGCACTGGGGACTGAACGTGGGTGGTAAGGAAGACGATTAAAGTTTGTGAAGTGCAGCGGGGGCAGACAGGTTGTGGAAGGAAAAGCAATATGCTAATATGCTGCTGGACATTAATGGTAAAATGGTAAGAAATATTCACAGCTTTTTGCTCTGTCTGTATTTTTTTTTAAGTGAGTGATTTATCCATTCTCAGTGCTGTCATGTTTCTTCAACAGGTTTCAGCTACAGAAGAATGTGTAGGACCCATGAGATTGTCTCAAGAGCCAATTCAGGTAAGAGTAAGACAGCCCGTTGGGTCATGTTCATATGTAATGTTTAAGAACAACTGATGAGTGCAGTTTATGGCACCAAATTTCCACCCCCATAAGTGTAATTTAGTCTCCTAGATAAACAAAACGGATTCAAAATGTACTATGAATTCCCTGTTTGTGTCCAGTTGGAATTTCTATATGCAACTTCATTTAAAACAGGGAAAAACAAATACACTGCCTATGCTACTTATACCATTTATACTGCTTATAGTTTATATCACATTAGGACTTCTTCAGATTTTATCCCAGAAAAAAATCCTTCCATCTCTACTAAAGGACGAGAATACTTTTGCAGATTGATTTTTATTCGTAAAGTGACTTTATCCACAGTGTGGTTAACAGTATTTGCTGTGATAATGATTTACCTGACTAAAGTTGTTGAAGATAAATTTACTTTTTTGATTTAAAGTAAAATATGATCTTAGCCACATAAACCCTGTTTGCCTTTGTAGTCCAAAATGTTCTTTTGTATGTCCCCGAAATAATATCTTCTATCCCTTGCGTTGCATTCATTCTTGAATCAGTGCTCTAAGACATATTTGCTGTGATGTTTTCTGGATATAGTTTGCCATTTTAGATTAATTTTATGCATCTTAAATACCTGTAGACACCTTGTCTGTCCTCTGTAATTTCGGTCTAGCTAAGATTTCATCTTGCCTATCAAGAACTCGAGTAATATTGTGAGGTTAGGCAGGGTTGAGTCAGGGACTGTCTGTACTCATCTTCTGGTTAGGGATTAGGACATGTGCTAACAAGATTTATCCTTATGTAACAGAGAAAGTAAGAGCTCTAGGTGACTAGCTGGTTAGATTACAAAGCATTCCTTATTCCAGCAGTTCTGCTACTTTATTAGCTGCTCGTTTATTGCTTTTATTTGATTTGCTTTGGTTTGAGCTGTGCTGCTTTGACCCATCTCCGGGGGTTTTTGAGTTCAGTTCAGCTCCCACTCCAGTGTGGTGATGTGAGAGGCCTGGCATGCCACTCGTGTTCATGCTGAGCTAAAGAATCCCACTCTATCCCTTCACCCTCCTCCTTATTTACCAAACCCAAAAGCACTATAGCTTGAAATCTCTGGCAGCATGCAAGCAGGTGGTGGGACCGAGGGCTTTATTAAAAAGCCTTTTTTGACTTCATCTCATGGCCCATAAAACCCTAAAACTGCTCTTTTCGTTTTACGTCCAACCTTCTGCTGGATCCATGACCTGAGTCGCTCCTCCTCTACTTCACTCCTTCCACAGGAACAGAGAGATGAAAAGAGAGATAAAATGTTCTGCAGCAGAGAGTTATATATTGTGGGTTTTCCTTGACATTTACTATTACTGCCTAGTGGCCCTGGAGAGTTTCAGATTTGCTACATACCTCCTCCATCAGCTTATCTAATGCTTCATGTGGTTTCACTTGTTACACACATAATTAATAATCTAAAGTGCATTGTAATTATATCGCAGATTCATGTAAAGAAAGGTAATTCTGTTGTTGAAAACTTTTGTCATTTTGTATCTTTAAACTTTTAATGCCTTTTTGTGTGTAAGCTCAACTATATAAACAACTGCAATTGCAGTTGAAGCTGTTGCTCAAATAATTCATGTGTTCATCAGCAGAATCCTTAATGGAAGGAAGTTTTATCATTGGTTTACTAAAAATAAGAGCTTGTTAAATGTAAAAGCAATGTTTCTGTGTCTAATTAATCCTTGACAATTTTATATGTAAGTTAAAGGCATCACACCTTTGATTTGCATCTAGTTTATCGTGATATAATATGTTGAAAAACAACTCACTCATACAGACTTTGTGTCCTCTAACTTTGACACAGATTTACTTGGTTATTTATTTATCTGAAATAAGTCCTCAGACATTTATTTATTTATTGCAATTCTTTTCTTTTTAAAAGATTTTCCATGTGGATATTCAGAAAATGATAAAAATCCAGTTAAAATTGATGGCCATTAACCAAATCCTACCACAACTAGTTAGGTAAGCGGTGTTAGGATTTTGTGCTTCTTATTTTTTGTTTTTCTTTAATTTATTGATAAATTTTTAAAACATGCTTATTGGAGCGCATAAAATTGTACAATGCAAAATGTAATGAGTTTGTTTTAAACTGTTTAAACTGCAGTAGTGCAATTATCATCATTAAGTCATCTTAAAATGGGACTTTAAAGTAATTTGTAATATCTCAACATAAGTAGCAGAGCTAAAATATGCCAAAGTAAAAAAAAAAGAAAGAAAAAAGGTTTAGACTGGAATGCTGACTGAAAGGTAATTTTTAATGAATTCATTACTTTATAATTATATTTAAAAAGCATGAAATCAGTGTTTCATTAACAGCCTGACCTAAACACTGTCTACAATTTTCAAACTAATTCTGGGATGTGTGTGTAATGTGTACGTAGAATATGCTAAGCTGGGAGGTACTCCAAAATATACATGATAAACTATGCAGGTTATAGTTTTGACATCATTCATATGAAGGAAAAAACTTTTTTAACTAACTTTCCCAACTCCCCAGCTATAGTGAGGAAAGTTGCTTTTGTTGTAGTCTTACGTGAGAGTCATCTTACACTCTTGTACTCTCTTTTTATCCCAGTAATATCTAGCTCAGTCAAAACTGTTGTTAACCGCTATTTGAGCTGCTGTTCTGTCTTGTAATTACCTTGGATCTCAATAGGCGTGCACATGTGGAGTTTCTTTTGAGCCACACCTGGCAATTCTAATTTTTATCCCACATTTAAATACTGTATCACTGCACACTACAGTTTCCCTGTTCTGCAGTTTTTTATCACTTCATTTTCTAATCTTTGGGGCAGTTTCCATCATATTCATCCAAATTCTACAGAGCTTATGACCTTGTAGTGTCTTGCAACTTCCCCCATTGAGCAAAGCATTGCCAGCAAAGACTTAACCTGCTTGAGAACATGATAAAAACCTCCCCTACTTTCTCCATATCCATTGGCTAAAATCCAGAAAAATGCACATCCTGCAGTGTGTGCTTTTGCATACAAGAGTCGGGACAGGGGAACAAGGGATGATAATGCTGTGCAATCCCAAAAAAGTTGATTGTTAAAATAAAATGCTGGAAAGCTGAAAGAAAAGATTTCATTGGCCAGCCTTTGACCTGATATACAGTTAAATGGCTCAAAGGTAGTTATCCCAGTGACACATCTGTTTGGAAGTCTCCCAGTGTTAAATGGCATCTGACTTGGGTGTGCAAACATGGCAGATTAACCTCTGAACTCTGAAAACAGCAGCAGCCCAGGAGGATAAGCCTTTGTGCTAGCTGAACAGTGTTTTCATGTAAACTTTGAAGGCTGTGACTTAACTGTGTCATTTGGGTGGCTTGATAGGTTTAAAAACTTAAATTGTATTTTAAGGGTATTGTAACCAATTAATTGCATAAACACACATCCATTTGCCTACCATTAACAGTGAGTTGCATTTAGAGAGGCGTCTAGCTCTGACAGATACGATGTTGGTGTGATGGAGTGCAACCATGTGTTTAAATATGTTTGACTGTGTGTATATTAGATGGTGGTATTAAGACCAACGGCGCCTCCTATCAGGCTTGTCATTGGTGACATATTTGGGTGGCAGGTCAGAGATGTGTGCGGTCTGTGTTGTCCCAGGGTACGCTAGGTACTGTGTGTGTGGAATTTCACATGTTAGCACCATGGTTACACAAGCCAGCACAGGATCAAAGACTGTAGATCTTTCACAGGCACTCGAAAATGGGAGCCCATTTTCTCCTCCTGTCCTCTCCTTCTGACATCGTCTTTTGGCAGTCTCACCTCTTCTTTTTCATTTTCTATTGTTTCTGTCGCCGCCTGTGAAGGACAACATATGAACACTCTGAAATGCTCTCTGCCTGATTTTACTGTGGAGAATCATGACTTGGACTCCCTTCTGCTTATTTCACCCACTCACTCATTAGCTTTCCCCTCTCTCTGCTGTGCTTCCATGCACTCTATCTGTCACTCTATCCTTTGTTGTCCTTAGAGGGAGTCAGGAGGTGATGCTGCTGCGAGGCAGAGCTGAGTACTGTTGATTCTGGCTGCAGTCCAGCTGCCTGCGTGTATATGTTGTGTTTCCTCACCACTGTACCAAAGGTGGTTGGTGTGTTCATGGTCAAAACACAGTGTGGGATCTAAAACATGTCCTCACTCTGCAGGTTTCATGTCTGTCATGATTCTGCGCTGCTCAGTTTCAGTCAAAGCAGTAATTCACCTCTTGGAGAAGGCATTACCATGACGTTTACATGATGGCGGTTATTCAGCTATTCATTTCATCCATTTTAAATTTCCCCAGTCAGAATCGGGGGGACAGGCAGGTGGAGACTCTCCTAGCATGCTTTTAACAAAAGATAGAGAGGCACCATGCACAGTTTGCCAGCTTATCTAAGGAAAGTCAAGCACACGGATGAGCACACACAATTTCCAATATTTCTCCCAAGCTGCATGCGTGTCTTGGGACTCTGGGAGGAAATCCACAAATCGCCAGAGAGAAAATTAAAACTCAACCCAGAAAAAGCAACAGAGCTGAGACTGAAAATCAAGACTGATGATGACACAGTTGACCATTTTCCCGCTGTTTATTTTTCTCAGTTTTTGATTTTACTCACATCGCTATACTAACAAAACAAATAAAGGTGGTAATACTATGTTTTACTTTACCCAGTTATGCAAGCTTTACAAATGAAGTAGGGTTTTTTAGCTTTTCATTACATCCAGATAAACTTCCTGTTTTGTCAAGCCTACACGAACACTAAGGGAACATTATGTGCTCATTTCAAAATGAAAACCATCACTAGAGACAAATGCCCGATACATTCTTATATATTATTTTCTCAGAAATGTTAAAATTCGATTTCTGTGCATCTATGAATATACTCCTTAGGGCTCATTATTAGACCTCAAGGGAACAACCATTTCAGGGGCCAAACAGATAGATGTTCCCAAGCAAAGTCTCTCTAGGATCTTTGTTCTTCCCGTGCCGAGAGGCTGTTTTTCTGATTTCCTGTTACGGTCCAAAAACATGCATGTTAGGGTAATTGGTGGTTCTAAAATTAGATGTAGGTGTGGATGTGAAAAGGCAGCCTCCATGTGTTCGTCCTGTGATGAACTGCCGACCTCTGTGGACTGTACCGTACATTTTGTTGCATGTCGCCTGTAAAAGGCTCCTGAGATAGACCCCAAGATTAAGATACAAAATTGACACCAGAGGTCCAAGACCAGCCCCTGCAGTGTGCAAACCACCAGATTATAAATACCCTGAAAGAGGGTACAGTGGTAAGACTTAAGAGGTTACTGCCCCCATGACATGCCATCACTAAGGCTATCCCTAAAGGTACAATAACACACTTATTTTATGAGTAATGCATGTTGAAGGTAATAAATTGTTTCTGTTTTTTTAGCCGTTTCTCTATGTACTGTCATGTTTCGTAGCCTTGTAATATAATGATAATAAGATATAGATTGTTCTTAGCAAAAGACAAGAAACAACCAGGCTTGATTTCATAAAATTTGTTGACATTTTAAGCACAGGCAAAGGAAGGAGCTGTTTTTGGTTCCAGTAAGAATAACATTAGGCAGCGATCCTGATGCGAGCAGTATTTCGTGCTTTTTGGTTTCTTCATTAGGGTGGGGCCTCTCTGTTTGCCATTTGCATGTTCTACATGTTTCTTCCCACAGTCCAAAGATATGCATGGTAGATTAAGTGGTGATTTGGATTTAAAACGGTGGATTTGAGCGTAATAATTTTGCATTACGTCAACATAAGGCTGTTTAATTTTTCTTTCATGCAGCCAGTTACTTACTTACTCCATAAACAGTGCATTATGTTAATCTACAAAAAGGGAGGAGTGGATATAATTTAAGCCAGAATTTGTACCTGTTGCTATTCACTGATACATGTCAGTAGCCTCATTTGTCCTGTAACCTTGTGAAAAATGTAACCGGCACATAAAATGTTCTTGGTTTGCTGTCCTGAATAGTGTCCTGTCTGAGTAGTAGACAAAGTGAAATATCTATTTTATAATTATCCCAGCAATAGAAGTACTCTCTTACCCCCATGCCCATTTCCTTGTCTCTCTCCAGGTCTTGCTCGTGTTTGCAAAGGAGGACAGCCAAAGTGATGCCTTCTGGTGGGCCTGTGACCGCGCTGGTTTCAGGTGCAACATTGCACGGACGCCTGAGTCTGCTGTTGAATGTTTCCTAGACAAGCACCATGAGATAATAATCATTGATGGACGTCACTCACGCTATTTTGAGCCTGAAGCTGTTTGCCGGTGAGTGAAGTCTTTCTGACCAGTCACTGGTTCTATATTTTCTGTAATTTCTCTATTTTCACTTCAGTGAATGTTTTGAGAGTGTTTCCTCCCAGCAGCTGGGAGAAGACATTTTAGGAAGTAATTTGGTGTTGTATTACATATTTAAGAGTATATTGATACTTCTTTAATGTTTGGAAACCATCTCCTTAAACTGAAAAAGAAAAAAATACTAGCAAAGAAATGATTTAACCAAATCCACATCTTTTTGCACGTAATCATGTGCAATATATAGATCAAACTACATCAGTCAAAAGTTATAGCAAGGAGCAGTGAGTACTGAAGCTCCTATAGCTTTGGGACTCTGTTGTGAAGAACTGGTTGGTGCCATCTGGTGTTCACTGAAAGCAACACAGAAGTCTACAACTTGAAACCTGATGCTCCAAGTTATATTTACAGATTTCTTTATTCAGTTTTTCTCCAAAAGGAAGTACAAGATATTTGACTTCCCAAGTTATAGGAAGCCATAGTTGAGCAGGCACTAAAGTGAGTCTGCACTTTGCTGACATGAAATCAGCCAAAAGCCTGAAAAAGCTTTTTTTGCCCATTTGTCCAAAGTGGCCGTGGCTGTGCTGGCAGCTTTTCAAAAGTATATGCGCCTGCGAAATGATCCCGTTCACTCCCAGTCCTGTGCCAGATGTTAAATCCTTACTGCTCATAGAGTTGTGTGCATTTGTTTATTCATTTACTGATTTATTTACTGAGAACGACCTGTAGTCCTGTGTTCTGGATACATAAATAACATGACTTTCAGGTTTTCAAGTCAGCTTATTCTTTGTTTTAATAAATAAATCGAAGCTGGATGTTCCTTCGATTTTTTGGCATCTATTTAAAGAAAAACTTTATTCCATATTATTTTTAGCCAAGACAAGTGACTACTACTTATGTGTTTGATTTAGTTTTCCTCCAGACCTTTTAGTTATTGGCCTATAGTAAAAAGCTGTGCCCATATATTTTCTTGTGATTTATTTTAAGTGCTTCGTTATTTCCTCAAGTAAAGGAACAGATCCATTTATCTCCCCTGTCTCCAGAATACCACAGTTTGGCAACTCCTCCCTGTTTCCTCCTTCGCTCCTTTCCTCAATGTGTTTTGTTTTTTTTTTGCCTTTTCCACCTCCCGTCCTTATCCACCATGAGGATCTCTTCCATAATCCATTCCTTCTGTTCCTGCTTTCATTCTCTAACACTGCATACTCATTCCTCCTCCATCTCCTGGCCCCTTTCCCTTACGCTTTGCCAGTGGCCTTGTGGCTTTGTGGCCAATCCTCTGAGGTACATGTTTGGTTTGGTGTTTCTGTGTAAAACGCAGAAATGTTCTGTCCTCCTTTTGAAGCAATGACATCAACCCCCAAATCTGTCCACATGTTTGTCCTGTACATGAGTCCAAGCCACTTTTCCTGAACTCCTGCTGACTTTGTATCTGTATTTGTGTTATTTTCAGGATGATCCGTGCCACAAAGCCCTCTGAAAACACAGTTATTCTAGCTGTTGTGCCACAAAAGTAAGTCTGAGTTAATCTTCTTTGTAAATTTTAATATTCTGTGTTAATAATTAATTAGAAAATTATTCACATAAGACTTTAAGGTCTTTAAGGCTCAACTTCAAAACAAACTTCAGATGTTTACAGTATCCCATTAGTATGGATGCCTTTGAATGGGGTAGTCTTTCAAAGGCATTTTATCTTACTATGTTGGGTTCATGTACAGCATTACACTTTTTTTAACCATATTAAGCAACCATGAACTCTATCAGGTTCATTTTTTAACTAGACTTTTAATTTGAAAATCAGCACATCAACCGATTATTCCAACACTTTCCAAAAAAAAAGTTATTCCTCAAAATATTTTCATATATTTTTATATAATTCTCTTAAAATCTGCAAGGTCAACAGCAACCTGTCTACGGTTATGGTTGGATGGTGGATTTTATTTTAGTCACATGGTAAACAGACAAATTTTCAGTTGCGAGATGATGTTATAATTTAGTATTACTTTTTGATTTTAAGATTGTTTGTTCAAAATAGAAGAAATGTCTATTAAAAAAGGATGGGTATCAACCAAATGCAAGAACTTTTTTTTTTTCAATAATATGACTTTGCTGTTGAAAATCTTCTTGTCTCCTCACCCTCAACCCAGTCACGGCAGATGGCTCCGCCCCCCTGAGCCTGGTTCAGCCGGAGGCTTCTTCCTGTTAAAAGGGAGTTTTTTTTACCACTGTTGCCAAGTGCTTGCTCATAGGGGGTTGTCAGATTTTGGGGATTTTCTCTATATTATTGTAGAGTCTTTACCTTACATTGCAAACTCCATTGAAACAATTGTTATTTTCAATTGGTGCTGTTCATTTTGGATGCAATCACTCATATTAAAAAAAAGTTGACTGACTTTTGAGAGTTTAAACTGCACAGTTTTCCATTCATTGTTTGAGCAGACCACTCCAAGCATGATTTTGAAAAATGATTGTGGTTGCAGATGGTAATCATTCTTTTCTGTCACTGTATAGACCGTCTGACCAAGAAGAGCCATCTGTTCTTCCTCTCCTCTGCGCTGGATTTAGCAGAGTACGTCCAACAACTTTTGCCTGTGCTTGTGACTTTGTTTATATCAGATGCAGCCCTCAATGTGTTATGCTTGTTTCTCCTTGAGGCGTTTCATTGATCATCTAAAGGTTTTAAACACTTAAACAGCAGCGTGTTGCCAGTTTTGAAAGAGGCACTTATTGTCCATGTTTTTTAATGGTGTGAAAATGACGTTGGAGGTTTCAATACGATTTGCTACTGACTCATTCAATCTTTCCACCCCCTTTCTCTCCTTCAAATGTCACTTAACCTTGTTTGGCCTCCAGAGGTTTGTGGAGAACAACAGTGTGTCAGCATGCTATAATGAGCTCATACAGATGGAGCATGGAGAGGTGCGCTGCCAGTTCAAACTCAGGTACAAGTGGAGGGCAAAGACACATAGATCATATCATGCAATTATGTGAACATGCACAGACATATACTGTGTAAGTGTTCTTTGGTACTGACTTTCCTAATTCTTAGTCTGGTGGCTTTATTCATCCACAGGGCTTGTAATTCCATCTTCACTGCCTTGGAGCACTGCCAAGAAGCTGTGGAGATCACCAGTGAGGACCACATAATACAGGTAAACATATTACACACCTTCCAACGCAGCAAAAGCTTTTCTTTAAATCACAAAGCTAGTGATAGTCAGTATTTGTGTAATATCTGTGGCTTTCATCCTCAAGTAGTTAATCCAAAAAAACTGTGTATGACTTTAATACCTTTACATATAAACTGTGTCTCTCTTAGTTTTTGTCTTGGTCGCGGCAATTGTGAAATAAATAGAAACACAACAAAGCATCACATTTACAGATTTTACATACATTAACAACAATGTGCTACATAAAAAAGTCGAAGTCGAGTCACCGCAAAACAGCATGTACCTCCTTATAGACAGATTATCCTTTCCCCCTCTGTATGGGGAAGAGGTGATCAGGGAAATTTAGACATAAGAGGACAATAAGAAAAATATACAACTTTTTCCTTTAATCTAATAGTTTTGTGGTTATTTCACAGTACGTGAATCCAGCATTTGAACGGATGATGGGCTATCACAAAGGGGAATTGATCGGGAAAGAACTGACTGAACTTCCCAAGAGTGACAAGAACAGAGCTGATCTGCTGGACACCATCAACAACTGTATCAAAAAAGGAAAGGTCAGTCCTGTACCCATTCATCTCCATCCAACCTATCTGTGAGATCTGACAGCATTTCATACCCTGACTGGCCTGTCGTCTCTGAAGGAATGGCAGGGCATTTATTATGCCAGAAAGAAATCAGGGGACAGTATACAACAGCATGTGAGGATAACACCAGTCATCGGCCAAGGAGGGTAAGCCAAGTTAAACAAGCGAACGTTGTTAGTGTACAGCTCCTAGAAAGAAATCTCTGATTCCTGTCCTCTTCCCACAGGAAAATTCGACATTTTGTAGCCATCAAGAGACCGCATATTGACAACAACAATCAGGTTGGTGAAATGATCATCTGATCGTTTACTCTGAAAAGTTTCCTTCCACCCAAGGCAGGGACAATCATTTCCATCAGTTTGTCACTAACACTGCAAAAAAGAAATACCAATCTGAATTTTAGTATGAGTGAGGCATGGCTAATTCTTTAATAATACTGTACCTAGTGTAGAAGCTAATTGTACAAACCTTGGCAAAGGAGAGGTCATTATACAAGGAGTGAAACAGGAGCTTCGGCAATAACAACTAGAAGTTAAAGGTTTTAATCAAATATTTACTCATTCAGGTACTTAAGGATTCTAATGTGGGACTCTTTGCTTACTTGGGGTTTTGGTTGGGTTTTGCTATAGCCACATCTTTAAATGATTCGGTTCTAATATATTTATGTAGTGCCAAATCACAATAACAACCACCTATGAGCAAGCAATTGGCAACAGTGGGAAGAAAAACTCCCTTGTAACAGGAAGAAACCTCCCAACAGAACCAGACTCAGAAAGCGGCAGCTATCTGCCGCAACCAAGTTGGGGGTGAGGAGACAAGAACAATTTCAACAACAAAGTCATATTGTTGAAAAAAAAAATCATATTCTTGTGTTTGGTTATTACCCATCCCTAAATGAAAAATATTCAGCTCCTACGTGCAGGTGCTTGTAGTTGAAAGAAGAAGAAGAAGAAGAAGAAGAAGAAGAAGAAGAAGAAGAAGAAGAAGAAGACGGGCAGCTACAAAATATTATTTGTGTTGTGGAGCTTAAACAAATGTCAAACTATCAGCAGCGCTAATGCTGCAGTGCTTTTTGGCCCAATCAAGTCTGGTGATGAAATATACCACTGAGTCCAAACTGCACTTAGTCACTGATTGCAAACTCTGCTGGCAGTTACATCTATATAAATGCGTCAAATGATCTGTAGGCTAAAGTGTCAGATTTACTTCAATACCTCAACAAAACATGTGGGCTCACAGGCTTCCAGCACTATTGAGCACCATGCACAGCTACTCTGAAGCAGGTGCCGCTACGCTCAGCTGGGTTCCCAGCCAATAACGTCATACTATGCTAAGCTACAGCTAAGCACCAGGATCTCCCACTAAGGCCTAAGGAAGGCGAGCAGCCAGGCACCAAGGCTATTTATACCCTGGGCAAAGCTGCACAGGCACTAGGTTTAGCTCATTGCTCTCTTTCATCGTGTGTGCATAAGGTGAGTCAGCCACTGACATTTGACTGCCAAAGCCAAATGGCACTCATTCCTGCTTGTCGGGGCTGGGAATCCTTAGGCATGGCAGCGACTGATCCGATTCTAGTCATCCCCCACAACCTAAGATGTGCAGTGTCAAACTGGATGGTATTATCACAGTGTCATTTCTAGATTTTATTCATTTTTTACCACAAATTACCATAGAGAATTGATGCAAAGAAGCAACAAAGTTTTAGCATTTGATGGCTCTCTAGAACTAAATCATGACCCGAGGCATGTAGTACATCTTCACTGAGATTATCTATTTGACAACCCAAGGCCACAAAGGCCATTTCAGGATACCATTTATGTGACATTGGATACCCGCTTAAGATCTTTTCCTCTGAGCACTTAAAGCCCCACATTACTCCTCATCTTTTCCCACCCAGATGTTTGGCTGTAGACCATGGTTTCCGTTTCATTGTGTTGTTTAGTTAGCACTCCAGACTTACAGCAGGTTTTGGGTCAGTTTTGTTTGTCTTTCCCCTCATTATAATCTCAACTATTACAAGCTTTAGCCAAGCCAATTTAAAAGATGTTTAGATGTCTGCTTGTGCTTTGCAGCCCAAGAAGAACATTAAATTGTAGCCAGTTAAATCTGGAAACTTTGCATGTCATTAGACATGTTTACACTGTCTTAATCCTATTTACTCAGTATGAGACACACTCAATGCCTAATACTTTATACCCCCTTTGCTTAAAACTTTAAGCAAAGGGGGTATAAAGAAAGACCAACTAGCCAATTCTATGAGATTGAAATGGATTTTAAAAATGACATGTAGCTGAAGTGTTCAAGGGATAGTTTTCATTGCTCCATAGCGAAATTACACGTTCCTAAATATGTAAAAATGATTTACAGTTATAGACAGTGTTTGTATACATGCATAAATGATTGCATAAACATGCAGGTTGCGCTGTCAGCAAGTTGCATAGGTGCAGTGAGTCACTGGGTAAGGAAAATCTTCTTAACCTGATTAGAGGCTCTACCCATCCGAAGAACCTGAGTGTGACTAACAGGATGTACCATGCAAATTGTTACCTATATAAATATGCTGTATTAAATATATGCATGCAAACACACATATATATTGAGAGAGAGGCAGACACAGCAAACAAGTTTCTTGTATTTTGCTCGTTTGTGTTGTTGTGTTTGCACATCTCTGTTGCTTGTGGGGCTCGCACACAAGAATTTCACTCGCATGTGCTGTGCCAGTGTGCCTGCACATGTGATGTGACAATAAAAGTGATTTGATTTGATTTGATTTGAAATACACAAAAGCTCATAGCCATGAGTTATGCCTTTCCAAACATTTGTGAAAGAATGGGGCATTCTAAAAGGTTCACTGAATCACGTGTAGTAGTTACTGTAATAGAATGTGACAATGGTACTGGGTCAGTTCTTGAAATTCCTTCCTTCCTAGATATTCCATAATCAACCTTAAGAGACATTATTGCAAAGTGGAAACATTTGGGAACCACAGCACCTGAGCCACAAAGTAGCAGACCATGTAAAGTTGCTGAGTGCAAAGAAGTGCACAGCGAAAAAAAGTTTTCCATCGGTGTGCAGACTTCAGACTCCTTTAACATCAGCATGAAAACCGTGTACCAAGAGCTTCAGGGCATGAGCAGGGAACTCCCACACATGACCTTAGCACAAAAAAGAAAATAACAGAATAAGCTGCTTAGCATTGGCAGAGGACATTTTGCAAGTTCTTAATGGGCACAACCCACGTAATCAACTCTGTTGCTCCACCCACAGATGTGTTTTACTTACAAGGAAATAAAATTTATTCCCAAGAAGCACTCTTACAATAAAGACATAATCCACCAAACACAAATTTCTTAACTTTTTAAAAAATAAATGAATCTATGATTTAGTGCATTGAAATGTATGTTACCATTAGCTTGACTCATAAGAATTGTATAAATATCACTATATAAAGAATCAAACGCAATTAGCATACTGCTAGTGTCACTGCGCTTGAGCCTATAGTGTGTGTTAACATGCTAAGTAGTTACTAGTTTTTAGTCTTTGAATTAAGAAGTGCTATGTCACTGATACAGAGACAGGGTGGGTTTATATTTATTAAGATCTTGTCCTGCAGACATACATTTTATGATATGCCATTTTTATACTACATAAATCCATTCTGATCAAACACGTTGGTAACACACTGGATCACTTTGCAGGCTATCCACTTTACTTACTTAACGACTTTAATACTGTATTCATAGTCATACTGAATTCTCCAGTCATACATAGGTTGTATTCACAATGCTCTGTTATAGTAATACAAACCTGTATATTCCTTGCAGTTCCTTTGCCTAAATCAATAATTTTTATAGACTGCTATATCTTAACAATGATACAGAAGGCTGAAATAAGATTGGAACAAATTCTTAAAATATACAGAATGTTAAAATAAATCCAGCATTTTGCTTTAGCCCCAAATGCGTCTGATTATATCCATCACAGTAAATGCATATCCACAGTGCACACCTAAATTTTAATCATCTCTTGCTCTCTGTCCACCAGCTCCACAAGTTCAACAAGGAGGAGAGATACAGCGGGGAAAATTCTCACTCAGGTATCTTACAACATTTTTTTTTCTTTCACAGTTCCTTTATCTCTTAATTGCAGAGGTGTATTTTATGGTTCTCGCAAGTAGAACTAATAGATAAATATAGAATGATATGGAATTATTTTCGGATAGGCTCCATTTGGAGAAGGTAAATTATAGAGTTCATCCACAATGGTCTGACAATGAGAAAATAGGATGGATCATCTCAAACTGGTTTCTTGAATATGACAGCGGGCTGTACTCAAATGCATAAGGCATTGTAACCTTGGTTCTCTGAGTGAGAGAATGTCACATATTCTGAGTGGAGAGATAGTCTCGATATGATAGAGAACTCCCGTTTCACCGCATCCCAAAGGTGTTCTGTAACCAACCGTTTTACATCATGGATGTGTAGCCAACAAACATAAAGCAAATGCATGTGGAGCAGAATTTTTGAGGACTGTTTTCTGCACCTTGTCGAATCTTTGTCACAAAGAATTAAAGCAGTTCTGAAGGAAAAAGGGGATCCTACCCAGTACTAGTAAAGTGTATCTAGTAAAGTGGCTGTTAAGTGTATTAAATTAAATTAAATCAAATCAAGCAGCTAAAGCAAAAGTATTATCTATGCAGAATATATAAATGACACTGTTGGTTTAATAATTTTTGGTTCATTAATGTGTATTTCATTTTAATGTTGCACATGTAGATGACTTATTAACTGCTGGGTAACCTTATTTCCAGTATTTAAGACTGCAGACTGTTACGTAGCTTTAGCTTTAAAATAAATGTGATGGAGTATAAAGTAAAACACTGTAAATGCAATGGAGTTGAAGCAGAATGCTGAATAACAGTGAACTTTAAACAAGCTACAAGTACATTAAAACTGTACTCGAGCTAAGTCCTTGAGTAAATCTACTTTGTTAAATTCCGCTGTCCTATCCATGCTCTCTTTAAATGTCAGTGGATATTGTAAGGGGGTCACCAAAGTAAACAAGTCCACGTTTGTTATTATTCTCAAAGATGAAATTACTTGATCGTATTACATGCATTACTTCCATCCGCAGAGTGCTATTCTCTACGACACCGAGACAGAAGAAAAGATTCGATGGACGACCGATCGGTGAGCTCCCGTAGTAGTGACGGTAAGGATATTTAAAATGTGTTTTACGTTTTTGAGCCTCTGTTTAAATTGGTACAACTCTAGTTTGCGCCACTCCAAAAGCACAACCAGACATCTAAACATATTTTCAATTGGCTTGGCTAAAGCTGATAACAGTTAAGATTATAATGAGGAGAAGATAAACAAAACAGGCCCCAATCCTGATGTACGGCAAGTGTGGAGCGCTAACTAAACAACACAATGTAACGGGAGCCATGGTCTACAGCTAAATATCTGAAGAAGATGTTTGAACACAAAACAACCGTAGTAGATTGAACATAATAAAAAAATGTGAATAAAGCAAAGGAGAACACAAAATAGGAGTGGGTAAAGAAAGAATGAAGGAATGATTGGAGATAGCGAATGAGAGAGTGAGTCAGACTGTGTTATGGTAGGTGCTTGAACTAAAGAGATCGTACAGAGAGATGTTGAGGGCTGATAACATCCATACCTCCCTCTTCCACTCACTTTGACGCAGCTGCTATTTTAAGTTATCTCAGCTGCATGCTGCTTCTCCTCTGCTCACCCTCAAAATATTTTCTCTTGCTCTTTTTTTATCTCTTTCATTCATGAGCATTTTGATGAAAGCCAAAATCGTGTTATTATTACTGATAATCCACAAGCCATAATATAGTGATCACAATACCAATACCATAATGTTTTCTACATTGCAGCTCCCAGTTTACAAAATCGAAGATACTCTTCTGTGGCCAGGATTCATTCTATGACCATTGAGGCTCCAATAACAAAGGTATGCTGCTTTAAGCAGTGGAGTTAATCATTTACAGTAAAATAAACCTTAAATGTACCAAAGCAAATGCTATGTAAAAATGACCAGAAGTCACAACTTGCACTGTGTTTTTATCCTTCGATGCCAGAGACAATATGTTTGTGGGTTGTCTGTCTAGCCCTCAGCATGTACGTTCATCCATCTGTTTTGGGTTTTTTTTTTTTTCATTACAAGAAGTCACAATGACTCAACAAAGAACTTAGAAGACTTAACCTGTTAAAGGTCACTGAAGCTCCGAAAACACTTTTTTTTCTTGGTTATAACTCTTTAAATTTCATACTCTTTTGATGACAGCATTGTACACAAATAAAATGAAACATCCGTTTGTGAAAAAGTAAAATAGTGGCATTTTATTTCCAAAGTCAGCTTTATTGTGACTTCATAATGTTTTTCACTGTTGTGGCTGTTGTCCAAGTAACTCAGGAACAAACTGGAAGTGTTTGGACACATTTATAATATCTAACATATCAAGCATTTAGTAGCTTGAGGGACCACCTTTCACAGCAATAACAGGAAGTGCTAACTGCTAACTGGCTACTCTTTTCCCTCATTCCCAGGTAATAAACATCATCAATGCAGCTCAGGAGAGCAGTCCAGTAACGGTAGCCGAAGCTCTGGACCGTGTGTTGGAGATCCTGAGGACCACTGAGCTCTACTCCCCTCAGCTTGCCTCCAAAGAAGATGACCCACACACAAGCGACCTGGTTGGCGGGCTTATGAGTGTAAGAATTAGTTAGTATACGTACTTAAACATTGGTTCGTAAGTTGAGATGCCTGAAACACTTTATAAGGAGACATAAGAAACAGGCTGTTTTTAATCACAGTGTAAAACTGTTACCTCATGCATATAAAATATAAAAAGGTATTTTCATTCAGCCGAGAAATGTTTGCCTTCAGCAATCACGCTTGTGTTTTTGTACTGCCAACAGTTTTTATTTAATTTGAATTTGTTGAATAAGCCCAACTATGAGGTGAGTCACTGCACGCATACATTTCTGTTTTGAAAGCAAGTTTTAGGTTCCAGCAGCAATATTATAGACCGCTGATGCAGTCTATCAGTCAAATTGTTTAATGTATGATTTTTCTCCGCAGTATAGATCTGCTGTGTTTTCTAGTAACTACCAAAAGTACATCAATTCAGTGACAATGTGATGGTAAAGGAGATACCAGCTCTACTTTTCTCCTCCTATTGTTATGGTTCAGGCTCATCCTTCAGGCTCATCTTGTATTCATCTCTCCAAAGAAGTTTTTTCAAAACAGGCTCTTTCTGACAAAGTCTTATCTGGCCTTCATGTTCTTGAAAGTAACCAATGGTTTGCACCTTGTTGTAAACACTGTATGTCCGTTTATGAAGGCGTCTCTTGCTTAAAGACTTTGAGTCTTGACAAAAGTCTTCTTGTCAAGAGGTTTGTCTTAACCAAGGACATAATTCTTTAATTATCCCCTTTAGTTGTCTTTCAGTGTTGCTGTGCATTCATTCTTTTAAAAAATATACCAGATTGTTGATTTGGCCACATCAAAATCTCTCTGATGGGTTTATTTTAGTTCCACTGCTTAATTATGGCCTCCTTCACTTGCATCAATATCTCTGTGGACCTTATAGTTAAGAGTTCCAGTGCAAAGACACCAAATGCAAGTTCAACACTCAAAATCAGCTTCAGAAAGTGCCTTTCTGATGATGGGGTACTGTATATAAAAATATCTAAACTAAACAGTTAATGCAGTACTTTTAAACTCCATTGGTTAAAGCGCTGCACTGAATTACAATAATTGAAACACACTTTTAATGGTATACAGAGGCACAACTACAAAAGAAACTCTGCAAAATAAAGTTTTAAAAAGCTTTCTCTCCTTGGAAGTTTTACTTGTTTCACCATCTCTGTGGGGAGTGGCTCACTTTTGGAAGCAGACTCGAGTGGTCAGTTAGAGAACGGCAGTTTTCTTGTCTTCCATGTTGGGTTTATTTTGATGCTTAGTTAATCCACCAACTCTCCCCAATAAATGCATCTTTCACTCCAGTTTGTTGCACTGTGTGTGCAAGTTGAAATATTGAGCAAGGCTGCCACATTATTTGTTTTGGGGTTCTAATGGAATAGTCAGATGTTAAGAATAATAGGCTCACTGTCTGTCTCAAGAAACAAAATCATTTTCAAAAAATCATTTTCTTCATTTTTTTCCCCTCCAGGATGGGCTGCGCAGACTCTCTGGGAATGAATATGTTTTCTGCAAAAGTAAGTTTTAATGCACTGTAATATCAATGGCAACAAAGAAAAAGAAACAGAGGAATACAGTGGGTACTATTGCACACTGGTGTGTTTTCATGAGTGAATATCCACAACAAGGGGGTGAAAAATCAATATATATTGCACAATAATCCTGTGCATTATGTAAATATTTCAATGTATGTATAAATATATTGGCAACACCGGGGCAATAACTTCATAGTAGCTAGCTGTTAATGAAGCATTAGGTTAAAAACATGTGGGACTAGAGATATGTTTGGGTGTTGCCTTTTGGGTGTTGAATGTGGTCTGTTGTCTTGATGGAATCTCTTGAATAAATATTAAGTTTGAAGTTGTTGTTGGCAGGATGAAAGAGTCGCAATGTTCTTGTAACATTGTAGAGTGTGTATTTTTCCATCTCAGTTTATTACATAACCCCATTATAATGACTACAGTCACAAGAGCACTTAACTGAGAGATGACCCAAAGCAAGAGTCAATTTTCTGAGATATGGTCTAATTTGTCATTATGTTGAAAGCTGTGTCTTTGTAAGTGTAACTGCAACACCACCGGTGCTCCTTCACTTCTCTAAATAATTTTATTGCACACTGTATTGCTACCACAGTCTTTACATTTTCAGAACAACTATTGGTATAAATATTACAGAGCCAACACAGGTACAATAGTTCGTTGGTCTTTTTATGGTGACATTTTTATGTGTGTGTGTCTATTAGACATGAGTCAGAGCCAGCTGGCTATCCCAGTCACTTTGAATGATGTTCCTCCAAACATCGCTGAGATGCTGAATGATGAGGAGTGCTGGGAATTCAACATCCTGGAGCTGGAGGCAGCTACACACAAAAGGTACAAAGATGATTTAATCCAGAGAGTCCAAACAATATCAAATTCCTTGGATTCGAAAAAGCTACGTATGCTTATTGGCTTCAATTCATTTCGTTATCCAGTAGTGATCTGTTTTGCTGCATTTTTCTTACTTTAACCTGTTCCACGCATATTCATCCAGTCCTTTGTGTGATCCCCTGCAGACCACTGACATACCTAGGCCTGAAGATTTGCACAAGTTTTGGAGTGTGTGAGTTCTTAAACTGCTCGGAGGCTACACTGCGCTCCTGGCTGCAGCTCATTGAGGCCAGCTACCACTCCTCTAACTCCTACCACAATTCCACACACGCTGCAGATGTGCTGCACGCTACAGCCTACTTCCTACGCAAAGAGAGAGTCAAGGTTAGAAGAAAAGCACACATATAAACTGAGTGAGCGGCACATGAGAATGATAAATCTAAAACAGGAGATACTAAATAATATATACACATTTAATGAATTGTATATTTTGGTTTATTAAGGAAAATATACCAAAAATATACCCAAAAAAACATGTTATGCTAATAACAAAAAAATGTAATGATACTGTTGATAGAAGATGTTGTTTGCTTATGCAGATTATTTAAAAAAAACTCTAGATATGTTTGCATACCAGCATTTATTAAAAGGAACACAAGCAAAAAATCTGAATACGATTCATTGTACAATCCCAATTCCAAAAAAGCTGGGATACACATACAGATTAACTGGAATAGGACTGGGCGTCTCTGTTCACGGCACCCCTTGTGTTCTAAAACCAGATAAGCAGCAGAAAATGATGGTGGATGGATTTAAATTCACTTTTTTATTTTATTTGCAATTGCAACTGAAAAAAGCCTCATATAGCATCGTGCAATACAGATATAGTATTCATTATGAAGATTAAATAAAATCCATCCATCCATCATTTTCTGCTACTGGCTTTGGAACACGAGGGGAGCAATCTAAACAGAGATGCCAGGACCTATTCCAGCAAGTTCTTGCATCCATATATGCAGAGCAGTCCAGTACTGATGTGGCCTTTTGTTTCCACTGTTTTCTTCAGAGCAGTCTGGACCAGCTGGATGAGGTGGCAGCACTGATAGCAGCAGCAGTCCACGATGTGGACCACCCAGGCAGGACCAACTCCTTCTTGTGTAATGCAGGTAGTGAACTGGCCATACTCTACAATGACACGGCCGTTCTGGAGAGCCACCACGCAGCCCTCGCCTTCCAGCTCACTGTCCGTGACAGCAAGAGCAACATTTTCAAGAACATCGACAGGTCAGTAGAAGCAGCACACCTGCTTTTTTTTTCTTTTTGTTTTCTTCTTAGTCACAGCTGATTTACATTAGCATGCAGCAACAATGCAGAATGTGAATAGATGCTGATTTTATTTTACCCTTTGCATACAGGACTCAGTTCCGAACGCTGCGACAGGCCATCATAGACATGGTGCTGGCCACAGAGATGACCAGACACTTTGAACACGTCAGCAAATTTGTGAATAGTATCAACAAGCCAATGGCTGCCATAGAGGAGACCAGCACGAGTGTAAGTGTCAGATAGCTTCAGAGACACTCAGTAAGAGCAAATAATAAGGTGTATACATTTTGGAAAAATACTGAATGTAATAAACTTTTTAAAAGAAAGAATTATTAATTGTTGTAATTAATTGTTTTATCTCGACTATTATATATGTGTTAACCCCATAAAGCCTGAAATATGAACTCATTGTAGCCAGAATGTTCTAATCTTTGAAACTGGAGTGTTTATGAAGGACAAGAAATGAAATATCAATTTTAAATTTGATTAGTTTTAATTTGTATCATTCTTTTGCTGCAAAAACTCCCAAAACCTCATGCATTGAATACTGGAGGGGGAAACTGTGACTGAGATTAAAATTTGATTAACTGGTCAGCAGTAGTTTGCTTAGTCTGCCGAAGGATGAAGGCCTGGGGAGAAAAAGAGCAACACTTCCTGTTTGGTTTACTTTTCTTTTTCTTTTTTTTTTTTTGCAAACAATACAAATGGTTCCACATTAGCTCTTTCCAGGAAACGTTCCAGGAAGTTATTAGAAATCAGAGTTACAAAACAGATATGTGATGAGACTATATGTCTCAGTATATGTGTTTGTGTGTCTTATGTCCTTCATTTTTCTGGATGTCCCAGATGGTTATATCTGCTGTGTCTTTCCCACAGAGCGTGAACAGTGACTGTGAGGGTCAGGCCAACATCAGAAACTCTCCAGAGAATCGTCTGCTGATAAAGAGGATGCTGATCAAGTGTGCAGATGTGGCAAACCCCTGCAGACCACTCGAGCTCTGCATCGAGTGGGCTGGACGGATCTCTGAGGAGTACTTTGCACAGGTGTGGGAGCATCAGTAAAACAGCTTAGTTTAATAGCGGGTTTAAAGCTTAGAACAGAATCATTACTGTGAAGATAGTTAACTGTTCATTTAATTTTATTTGTTTTTGCTTAATCACTTTGCATACTTTATTAGATAAATGGCCTCCTGCCGTCTAAGCTCCCTGTTTATTGAATTATGTGTGTTTCCCTGCAGACAGATGAGGAGAAGAGACAAGGGCTGCCAGTGGTGATGCCCGTTTTCGACAGGAACACCTGCAGTGTCCCCAAATCTCAGATTTCCTTCATAGACTACTTCATCACTGATATGTTTGACGCCTGGGATGGTAAGAGCAAAAAATTCAACTGTGTTCTGTGTTTCTCTCTCAGGGGTGGTTTTCCACACAGTCTTCTTAGTCATTTTCTTCTTTGTTTCCATTTCAATAGAGTGGAGTATTATATTTACACACATATTAAGTCTGACTGTGCAGCTAAAAGGTCAGGATCATAAATCATAGATTGGGACTTGCTGCTTAACAAGTTTAAATGTTTACTTTCACAGAACAAAAGTAACTGTTGTTCTATAAGAAGCCATTTGCTTGCTAAGGATTCCTCTAATGCTTTCACTCAGACCATTTCCCAAATGATCTTTCACATCTTTTCTCTTGAAGTGATAATTGTTTCACATTCTACATGTGACTGCAATCTTTACTAAATGTCCTAAAGTTACCAGCCTGCTTCTGTTAGTCCAAGCAGTCTTGTTCTCTTGTTTCTAAATACATCTGTGGATGTGAGATTGATAAAAAGAAAATGCATTCCCGACAACACTGTCATCAACAGAAACTGGTGAGATTTGCTCAGATTGCAAAATAAAGACTGTGACAAAGTCAAAAACTAGTAATATAAGCTGGACAGTTGCTGACTGGTTCATAGACCACCATTTAAAATGTCACAAAACGGCCGGAGGCCGAGTACCAAAAATCAAACCCACGTGCAGAAAACCCAAAGCGGAGGCTGAGGAAAGGGTTTAACAAAGGTTTATCAACTAGCACAAAAATGACATTTACGATAGTACCTGACTTAAGGCTTGACACATGGGGCGTGAGGGTCTTGGTCAGGGGAGAGGGATAAGCAAGGGGACAGGTCCAAGAAAGCAACAGCAGCTGGCTGGTGATTAGGTACGTATGTGCAGGTGGGAGATGGAAGCGTTGAAGGAGAGGTGGTGCGGTCCAGGTGGGTTTGGTGGTGTGTGGCAGCTGTCCTGAGCGGTGAAGGTCCCGAGGTGGTGCAAGGGCAGGCAGGTGAGGCAAGGAGATGATTCTGAAAGCAGGCGGGTTAACCAGATTTCCAAGATGAGTGGTTCAGTGTGCTGGAATTTCCTGGAGTAAATAGGGTAGTTGACGAACTAGTGAGGAAGCAGTGTCAGCAAGCAGCTTAAATCTCCAACCTGATTGCCTCAATCAGCTTCAGGTGAGGGAGGCTGTAGGCCCTGCCCATGGGTGGATACCAGGGAGGTCCAGACCTTCAGGAATTTTACAGCCACACACCCAGACCATGACATAAAAGGGTTTTTTTTCTTTTGTTTGTTCGTTTTTGGGATGCCAGAAAAGGCCAGATTTGAGTGAAAGAATAGAAAGCTGCATCCATAAATCAGCTTGATATTAACTGGAACACTAAATTTGGCGACTGAAAATCCTAAACTGTAAATTTATATACCAAACAAGACAAAACAGCAACCACCTGTCACTCAAAGCCAAGCCCCTAATAACTTGCAATAAATCACAACAACAGTTGCCTGAAGGTGCTTTGAATGAATCAAATAATAATACAAAACTGTGAGCCTGCAAGGCTTCGACTTGACAGCGTTATCGTTAACTCGGTTTCCCTGGGTCTTTTCCCGTGTGTTATGAATAAATCTTATTTTTTTTGTACCGGTACTGGTTCTATTTTGTTGTATTTATCCGCGACACCTTAAAGGCCGGTCCGTGAAAATACTGTCGGACATAAACCGGTCCGTGGTCAATAGGATGCAACGCCTCCGCAAAACAACTTCTGGTAACATAGAGGTCCATGGGAAAACAGCCCTCTGCTCTCGTGTGCTGTGATCTCAGTAGACACTTTCCTAATAACTTTGTGTGGTCAGTCACAAGTGTCAGGTCATGTTGAAATAAAACATATACATTTTCTTAAATATGATTATTATTAGGAAATACTGTGGCTCAGGATTCTAAAACAGGAAAAATTTAATTTTTCTGGATCAGAAAAAGGAGAATTATCCAGGTTATGCTAACAACGGATCAATCACAAATTGATAGCCAGTGAGTGTGCAGGGTCCTGCAGTTATCCTTTTCCAAAACAGCAAGACTGCAGTGGCTCGGCTCATCAGCCTAGATGATGATTTCTGTTTGAACCATAAACCTTGCTTTTAGGGATGGGTACCGGTGTCCGGTGCCATGATGGCACCGGTTCTGACATAAACGGTAGTAACCAGACCGAAAAGCAGCGCACATTTCGGTGCTTTATTTCGGTGCTTTTTTTTCCTGAGCTGTGATACACTTCTAGCCAATCATTTTACGTTTCCGAGGATAGTAGGCGGGGCCAGGTACGTACGTTCTGTTAGAGCAGAGCTACAGATTAAAAATGTCCAAGGCGAAGCGGTCAAAAGTCTGGCTGTACTTCACAGCAAAATATGCAAACTCAGCAGCCTGCAACAAGTGCTTTAAGCTGATACTGTGATACTGTCAAAGGAGGTAACACCAAGAATCCGATTAAACAGCTGGCGACGCATAGCGTTTTTTTTAAAAGCCAAGAAATGCGCCGTATTTGATAGCTTGCTGCGAGACCTCACACCGTGCACGTTGGGTGGGTTGCCAGTTATCGGACCCGGAGCAACATCCCCCAAAAACCCGAAGAATAGAGTCCTGGCCCCTAGCCCTGCCAGTGTAGCAGAAATGATGACGGATGATGATGGCAGCAGCAGCCGTTCTTCTCTGCGTGAGTAGCTTCATGTTGTTCGTGTGTAATTTACGTTGAGTAGGCTAACCACGTTATTACATTAATGCATGTAAGGTGAACTAGCAAACATCATCATAGCTACATGCGGCTGTCTTCTTGTTTGATGGCAGATACTCCCTTCACCCTGGCCAAAAAGGCTAAAATGACCAAAGAAAAAGTGGAAAACAGCTAAACATGAGAGGTTTTTGGACAAAGTTTGTGTTTTTTCCATTGTTTAAGCACTGCTTCCAGCCAAGAGTGATGCCATATATGCCACATAGCTGCAGAAAAGGCTAACATTGTTATCTTTTTACAAAAAAAACCAGCTGAACATGAGAGGTTTTTGGACAAAGTTTGTGTTCTCCATTCTTTAAGCACCGGTTCGAGCACCGTTTGAGCACCGGCACCGTTTCAAAAGTACCGATTTGGCACCGGTATCGGATAAAACCTAAACGATACCCATCCCTACTTGCTTTGATTTCAGTTTAAAGAAGCTCCTCCATTAATATCTTCAAATGGCTGCTGATTTATGTATTAATGGTTTCTTTCTCTGTTAAGCCAGGTTTTAGTTTTCAGGATCTGAGCGCATTCACATATAACTCTTCTGCTGCACAAAATCATTACTATGAGTGCAGTTTGCTCCAGTTTGTTATCATCACTGAACAGTTTGCTCTCCTCTAACTTTACAGCTGGGCTTCATTTGTTGCATTAGTAAGGTAGAGCTTAACAGCTTGCACATGTAAAACTTATTCACCTACCAGAGAAAATATGCTGAAAATAAAAGCGTTAATGAAAACGTGACTCTTCCAGCTGTCTGTTCAGCATAAGTTACCATAGTGATTTAGCCAGGTAGAAAGGGAGCCACTTTCATGACACAGAAGACTCTACCTCCAAGCTCGTCGTAGCTCACTAACCTATTAATCTTGCTTCCTGCTACAGCCTTATGGTCAGCTCTAATGTTCCTCAAGCTGTATTTGTGCATGTGGTGGGGCGCATTATCCCACTTGATTTTGGATAGGGGGATAAGTAACATCCGCATGAATGCCAGGACCTACCCTGTCCCAACAGGAAATTGCATTGTAACATGATTAATGTTACTTACTGCAATGTTGTGTCTGCTCAGTGTAACCTTTCTTTGGGGACACTAAACCAGTCTGGGTTAAGACCTCTGAATCACTTCCCACATTTCCAGTTTGTTCCATAACTCAAATGCAATAATTGAAACAATTAGGCATTTCAGTCCAACTAAAACAAAACCTCTGACAGTGCCATCTTGACTCCTGGCCTCTTTTATTGCCGTCAGTGATTTTTTTCTTAGTAGATTGCAAGAGAGAAAATGACAGGAAAGAGATAGTGAGAGAAAGTGATGATGAGTGGAACGGGATAGTATGCTGCTTGTACTAGTTCCCCATTCCCACTGAATTCCCCTCTTAGCATAGTCTCCCCGAGAGGCAGCTTGTTTACTGTCAGCTCTGATGTCACGGAAAGATTCCAAACGCCAGTGGGATCAGGAGAAATTACAAGAGTATCAGGGGAGTGGAAGTCAGGGAAATAGTGGCAGGGATGAGGGTGGAAGGGTTGGCTACAATCACTCGACAAGCAGCCGAGCAGAACTTCACTTGCACATAAACACTAAAACACACATGCAGCCTCTTTCAATTCACCAGGGTCACTGTCAGGACAAGGCAGGGGTCATTGTTAGTTCCACAGATGCAGTGTGGCTCATCAACAAGGCCGGAAACAAGGATGTAAACAACACAAGCCGAAGCTGTGGTGCCTCAGGCTGTGGGTGTGTGTGTGAGAGAGAGAGGCAGAGAGACCTTTGAGCCCCAGCTGACCTTTAATGTGGGAGAACCATTGTAGAGTCTATGTAGCATTAGCAACTGTACACAAACTGACTGCACATAGCCTGCTTACAAATGTTAACAGTCCGTGTGGAATGATAACAGGAAGTCAGTGGCAAATGTAGGTGTTTATCCCTGATTTCCTGTTTTTGTGTGTCTGTGTGTGTGTGTTTGTTTGTTACTTTGTTTTTTGTTTTGTTTTTTGAAAATATAATTTACATATGTGTTTGTTGCATTCTCTCTACTGGGATTATTCATGGTTCTTTGAATAATCTGATATTTTGAGACTTGATACATTAAAATTACTTGTATAGATATGAGACATATGACCAACCAGGCTATGTCTGCAGGTGTCCCTTTAATCTTTTGCCAGCTGTCATCTGTCACCATATATGTTTCACATTTTTTAAAACCACTATCAGGTGAAATGAATAAAAACTACAGTGTCAACGGGAACAGTAAGTTTTTTAGTTGCAGTCTTAGGCTTCAGTCACACAGGGATAGGGGCCTAGAGGCCAGTCACTTGGGGAAAAAAACATATACCGAGACCAGTTGCGTGCGGTTGCTGGCAGTAGCTGTGAAAGCGATTGCTAATGCCCCAGCTGTGCAGGCCAAGAGACCATTCAGTGACCCACTGGTAACCAGAAATGGCTAGGAAAAGTGCGTATTCCACAACCGGCTGCTGAAGGTTATTGCCAGTTGCTAGCAAGAAATTGCACATAGCTATAAAAAGCACTCTGATAATGCTTTGATTGACATGGATTTGTCTGCAAACACTACAAAGACACTAATCATACTGTAAAGAGTTTTGAGGACAACCAGAATGCCTTCTAGTTGCACCCTTTGCACCTTTGGTTGAAGCTTTTAATGCTGAAGGCTGATGTTGTCCATTTCCAGTAACTGACAACAACCTCCAACAACTATTTGCCAACTAGTCAGAGAGTAGACATTTTTCCTAAGTGACCGGAGGTTGCCAGGGTTCTCACCACCTTTTACAGAGGCACCATTGAGAGTGTGTTGACAAGCAGCATCTCTCTCTGGCACAGGAACAGCAGTGCTTCAGACAAAAAGGCCCTGAGAAGAGTGGTGAGATCAGCTGAGAGGACTATTAGGGTCACACTGCCATCTATTGAGGGTCCAGCCAAACAACACTCCTTATCCAGAGCAAAAAACATCATCAGGGACACCTTCCGCCCCAACCCCAGCCTGTTCTCACTTCTGCCCTCAGGCAGACGGTATCATAGCCTGAGGTGCAGGTCGCACCTCAGGCGCTTTCCACCAGCCATCGAACTGCTGAACAGCACAAAAACAGCTTCTGTTCTCTAGATTATTATACTCTACCAATCGGTCAACAATCAGCATTTCTCTTTTGCAGTAATTGAATTGTTTTTTTATTTGTGCTTTTTAAATATGTACCACTGACTTTATATGTATTTATTTATTTAATTATTAAATTTGCCTTTTTTTTTTAACTCTATTGACATTTTTATATGTCTTTATGTAAGCTTGTGCTACGTAATTTCATTCTGCATTGCGTCTTTGAGGTAGTGCTGAATGACAATAAAGTAAATCTTGAATCTTGAAGGGGTGTCAATAAATAGTCTCTCAGCTTGTGTGAAGTATCCAAGAGTCTGTGACAAGGGCTGATTTGTGAAGGCTGGAAGGCAGAAGGTTTCGAAACAGCAGTTCCTTTGTTGTGTCCCTGGTATTTATTGTTTAGATCCCAGTGCCAAAAAACAAACCATGGACAAAAAACCAGTGAATCAGTGACGTGGTCACTGGCGGCAAACACTAACTCATGCTTGTGGGGAGTGAAGGCTGGTCTGTCTGGTCATTTCTTAATTCTGCTTGTATGACAAAGGTGTCAGAGTAATGTGTGTGGGGCTATATAAGTGCAGACCAGTCAGAGTGCTCATGCTTACCTAATCAATCACCAAATATGCCATCAATGTCCGAACTGGATCATAAAGTAATGGCCGTGTATGAGAAATGTGATGTTTCTTTTTCGTCACATGGACAGCTAGATGAACTGCTTACCTGGAAAACCATGGGACTATGAGAAAAAGGCACTGCGCACATTACCTATTACACACACCAAATCTGTCCAAAAGTGGTTTGAGGAAGATTACAAAGAAGTCAAGATGATGATTTGGCCTACAAATGTTCTGATTGAGAAATTGTGGGATGTAATGGAAAATCAAGTCCAAACCATGGACGGTTTTATCTCCTGCCTTTCACACTTTGGTGCCAGATATCACAGGATATCGTCCACTGTCTTTTGTCTGAGCTATTTTGGTGAAACCAAGAGGATCTGTGCAATATTATTTCAATGATTTAATGGTTTGAATTTATAATTAGTTACTAACTATGACTGAAATCTGCCTAACAACACACATCTGTGTAGCCATGTTTGTTTTTAATTCTACCAACTTCAATGTGTCTCCTTGCAGCCTTTGCCACTCTTCCTGGCTTAATGGAGCACCTGTCAGAGAACTACAAATACTGGAAGACCTTGGATGAGATGAACTGTAAGAGTCTACGTCCTCCGCCTCCTTCGTGACCGAGTCCACATCCCCTCCTTACATATATCACTCCAAGCAGGGTAGGACAGTGAATGAAGCCCTGCGGTGGAACAGTTACTCTTTTCAGCTGGGATTTGACAGAAGTCCGTGACCTCTCAGGGGTTCCTGGATACGGCCTGAAAATTTTATAATCGGAAGAACACAGATATGCCGTTTCCATCTCAAATCACAGCCTCTTGTATGGTTCTAGCTGGAGGTGGTACCAGTAGAGAACAGGTGGTCACTGGAGGCTGTCTCCCTGTTGCCACTTTATGTCCCCCTAAAGTATATCTTGATAGCACCTCCATGGTACAGTGTGGACCTGATAGGTCACCTGACAATCTGTACCATACAGTGTAATACAACAGAAACCTGCACTTTAGCTAATCATGACATCTTACATTTTGAACTCCCTTTTTGTTGACTTTGCTTTTGGAAGTTTTCTTTAAAGCAAATATTTCCTTTCTGTATCTGTATACTGCTATAAAAGAAATATGGAAAGTAAAACGTGACAATTGCCAGAGGCACTGACTGAAAACAAGAATCTGAAGTGATCTGGGCATGCATTTTAGTACAAGCGAGTGCAAATCTCCATACTTCCTTTTTCACAGTTCCAGCTAGTAAAAGGTGCTTAGCTGGAATTAATCTTTGCATTAGCTGTGAAACAACGTAGAGACTTGTGTCTGGGACCAAATTCCCTTCAATCCCTGTCCATTTGCCCTGTTCAGACAAAATCTAAAAGAAAGGGCACTTCCAGGAGTACTTACCTATGTACCAGGGTGCAGTCCACAGATTGCCGATTGTAGGGCTATTTTTGTGACAAATGCTGGATCCTGAGATCATATAGCTGCAGAATACCTTGTAAAATGCCACCTGATAACCTACTGTCATTTCTTCTACATCACCATCTTACGTGCACTGTGAAAGCAGCTAGTGAGGATAATGAAGATCCTTGTCAAACCTGCATGTCCGAACAAATGGAGGAACAGAATTGCACTGTATCAGAGCTATTTAGTTACCAGATGTTACACTCATAGCTTTGTGACACTAACTGTAGACATTTTCACTCCCCCCAAAAATGATTGACTTGCGAGTATTTGAACAACATAGTTACTGGCTTTCTATTTGAGCCTATGCTTGGCAATTAGTCGGGGTACAGTGTGTCAGGTTTTGTAGTTGACATGTTTTTAGTGATGAAATGAAGCCCACATTGACCTGACAAACAGATGAAGGAGCTGCTAAACCGTGTTTAGATTGTAAAAGCACGGCTGCAAAGCCAGCATCTCTCTCTCGTTTGTGTTTTTTGCTTAAGCAGTTTTACTTAGGCTTGAATCCTGCAACCAAAATTCACACTGAAGACATTTGGCCCCTTTTTCGGTGGGGTGGGTGTCATTTGAATGATATGGCTTCCATCTACAGGTGGTAGACTCTAAATTTGTCATGTTGTCCGTGAATCAAATCAAACCAACACAAAGGCCCAATTTCAATCTGGCACTTCCACTGTGTGGAAGAGTCTGTTAATTATGAAGGAGGGCAGAAATAAAGCGGAAAAAGTCTGGGATGCCCTCACCTTTCTCAGGTGAAAACAGGTACTTCCAAACAGCTCCTTTGGAGATGTGCGCCGCTATGAGATGAATGTATTAATATGTCCATGACATATTGGAAAATACGCCGTGTTGTGTTTCAGTTTGATTCAGGTATTTTTAACATGCTCCAGGTCGTTATGGTGATTTTACATACTGCTCTCTGTTATTAGAATTTGTTGCAACAAAAATAAGAACAAATAAATTCAGATGCACTTTTAAAAACATGTACAAATGTAGAAAACTTCCACAAAAGTGTTTTTCATACTGAGATAGTCTTCAAACAGTCCTTCTTATCTGTAAGTGTGTTTCCTCCATGTAGCGAGTAAGTCAGCACAGGTGCACACTTGGTGTTTTGCGGACTCTAGAGCCCACCACCACATAATGCTTGTTGGAACAGCACTTAATGTGGCCTCCACAAAGTGCAAACAAAGTGAAAGGGTGTAGGTGGCTGGACTGGAATTGGTTTAGTATTATATTTCATCCTACTATGACTGAGGATGGAATACTACTATAATAATACTAGTCACTAGACTTGGATATTTAAGATCACCTCTGTTAAGCTTTAATATCAGAAGGTGAAAACAGCACTGGAATCCACTACTGCCAGCAGCAGAATCTTTAAAAGACTTTCATAATAAATTATTTTACAAATTCAAAAAATCAAAATGGCGATATCCAGATATCTATAGGCTACTAATGTGGTGAACTTCTGTAATTACCAGTTCTTGTCCCAACTCTCCAGCTCAGCTGCTGGTCTACATGTGCAAGTATGTGCGTGGTAATCCAGGAGACGCACATCAAGCAGTATTAACCAAAGGCACAGAGAGCTCTTTAGGGTGCCTTATTCTTTGGTCATCTTTACAGAACACAAGTATTTTTGTTGAAACATTTCCTCCTCTAGACATAAAAACAAAAACAAACTAAAAATAAAAAAAAAACACAAAAAGAAGAAAAGCCATATGTGTTTTAGATGTTTTTAAAACTAGGATATTTGGCCTGATGCATCACGGTCTGTGCTACAGTTCTGAGTTAGTCAGTGTTGACGGCCCCCGAAGCTTTTTCCATGTATTTTGTACAACTACGAGATTTTTAACGACAGAAGCTGAACCAGGTGCAGTTGGATAAAACGCACGTTCCTTGTTTGTTCACCTCCATGTTCGATGTATTCACACTGATGTTGTCATTATGCTGACGATGAAGGTCTTAATCAACGCCTTAATCTTGTTACGTCTCACTGTGTAGCTCTGCTATTGTTGCAATACACTGTAAACTACCTAATGTATCTGCTGTTCTTGTAAATACTCGGCCAATATTATTTTCGCTTTGCTTTTTACATATTTTGCTTTCATACCTTTTTATTGTGGATGTTATGTGTTGCTGTTAATTTCCAAAGTTATGTTTGTTCGGGGTTTTTTAGGGTGACTTGAAAAGCGGCTCCACCTCTGAATGTTTCATAGCTGCTATCGTTGACTATGAGAAGATATTTTTGCTAGTATACGATGAAGATTTCTATTCACACAGACAATACTTCAGATTTAAATGTCAGACAGTCTTTTCCATGAGCAGTAAAAAGCAGAATATGATGAGCTCAGTTACATTCAATTACAGCTGGTGACATAACGCTTTCATCACTTACAAAGATTTCGATTTCCCTCTCATCAATAAAACTGTTGGCCGTGACTGCAAGAACGTGCCAGTTCTATCTTTTCTATCATTTACAACCATGACAATAATTAGAAAGTGATTGATAGATAGTATAGAGTGCGGAAAAATATTTTTTGAAAAATATGAGGGTCATTGGCCATGAGAACTGTAATGTTTTCAAAGATGTTACTGCCTCAAGCATAGTAGTTACAAAAGCTTTCCGTAAGAGCCGCCATGTTTGTTGAAAAGGTTTAATGTATTTTGCTCTCTCTGGTCTTATTTTGATGTTTTCTGTCAAACACAAAGTTGTATTGTGAGAGACAATTAAAAAGTTCTTTCAATATAAAGTTGTTACGTTTTTGGCACAAAGATGTTTTACAGGAATCCTTTCAAGCTGAAATGTTTGCCTTCTTCCCAAAAGTTGGAGGACAAAATCTAAACGATACATCTTTACAAAATAAAAGGAGTCACTTACCAGCATCCTGAAATCTAACTGAATAAGTTATGTGTATTTTGTTTAAAGGTATTTACTAATGTTTTTTAAAAATTGTTGGAAAAGATTCCAAAATTAACTAAAACTGTCCACCATCTCCGATCTGTGAGACATTAATTGACATAAACTACAGCTGGGATGTATTTTTATAATATAATATAATGTTGTACAAAACATGTTGTGATCAGGATGCAGTGCATCAAGTCCTTTAGTTGACGTGTTGATTAAATAAAGCCCACATTGGGCTGACAAAGGTGTGAAGGAGCTGCAGAGTCAGCATCTCTCTCTCGTTCGTGGTTTTTGATTAAGCAGTTTTACTTCGGCTTGAATTCTGCAACCAAAATTCACGCTGAAGACATTTGGCCTCTTTTTTCCAGTGGGGGGGATTTCTATGTTTTGACTTCCATCTAGTGGTGTTCTAGAGGTGATACACACTTTTATGCTACAGTTCTGAGTCGGTGATGATGCTCCCAAGACTTTTTCCTATGTTTTGTACAACTACGAGATTTTTAAAGCCAATATTATTTTTGCTTTAGCTTTCTACATATTTTGCTTTCATACATTTTTATTGTGGATGTTATTGTGGATGTTATGTGCTCCTGCTGTTTTTCAAGGTGACTTGAAAAGCAGTTCCACCTCTGAATGTTTCATAGCTGCTATCACTGACTATGAGAAGATATTTTTGCTAGTATACGATAAAGATTTCTATTCACACAGACAATTTAAATATTTCAGATTTAAATGTCAGACAGTCTTTTCCATGAGCAGTAAGAAGCAGAATATGATGAGCTCAGTTACATTCGACTACAGCCAGTGACAGAACACTTTGCTTTGAATCTACTGAGCCAGAAGCAGATTGTATAACAGCTTGTTATATTTTAAGAAAATCCTTCATCAATTGCAAATTTTCCTCTCATCAATAAAACTGATGTCCATCAGTCCATCAGTGCAATAATGTGCCAGTTCTGTATTTTATATATATTACAGTCCATCTGGAAAGTAATAATAGCATCTTAATCTGTTCCACATGAAACAGCCATATTCCAACATGGATAATATTAATTTTCATACATAATTTAACACACAACACCCCTTAATGACAAATGAAAAAAATGCTTAAAAGTCTTTGACACCCACAAGTATTTCTGAGTGTGACCTTACAGGCTTGGCACACCTTTTTGGGGGAAGTTTCTGTCATTCTTTTTTCTTCTTTGCAGCACCTCTGCAGCTCCATCATGTTGGTTGGGAGCGTTGGCGCACAGATATTTTCAGATCTCTCCAGAGATGTTTGGGTTCCGGTCTGGACTCTGGTTGGGCAACTAAAAGACCTGATGCTCCAGACATGATGCTTAGCATTCAGGCCAAAGAGTGCAATCTGTGTTTCATCAGACCGGAGAATTTTGTTTCTCATCTGATAAAAAGGAAGGGCTCCCATCTGATAGCACTTCAGGTACCTTTTGGCAAACTCCAGCTGAACTATCATGTGGCTTTTACTAAGCAATCACTTCCATCTGGTCACTGTATCATACAGGCCTGGGTAGAGTGCAGCAAAAATACTTGTCCTTCCGGAAAGTTTTCCTCTCTCCATAGAGCAACGCTGGATTTCTGTCAGTGGCCATTGGGTTGTTGGTGAACTCCCTGACTATTGCTGAGACTGGCCAGGCAGCCAACTCTTGGAAGAGTTCTGGTGGTTCCAAATGTCTTCCATTCATGGTTGATGGAGGCCACTGAGCTCACTGTGACCTTTAATGCTGCAGATATGTTTCTTTTTTCCCCCAATCTCTTCATCGATACCAGTTTCTGAGGTAAAGGCCATGAATACTTATATAAATCTTATATTTTCATTTTTTAGTTTCCATAGATTCACAAGAATTTCAACTCTTTTCACTCATTATGGGGTAGTATGTGTGGAATTTTAAGTAAAAATTAATTCAATTTATTCTGGAATAAGGCTGTAACAGGAAAAACATGTGGAACCTGTTCTGCAAATACTTTCCAGACACACTGCATAATCATGGCAATAATTAAAAAGTGATAATGTATAGTGTGGAAAATATTTTTGAAAAATACAAGCATTATCGAATGATGCCACTGCTAAAGCACTGTCATTCTCATAACTCTCAAAAACACAAAGCATATTGTCAAACTATATTAAAAAACCAAACAAACACACAAAAACAGCAATAGTGCAAATGATTACACGTATAAGCTGCTGAACCTTCCTCTCATTGCACTGCTAGATGATCACAACAGTGCTTCTTGGCACATGGAAGCAGACCTACACAACATGAAGAGGCACAAATGTATATCTACAGTAAAGCCTGAGCAGGAATTGAATTGGGCTGTACTAATGTAAAACCATAACAGACTGTGTTTGGTACAAAATGACTTATGTCAGCATCACAGTGCTCAAACACTCCAGTGTGGAAACAAAAGTACTGTTACATTTGGAAGATGAGGTATTTACAGACAGTTTATAGAATTTAAGGTAATACACATCTTCAGTCCAAAGGCAAAGTGAATAAATGTAAACACCAACCATTACACTAACATTTAAATCATTTGTGAACACCATTAAGCATCAACCTCCCAACTTTTTTTTAAAGCGAGTGACATAAATGTCAAAGTCCTCCCCTCTCCTCCAATTTCTGGAAAAGGGCCAGGCTGCGGAGACGAGACTGTCTTTCTCCGTTCTTCCACAGAATGAGCAGGTGGTCCGCCGAGCATGTAACCAAACCTTTCTCCGTGAAACTTACGAACATCTGAAATAAGTCCAAAAGACATTACTGCAGCCCTGGCATTACATAATTATAAGAAAGAACTTTAGTTTAAGCCTTATGTACCTGGACTGCTCCTGAGTGTCCAATCAGATCTCCAGTCAACTCTAGCATCCTAATGTTGGGAATGTCTATAACCTTCTTTGAAGGAGGCCCAGATTGTTTGTTTGAACGGCCAAAACTCCACATCCCAAAGAACCCTGTCGCGTGGACAGAAAATTACTGTTACAGGATACCCAAGGAAACTGTACTTGTTGCTGATGATATTGCTGTTAAAAATTTATTTTCTGTGTTTACGGGTAGAGATGACAGATGACAGGATAGGCTAAAAACAGCATTACCGTGACTGTCAGAATAGTAACTAATAGGTCTGCTCTAAACGTCATAATAATGATGTGACAGGAACACTGACTTGTGCTAACCTGCTACACACCACTTTTATTTCATATACACAATACCACGTCTGGCCAACATTACAGCACTCCCACCTCCACACACACATTCCTCAGTCTTTAAAGTTTCCAGTCATAATTATTCATAAGTAAGTAATAGATCATGGGGAATCTAGTTTTAGCAGTGTGTGTGTGTGTGTGTGTGTGTGTGTGTGTGTGTGTGTGTGTGTGTGTGTGTGTGTGTGTGTGTGTGTGTGTGTGTGTGTGTGTCTCACCTGAAGTAGCTGGTTCAGCCGGCAAAGGCAAGTCTTGGATCTCCCACATCCTCACACTGCCATCTTCAGAGCAGGACATCAGCTCACTAAAACAGAGGCAGTGTCACACACATACACACACAGATTGTCTGCATAGCAACAGCTATTTGAATAATAGTCGCAGGCTGATTTACTGCTAGATAATTATATTGAAAACAAAACTATTAATTATTAAATTTGATTAAAAATGCACTGGTTCATGGCTGTCCAAAAAAATCTTTTATCAGTGAAAGATATGACTCCCTACATATTTATCATGTGGCCGTCTTGTCTTGTAGGCATAAATCTACTAATGTTTAGATAATAAACAGAAGCTTGATTCACAGTAGAGAAGGCACAGAAGCCAACAAAGCCTTAAGATTCAGTCTATGAGGGTTCAACATTACATAAACCAGGAATAATGAGGCTTCCCTTAGTGTTATGGATGAAAACAGCAGGAAGGCAGTATTGGCGCTACAGCTGAACTACATGAGGGTTGACTCAGTGAAAGAGAGAAAATATTTCAGCCTGGAGTTGATTTGAGCACCTGTAACTCCATTAAAGTGTCCTTTATCAAAACACCTGTTCAACAACTTCAGAGGAAAAGCAATTATTTCAGCTCCACCACAAGTTTGTTTCACACAGCAAGACAATATGTTAAGAACAAGATAAAACATCAGCTGACTGTATGACTGCTTGTTTAGTTTTCCATAATCTTTATATTTGGAAGATATCTTTTTAAACTGTCTACAAGCCCAGTCTTTCATACCTGCAGCTTTCAGAGATTTACTCCACCGCATTTATTTCAAAGTTGTAGTTACTACTTATTTTGCACATTTAGATCCTTTATACAATAAGACTTATTGAATTGGTTGGTGCCCTGTATAAAACCATGGACAAAAAACAAGAAGTAAAATCAGCAAACTTTGGTAAGATAAAAGTAACTTTTGACTGGTACTGTACATGCTCTTAAGAATTAAGTAAAATATGTCCTGACCTATGAACCTGACTGAGACTGTTTTTAATTTTGCGGCTAACTCAGACTTTAATAACATTACAGTGCTGACCTGCTTCTCTGAATTAATTTGGCTAACAGTCACTGCTCATGAACATGTTACTCTAACATGAACATGTTACTATAGAGTCAGTCTCACTCCCTCTTGAAAGTTGAGTAAATTGTACTAAGCTTTCACTGATCCTTTGTGTCTAACGTTTCCCCACAAGTAATCTAATCACGTTGCCGTCATAGCAATCACCAGACTCTCATCCTTCAGTTGGACAAACTCCAACTCAACCATCTTGATCTGCAGTTGTTCGGTTATGAAGATGAGCTGTGAGTTGGAGGGTCACCCCAACCACAACCAACAGCAGGTATAACTTAGACACTATGATTCTTACAACTGTAGTGTCTATGGTCAGCATGTAGGAAGTACCACATAAAGATTTTTCATTTTTTACATTTGACCTCATTTCATATCTGCCTTTCTTTCAAGTTGAAAGAAACTCCATCATGCTACCCTTATCTGATTTTTACTACACTACAAACCGCTCAAGTACTTTTCAAAAGAACAAAGAAAAACCAAATGAATACATACAAAATACAAAAGTATTCCTTTAAAAGTTAATACTAGCCAGAGAGTGAGCTCTGAGGGTTTCTTTTTTATGAATGTATTCAAGTAAGCATAGATCACCGTGGAGTGCATGTGCAAACTGCCCAAGCTACAGCTATTGATTTTTAGGTGGGTTGTTTAGTTTTCCTTTCAGAAAGTATTTTGCCCGTGTGTGTTCTAGAGGGTAAAAAAAAGAAGTCTTAGAAAAGGTGTAAGATCTTACCAGTCAGACAGCAGCATGGTGTGTAACACATTAGAGTCGTGGGCAACCTTTCTGTAGGCCACCACGCTTCTGGTCTGAACACTGTAGACGTAGAGACCGCTGCCCACAGCAGCAAGGATGAGCTACAAAACACACAAACAGAAAGTTCTCATTTTAAATGACAATAAAACAACAGAGTATTCCCAGTATACAAGCCCATCCTGCCCTTTCCTGTCCTCACATTTCCATTGGTGGTCAGGTGCTGAATGGACATCTCGCTGGGTTTAGGAGCCCCCATTCGTATTTCAGTCTGATTGTAGTCTTGAGACTCCTCCCAGAGAATGTGTTCATAGGCCAGGAGGTTCCACTCAGTCGCATTCCATAAGATCAACTCACCCATATGGGACCCGCTGGCGAAGAGCCCGTCTGAAGAACACAAGAGGAAAAGGCATGAGTCCAGGGCTACAAACACAGTGAGAATAAAGTGTTGACATAGCTTCTAAATGTATCAAACCTGGTGACCAGGTGATGGCAGCTGTGGCTGCAAACAGTCCTAGAGACTCTACAGGAAAAGAGCTTACCGATTTAAATACTCTGTAAAAATGAGTTCACGGTCTCAGCTCCTCATTTTGGGCCATCTCGGATAAAAAGTGAAGTCTATTTTGTAAATCTTGGACTATGTTTCACCAAGGAGGATTATCTGTGGCCACTAATTAGCTAACGGCTGGTGATTGGAAAGTCGACAGCCAGTGAGAAAGCAGTTTAACAGTGAGACACGCACATCTTTGTCAGACCCGTTTTAGTTTTTTTAGTTTTTAAATCAAGATAACAAAGGGTGAAAACGCTAATCTCAAGCCTTTGAAACAGATCTTCAGTAGCTACATCCACCTTTTACACGGTCTGTGGGTTCAAAATGCAGTCTCTTTGCAGCTTAAAAATCAAACAGACACACCGAGTTTCAGACTGACCATTGACGTTGATAAGAGCTCGGATCTGATCCTGGTGGTCGGAGAGGCAGCGGATCTCAGCCACTGACAGAGAGGAATCAGCAGAAACTGTCAAGCTGTAGATCACTGCAAAGACAAAGGAATATTTTGTTTCAAATAACGCACTTTTAATCTACTGATCTGTTCATCCGCACCATATTTTGTGCTCTTACTTATTTTTTTATCCATGGCAGCTGCTATGTAGTTCTTCGGCAGTTCAATCAAAGCAGTGATTCCTTCGACACGTCAAAACACAAAAACATTGATCAGCGTCAGCGGCCAGCACGGTTGGTGTAACAGTAAAAATGTGGTTGTGCGACGGACATTTTTTTCTCACCAGTATCACTGTGGTTGGGTCGCTGACACTGCAGCTGAAAGTCTCTATTCCACACGCATAGTTCTTCCCCACCAGAGAGCCACACACACAGTCGCTCGAGCACCAGCAAACACTGAGACAGACACACAGCTGGATCAGGATGTGAAATATCATTTTAGATTTTTTTTTTTTTTAATTGTTTTAGATTTTTAATTTCTATATACACCAAAATAATTTGGTGGAAAATTCATCCTTAAGAAAGGCACTAAGGAAAAAAATGCCAACATCAAGAGATGATGAGCAGATCCTGACGTTTCTAATGAAGAAAAGGAAGAAACTGAGATTCTGGATTCATCCAATTCTCACAAGAAGGCAGCGACAGAGACAATTGGATGGTTTGATCCAGCAACTGAAGCTGTATCATGAGTACATTTGTACAACACTGTTGAAGATGTCAGTGGGGCAGTTTGGTATTATTTTACTATTTGTATATCCAGGATTGGAGCGCATTTTAAAACTGTGTATACACAGTTTTCCATTTTCACTTCCAAAAATAAATAGCTGATAATACAGATGCAAGATGTGTGTGTGTGTGTTTTTAGGGATTTCAAAGGTGTTTTTTGCTACCTTTACAGAAGAATGAAGATCTGAAATGGTCTGGACCCTGTTGCCTGTATCAGGGTCCCACAGCTGACATGCAGGATTAAGGAGAATCAAGCCTGAATCACAAAGTCATGAATTACTCATGAAACACTTGCTGTACATTTGTGTGCATTGTTTCAGGATACACTGAGGCTTCGGTCTGAAGAGGCAGTGATAAGCGAGGTGTTCAGTGTGACTTCATTTTTGCAGGTGATGGTGGTTATGGCTGTTATCTGCTGAGAATGGCCTCTCAGCTCCTGCAGCCTCTCCCCAGTCTAGCAATCGGACAAGCAAAAATAAAAGCAATTAGCAATTAGTCCCACTGTGCTGTGTGCAATTTCGCAAGACGCAGAAAGAAAGAAAAAAAACTGGCAGCATATTACCTCAACATTCCACACCAAAACAAGGCCATCATCCCCTGCTGAGGCACATCTGGGTAACATGAGAAGAAAGGTAAGAGTTATTTCTTGAATTTAGACTCCTGTGTCACACTGGCCCCTCAGCTGAGAATTGTAGGACTGGCAGGACTCTGCTTTAGCAGGTCGACTAGTCAATTGCAGATACAACCTATTCATACAAGGAATCATTTCCTGCAGCTTCATCTCCACCGAGAAATGTTAAAAAAAAATACATCTGTCCTGGGGCTTATCGCGTTACTTGCTTTCTGACCCTGAACCATCCAAACTGCCTGTTCCCAAAACCAACAGACAGGATGAGCGGATAAAACAGAGACAAAATGAGAAGAGAGGAAGTGTTGAGGATACATTTTCAGACTTCAAAAGCAATCTGGAGAGAATTTTCTGGCCTTTGCCCCCAACTGTGGACCTGTGAGCAGAGAGGACGAGACCCAAAGGAGGAGGTGATTACTGGAGGAGACCAGGCGTAAAGCAACCCCCCCTCCACCCTGACATACACACACACTTAGGTCGGGTATAAATCCCAATCTTACACTTATGCAGGTCCACTCTGCCATCCCAGTGTGTAGCATGCTTCCACAATACAGCGCAAACGAGGAGAGCAGGTGCAAACCTTTATGTGTGTGTGTGTGTGTGTGTGTGTGTGTGTGTGTGTGTGTGTGTGTGTGTGTGTGTGTGTGTGTGTGTGTGTGTGTGTGTGTGTGTGTGTGTGTACGGACAGTATTAAAAGGCTTTGGTTATACTGTACCATGCACACACCATCACATAGTGGTGATGATTGGGCTCCTGTCATGCTCTGTAAGTTTGTTGTAGGTGAGGATCTCCTGTCAATCATAGTGGGATGGAGGCCAGCCAAGGGTAGAGAGGAGAGAGGTTATAGAGGGAAAGAGAGATAAGAGAGGGCAGGAGAGGCGAGAGGGAGGGTTGGGGAAGGGGAGAGGGGGCCGTTTGCGGTCGGCTTACCTGAAGTCATCAATCTGCACCAGAAATCGAACAATGTCAAAATGTCCTTTCAGCACCTGCAGCTCAGTGAAGCAGTTTTTGGGCTGTTCCTCTCCAATGCACAGCACAGGGCTTTTCTGCAGACACAAGAGGGAAAGCAGTGAGACAAACAGGCCGCGGTGCTGTACACCCAGCCCTGAGGCTGAGAGTAGATAGGGAAGACAAGAGTACGGGAAGAAAGAAGTGGAAAGCAAACTTGTACTTCTAAGCAAATATATTTTTAAGGGATACAAATTGGCATTTATATTTTTATTCACTTTTGTTTTTGTTACTTTACCCATCTTACAAAAAAAGAATAGCCATCGCTGCATTCTGATTTTATATCAAAAACATGACAAATATACCAGCTGTAGAGTGAGTTGTTTTGCTTCTCATACTTAAATCCCAACTGGCAATATGTTGGAGTTTTTTGTCATATGTACAATAAGATGGGTGGAGGGTTTCATTACTTCCCTGATATTGTTACTACTCATGAACGTGCTTAACATTTAGTGCCTGTTACAGGTTTCTTATGGAAGCACTTTGCATTGTTATCCTGAAATACCTTTTTGACACAGCTGATAAGGCCTATGTTTTATAGGCTAAACTGTTTTGGAATAGCTAGCGATATACATATTATATAGGTAATTCATGTTCTACTTCATAATGTAAGTGGGCTTCTCAGCAACCATCATACATTTCAGTCTATGTCCTGTCCACAAAGTATAAGCATGGTCTGACACCACCATGTTAAAATACTACATCTCTGATATTGGCCTTACTTTGAGAATAAAGCCAGCATAAAATATTTTGAGCATTGAGTTTAGTAACAAGGAAATTATCTGTCTTTTATCAAACTGAAAATAACAAAAAAACACTTTATCACTTTATTATTATTATTATTATTATTATTATTAACTGCTTTTTTAACGGATTGTTAAAGTAAATACAGAATAAATCATTGACATGGCAGCAGTTCAGTGCATTCATTAGCAGGTGGACTTGGTAAAAACAACCTGCTGAAGTTCGAACTCAGCATGCGAAGGATGAAGAAAAGTGATTTAAGTGAGTGAACGTGGAGTGCCGGACATGCTGGTCTGACTATTTCAGAAACTGCTGATCTACTGGGATTTTCCTGCACAGCCATCTTTAGGGTTTACAGAGAAATGTCCAATGAGAAAATTTCTAGTGAACAGCAGTGAAAAAGTCAGAGATCAAAGGAGAACAGCCAGACTGCTTTGACCTAAAATGGGGATAAAAGCAAATCCAACAACCATTTATTACAGCCAAGGCGTGTAGAAGAGCACCTCTGAAGACACAACACACCAAACCTTGAAGCAGATATGAAATGTTGCCCAGTCTGATAAGTCTCCATTTCTGCTTTAAAATTTGGATCGTAAAGTCAGAATTTGGGAGTTAAAAAACAAAACAAAACTTGAAAGCATGGAATAGTTCTGTCTGGTGGTGATAAAATGGTCTGGGGATAGTCAAAAGAGCCTGGATGACCTGGATGACTGTGAACCTTCACAGAGATGCGGTGTCGGGGATAGTTTTTTGGCACACTTTGGGTTCCTCAGTATCAAGTGATCAACAGTTAAACATCAAATCCTATCAGAGTATTGTTGCTGACCATGTCCATCTTTTCATGGCCCCAGTGAACACATCTTCCGATGATTGCTTCCATCAGAACACAACATGTTACAAAGCTCAGATCACATTAAGATGGTCTCTTTTACATGACAATGAGCTCCTGTACTCATATGGTCTCCAGTCACCAAATCCCAGTCTACCATGGGATTGGGATGTGAAGGAATGGAAGATGGCAGCAACTGTGTGTGACCACTACAAAGGTAAAAGGGTGTCCGTTACACATTGCTAGTAGTACAGTACTAGCAATGTGTAACTAGCAAAGTGACCGGTGAGTGTTTACGCCTGTATTTAGTGGATATTTATATCACATACTGAGACAGGCTTCCTGAACATGGAGGTACAATCTGCTTTGGAATACATGAGTCTTTGGAGGAGTTTGGAGGAGAGGAGCGTTTATGGAACAAATTACAGCATATTTCCATAAGTTACACAGGTAGACTCATAAAATCATCACATACATTTCCAAACAAGGTATGCTGCAAACACGAGCTCCCAGGCTCAGCTTACCTCCGCTGAGCTCTGAGCTTCCCGACCACCGAGAATCCACCGGAGCATGACGTCAGCCGGTCAAACACAGTAAAGCCAGTTTTTACAAACGCTTCTCTGAACACGAACCCAAAACTCAAAGCACAACAAAGCAGCTAGCTAACGTTACAAGCTTCTCTATCTGAAAAGTCCCCAGCGTCACACAGAAATAGCCTCTCGCCGTTTTCACTGTGAGGAAGCTTCGGCGGGTAACGCTTCGGTTTGTTGGACAGATAATTTAATTTCGCCAGAACTGAGAGAGTCACGTTAATACTGCAGTTTTCAGCTACATGTTTCAAAAGGTTTTCAGTCACGACCACAACAAACCATTCATGTGACTCGCACTACGGAAGCTTTGCATGGACACGATTCACTGAAGTCGAATGATAATTGGGAAGTAAATATATTTAGACCGCTGCGCATTTTTAAGGTTTCATGGACTTTTGCGACACTTGGAAAACTGAACCCAGCATCCACTCAGGCAGTGTTTGTATTCGTTTGTGTGTTTTGCTTAAAATAATCTGCCCATGCCTATTTAAAACTAATAAATCTGCACTCCGAAGTTGCTTTACTTTTCAGCATAATGTTACATTAAACCTTGAAATGTATTAATAATAATAAAAAAAATACTGAATTAACAATTGGGCGATATAAATAAATAACGACATAAATGCAATTAATGATAAAATAATAAGCTACACACGTTGAACGGATAGATCTTGATAGAAATAGCAGTGGACCTGTAGAAACCAAAAACAACTTAATCCGGAGGGGTTGTTTTGTTGTTGTTTTTGTTTTGTTTTTTACTTTGAGATTCTCATTTATGAATTTCCGTCTCGAACAGGGACTGACAGAAATCTGGTCTTGAGCAAGGTCAGTCTTTGGAACAACCTCAATGAATCCTGTTACAAAGGTAACACATGTTGAATTTCAGTCAAAAGTGAAATCACTTTTTTATGTTGGTCACACCAAACCTGGGTCTCAGTGCACTTTTAAGCTCAGTAGCGATATAAGCAGATTTAGTTAAATATAACCAATAAAACCCAGGTTGCCTTTTTGGTACATAGGCGAGTCAGATGCAAGGCCTGCAAATCCACAGCAAAAATTACTTGCTGTTGAGAAAATGAGGGAAACAGTCTAATCTGGGAAAGCTGGATGTATTTTTTTTAAATATTTTAAACAGTTATTACTCAAAAATGAAGCTTTTTATGCTCCACTTTAAGAAATATTCTGCAGATATACATGAAAACAGCCTAGTACTATCAAATTATTTACATTCATCAGTCTGCACAATGAAGCTCAAACATTCAAGATTGCTAAAACACATTTTGGAATCAGGTCAGATCTTTAAATGAGCGTCATTCCTCTTCGTACAACTAGATGGCAGTGTGTAACAATAACACAAGATCAGAAGAAGTCTCAAAACTCTACTAGTGAGGAAAATCCTTTTTTTTTTATCAGTTGTTTCCTTTTGTATAAAAAAATTATGATGTAATTCTTTTTTTTTATATACAGATGGGTCAGTTCAGCATTTTCTGCCCACAGTTTCCTCTCTTCCTCTTGTTTATTTTTTTTTCCTTCATCGACTTCTGCAATAATGCTGACCTTCTCTTCAACCAAACCTTCTTCCTCAGCTTTACAATCTCTTTCTTTGAGTGTATTCCCTGTTAACACACACATACACACACACACACACACACACACGCGCACCCCTAGCTGAGTCTGCTCCTGCTCCCCCAATTGAGACGACACGCAGTGTAGGGCCTGTGACCTTCATGGTGGCTCAGATCTGTGGCTGGCACTGATTTCTGATTTAGTGTCGATCCGCTGCGCTTGTCAGGGGCTGCGAGGTGCTTTCCATGCGGTAATAGAAAAGCTCAAGGGCAGCTAGAGAAAGGAGGAGGGTTAGGGCAAGGGATCGGTTGAGGTGGAGTGAATGGGTTTTAGATGTGAGAATGTTTGTTTTACTACAGTATCTGTTAGATATCTGAATGGATGGGTCAAAAATTTAGATTGCAGAGCACTGTTTTGAATCAATATATAATTATTAGAAAAGTTGTGACTCGTGATCCTGTTACTGAGAGTCTACTGTTACTGAATAAATTGTGCTAGATGAAAAGTCAGAGAATGAGAAAAATCAGAAGAACATGTGGCCATGATGGTAGCACTTGTTAGTGTTTCAGGATTGAATGAATTGGATCAAGTGGCAGATATTATTATGTAAACAATGTAGACAATCCAAGATTTTTGAAAAATACAGGAAATAAGGTTGATAGAGAGAACAGAAGTTAAAGAACAGATTCAGGTGCGCAGTGGGAAGAAATGTGGAAAAGAGGGTTTGTTGAGTGCAGTAGCCGAGGAGGACGAGGTGTCAAATATGACCAATGGTAGAAATCATCTAAGATGTGAAAGCCCTGATGTGATTGTCACTGAAGCACTAAAGACCAACAGATTCAGGGTGAGAAAGAAAAGAAGTCTGTGTGCTCCCTCTTTCTCCACCATAGTGCCTGATTTCACCCCCTATCTCCAGCCTGTAAGGAAAACAAATGGTTATGATGATGGAAAAGAAATTAAGTAGTAATTTAACAAAGGGCCAACAACAGTATTCAATAACACACTCCCTCCCTTGCTGTTCAGAGGGGTCTTGTAGAGAGATAGGCTCATTCCTGACCAACACACTTCACTGTCCCTCTTCATCAGGCGTTCACTGTGTTCTGCTTTATCTACTGAGGGCCTGCTCCACTTAGACCTGAACACACAGGGCAGCACCTTTATAAGTTCGCAGCTAATGATAATAATAATAATATTCTTTTATTTGTAGGGCAAAACATAATTACAGAGTTCTTTGCAGAGCCAAATAGAAAATCACACGTAAAATTGAAAAAATAAATAAATAAATAAATCAATAAATAAAATGTAACATAAACCTATTTTGTAAATTTCTTTATAAAGCTACTTTAATTAATATATTCTGCTTCTCTGAATTGTTTGGGGACACTCAGCTTTATGAACATTCATTGCATAAAAATCTTTGAAATTGTTTATTTGTTTCGTCTTTTCTTTTTGGGGATGCTGAGGATGCTCCATTTTAATGTGATAGTAGTCACTTGTCCGAAAGAAAGGTAACCAAGGTAACATTTAGCATTATTTCACTCTAAATGGGAGTATAATGACCTAAATACCACCAAAAATAAATAAATGACTGAGACTGTAAACTCATCGAAAGATTTTTACTACCATCATAAATTAAGAAAGAAGAGTATGGTGAAAGGTTTGGTAATTTTCTTACAGACCTATGTACAGAGTTCCCTTTGAAACCAGAAGATTCACCCTTTACTGGCTATTAGAAGATAAGCATGTTTAAGGCACTTCCCATTTTGATTTACTTTACAGACCTTTGAGTCTACTTCCTTCTTATATGCAACAGACACACTTGGTAAAGTCGTGGATGGAGATCAGAGCATTGTCAAATATTTTGCCACAATGTGCAGTGAACATGCAATTTTGTTGCCTTTGAAATGGTTGTTTTGAAGTCAGGCGTCAGGTAGCCAACCATTGCAGTCAGTTGCTAGTTTCAGGCTGACTTTGGTGACGGTGATATAACACTATAGCAATTTGGAGACAGGTTGTGCAATTGTCTTGTGATCAAAAATGGTCACCCAGTCGTTGATGTTGATGCATACCTCTGAATGCTCAATTGGTCTTTGGAATTATTTTGGAATTATTATGAATTTTACTTCAGGATGATCCCAGAGTACCCTTCCTTTCTTGTAGATGCAGTGGATGTGCAAGTAGCAATTTAGGCCTTTGTGTAAGATGTGTTCAGGCTCATAGCAAGAAAGTTAGCAAAATAGCTCTAGCTAACAAGTTTAGGTTTATTAAATAAGCTAATCACAGTCAAACCTTAGAAACACATAATTATTTGTAACTGTTAACATTTCTCCATATTACAAGTAACCTTTGGAGCTGTTTGAGACGTCTGTGTCTATTTGTGTTGCTGCTGTCATGATTAAAAACCCACAGAAGTGACTGTCAGCAGCATCTTGAGCTTTCTCTTGACATCAAAATTGTCTTTTCTTCGTTATCCTGTGCTGATCCTTTAAATTCGTAGGTTCCTCCTGCGCCTAATTTAAACAGAAACAGGATGTGCACTTGACTTTAATCTACATTGCAGGTAATGGTGGTCTGGGGCTGACCAGGACGGAGGAATGCATTTAAGCATCTGTCATTGTGATTTGTCACATGAGCATGACTCTAATTGCTGTGTTTCAGTCATCATGGGTTAATTATCAGCCTTGACCTGCAGTATTACATACGTACAGATTACACATGAGGGTGGAAAGATTATTTTTACACAGCACCAAAACTTGGGAGATATTACACCAATACAATATAAAGCTGCCAGTTCTCCTTTATTCTGTATTATCTTCCTCTCTGCCTAACTGATCATCACTGTCTCAGTCTCTCGTCCCTCCTCCTCCCCCCTCCCTCATTTGGTGACCCTCTAATGTTCTGTTCATTTTCTCTTATGAATAGATAATGGACAAAAATCAAATCTCTTCATTTGCATGTAATACAATTAAGACCTTTTCAAACAAAGACAAATGGAGGGAGCAGCGAGATGTCAGTCAGCCTCGTCAGCGAGTGAGCAAAGACAGCATCAGCGAACCTCCCCATTTTAACGAAAATTAATAAAACCTTCAAATGGAATTTTCTTGCCACCATCTGGAATAACGATCACCGAGACACTACGAGACTCTGCCTGTCAAATAACATTAAAGCTCCCATGAATTTGGATTCATAGCATGGATCTGAAGCCACCAATGTATCCGTACCCCTTAAAACTAAGAGGATAAGATTTTTGGGACGTGTGGCCTGAACTGACTTCAGACATAAATTTCTTTTTTCTCTGTAGCTTGTTTTATGAGATATATTGCATTATAATTTTAATATAATTTTTACACTGCTATTTAAGTATTGGTCAATTGGTTTTAATAGTGTCAGCTTGATATCTATATTAGACTATAACTAAGCAATGTAAACTTCAAAGAGCACTTATTATGCTCATGTTAAATAAAGTCTGATTTGATATGATCGCATTGATAGATACAATCATATTTGGGTGAAAGGCTGGAGCCTTTCATAATTCTATTAAAAATGCCCCCAAAAGACACCAGCACTGCAAGCATGGTGAACAGGTCAACCTCAGTGGATGCAATTAGTCGAGGAGAGATCAATACAAGGGAGAAGAAGAGAGTCAGTGTCGCTCAGTCACAATATAGTAAAAACTGCTTGTTTCTGGATGATTTCATAAATCACCTGGCGCAAAGTAACCAGTCTACAGACAGCAGCAATGGGAATCAGACTGATTGCAATCACTCTCAAAGATATTGGCGAAGGTTTGCAAATAATTGCTGTCTAATAAATAAATATAGACAGATTCCTTAAACAGTCAGTCTGCACTGATGAATGCAACACATCTGTGACAGGTCTCTTTGCATCAGAGGACTTGACCCCATTCAGTAGCAAACCAATGGCAGACTGATAGCAGACTAATTTCATCTTATTGTCAGTAAGATTGCTGGCATAAAGAGGGAGGAGCTGAACCTGCTTTTTTCAGTCAGGCCAATAATTTTTCTGACCTCATTAGCATCTGTGTGTATTATGGATACACCTGTCATACATACTGTTTAACTTAGATTAACTTAGTGTAGATAGCATGAAAAAAGAACTTTTGTGCACATCTGAAGTTTAATATTTGTACCTTATTTTATTTTTCTACTTGAAGTTATTCTGTGTTTCATGACTAGGCCGAGTGGCTTTGACAAAGATTCCAAGAAGTATTAAAAACAGAGACATTAAACCTATTTATTAAGCTTTATTGGTACTGATAGGCCAATTTCTAGCTTCAGAGGTTAGCACTTTCCCTCTGTTTTCATTGTTGTCAGTGGACAAGTTTGTATGAGTATTGTATTGATCCGCTAATCATCATATCAGAATTACTGAAATGTCAGTCTACTGCTGTTGTTTTGTAAACATAATTACAAACGTGTGAATATTTGTGTGTTACCATTCTGATTTCTAATTGCTCTTTAGTATTTGTGCATAATGTCCCTCTGACATCCTTCTTGTGCACATCATAAACATATGTGCAGAAAGAAAATAACCACACGTGCATACCTGAAAATGCATGCAAACACACACATTTAAACTGTTAAACTCTCTCTCTCACACACACACACACACACACACACACACACACACACACACACACACACACACACACACACACACACACACACACACACACAAGAAAATTAATGAGCTCTCATTCATAATCCAGGATAGAGAGAGCCATATTCACCCTTGGATGGTTTATTGACTGATTTCATTTATTTGTGTGGAATAAATAGGAGGTAAACATTGGCTCGCGCTCGCATTTTCTGCGACACCCTCGCTGCACAGCATTCTGGGAGAAATGATCCCACCAACAGCAGGGTCACTGATTGGCTACCGCGTCAGTGTGTGACAAATTACCCAATGAGAAACAGGTTACCCATTTCCACAAACTAATTAACCTGGCTGATAGTGAAACAAATTATTACATTTATGTAATATTATTTCACATCTGTTGCTAGACTGCAAAAATCTTTATCCCGAGGGGCTCACGAATGAAAGCCAAAGTCTATGACATGGAATTACATCAAAATAAAAAGATTCACAATAATTTATAGAACAGTACCTGCTGGCTAATTAAGTAGTAGTATTCTACAAATAGAAGAAGTAAGTCAGAACATTTCTGTGAAAATTGATACACAATAAAGCAAGTAGAGGTTTAGTCATTGATGATTATACAATCAAACACACACACGGGTCAATCATCCCAGCAGGCCTCACTGTATTGTGATATCCTTTAGATGATAACCTGCTATGTTCTGTGTTATATTTCTAGGTGATGAGAGTTTGTTTCACGGGGGTGACATAAGTATTCAGTTGTCTAAAGGAGAATGGTATAAAACTGGATACATTAATTACAGCATGCTGTCTAAAGTTAGCCTGTGATTAACAGTAATTGGATGTAATATAGCTAACACTTTTTCTTCATGTAGGTGAATGAACTTTCTGTATGATTATAAAAGTATAGGAACACTTGAATCCAGACTTGTGTAAAATAAAATAAAAGTGTTAAAGAATACATTTAGCATAACACATCCGGAAGACTGGCAGGGCCATTTTCCATAAATCCTAAATCCATGTACAAACAGTCCTCTGTATGTTTTTTTAAATTATTATTATATTTTTTTTCCAAAATCTTGGCTTTCAGGGAAGTTCTGACTGACATACACAGAAATCTGTTCACATAATCATTTTGCCTTTCTCCAGAATATGGGTTAGGGACTTGCCAATATGATGTCGGGGAAGAGGAATTACTTAGCTTGGATTTCACAATAGAGAAAATATTGTATTGTTTTCAATATAATATAAATGTATCTCTAACACAGTAATGAAAAAAAAAGTGTAAGAGCAGCTTGCACTTCAGACATGAGTGCATCCATACTCCTCGTTTAAAGGTGAATGGATACCTTGGAAATCTCTGTTGCCAAAATGCTGACCAAAATGCTTGTCTAATCTAAAAGTACAGTTGTATCAGATACTCGCTGGCAGGCACTCACATTTGAGATATCTACTGTTACTGCTCTAGTTTTTTATAATCATGGGAACTCTGAATGTAATTGATTAATTCTCTCATTAGAGTGCTTAAAGGGCCTTTTCCACTGCACTTTCCACTCACTTTGTTTGGAGATTTGCAGCTTCATCAGCAAACATTGCGTCACTAGGCTCCCTTGATTAAAATCTGAACTGCAACTCAAAGGTCCGCCTTTAATGTCTATGTTCCATTTGAAGATTACATTTCAGAAGTGGAATAGAGGTGTGATGGTTAGGACTCTCGCCTCACTCTGGGAATGTCCTGGATTCAAATCTGCCTGCTGGTTGGGGCTCTCTGTTTGGAGATTTCATGTTCTCGCTGTAACTGCGTGGGCTCAGTCTGAGGACATTAGCTTCCTCCTACATCTAGCAACATGGTGAAGAAGTGGTGATTCTGAGTTGGCCATAGGTGTGAATGGGAGTGTGGATGGTTATCTGTCTCTCTGTGTTAGCCCTGTAAAAATTTGTGACCTGTCCAGTGGTTCTACCTCATCACAGGTAGATTCAAACCGCCTACAAATCTGAACTGAGTGAGCACAAGATGGATGGATGGTTTACAAAGGAACTATATTAATAAAAGGCTTTAACATAAAATTAATAAAAAGGCTTTCCCTAAACTTGACTGTTACACAAACAGGTGCTGCACAGGAGAAGCTCTAAAGCCAACCAAGAAACATTGACTTCAATTGCCAACTGTGGGCAAAATGACTTTTATTTTATTTAAATTTTTTCTGACCATATCCTTTTCTTGCAGAGGCAGTGCATTATTTACTGATTATAAATAAACTTAAACATGATGTGTTATTCCTAACAACGTAAAGTAAAATGATGCACTTGCTGTGTGGAGCACAAACACTCCAACACACATTTTGTGCTGCACCTCAGTGGCAGCTTCGTGTCCCGTTTCCACACTGGAATACAATCAGAGAAACTAAACACTGGAACATATAAATATCTGTATATATGTAGTTTAAGGGATTTCAAAGGCCATTACTAACTGATGCTTTAAATTAAGCTAGCGCTTTGTTTTGTTTTCAAAATTCCTGAACTTATCACTGTGTATTTGCTTCCTGATAGAAAATTTAAGACAACAAAAAACCAGCTGCCTTAGATCAGGCCTAAAAAGTAGAATTCGGTAATGAATTAATACAACACTGTGAAGTGCACTGAAATGTGTACGGCATAGACTCCATACAAAAAGCAGGATCTCACAGCTGGTTGCACAAATGCTGCATTCAAGTTCAGCCTGTTTCTCACTGTTTTATTCTTTTATTACAGAAAGCAGACCTTTTAGATAGTGCCATCAGGTCTGTTGTCACATTTAGGTCACTGGAGCAAGTTGGAAAGAGTCCGTGAGATTTATAAACCTTGTCTAATTGATGTTCCAGGTGAGATAAATGATGGGTATTACTTTATAAAGCCTGTTTTATAAGTATTATCAATTTACCTAATAAATATAATTGAATTTAGTCTGTAATTTAATTCTGTCTGCTTACAACTAAATCTATAATTTAGCTGGAAACAGACAGAAGTGCTTATTAGTGTATTAAAGCACTCACATTTGGAGGCTGGCATAGAAGCAGAATGAGAGATTAGTCAATAAAATGCAGTCATATAAAAATATGTGAAAATGTTATATTGATGATAAATACTGTACACCAATAAAAGTGTCTTTATTATTCATAATGTATCATAAACATTTTATTAAATGCTTACATGTTGCTTGTAAATGCCATTCTGTGATGCAGCCATAACGTTTGGGGCTTTGGAGGTCATTATTTGTGCTATTTGTATAACAAAAATAACAAAATGAAGAAACACACCTTTGACTCTAATTTGTCAGTTTGGTCTTTACTGAGATTGAGTTTGACACACTTGATCTCTCCTAAATTACTAATGTGGATTCTGGATTTTGAGCATTCAGTGTGGAAGTGCTCATATAGATATATATCTATATATATATCTATGTGTGTGTGTATATATATATATATATATATATATGTGTGTGTGTGTGTGTGTATATATATATATATAGATAGATAGATAGATAGATAGATAGATAGATAGATAGATAGATAGATAGATAGATAGATAGATAGATAGATAGATAGATAGATAGATAGATAGATAGATAGATAGATAGATAGATAGATAGATAGATAGATAGATAGATAGATGGATGTAAGGCAAAGAAGTTAACAGCATCACAA